>NW_012153396.1:6931919-6945561 GCF_000956105.1 Propithecus coquereli
TGAGCTCAAACAATCCGCCCGCCTCGGCCTCCCAGAGTGCTAGGATTACAGGCGTGAGCCACCGCGCCGGCCTCTCATTATATTTTAATCATGAAATTACTTCTGCTTTCTTTTCCTCATATAGTACAGGCCACCCAGTTCCCAACCTAAAATCAACTGCCTCTGAATGAAAAAAAAAAAAAAAAGTGTATATTCATGCCACAAGATAAGGAATTAGACACTTGCTATTTATTTAGCTTCTTTCTTGATTGGTGAGATTTTCTACTTTAATAATACAAAGGCCTTGAAACAATTCCCCTGCAGGGTGTTTGGAATGTTTATTTATTTAGCTGTGTAGCCATCTATGCACAGCCCCTGTGGCGAGGGCTAGGCATGTGCACAGCAAGACTCGCTTCTGAAGTTCATCCTTGGTTAGGGTCGGGATGAGAATGGCTTCCCTCTCTTGTACTCACCTGTGAGGACTCTAACTGTGAGAAGCGAGCCGGAATGAATTAGACAGGAGCTGACTTAATTTTATTTCTTTTACAATCTTTTTAACTCACTCGCTCGGCTCTACTACTTCTCACATACACACACACACACACACACACCACACACAATAATGCTATTTTGCATATTGTATGTTTTGAAAACAATGTAAATTTAATGTCACATAATATTAAAAATCTATGTGGTTCCCAATGAGGGCAGCCACTTGATCGATCAATTAGGAGAGAGCTAAATGCGTACCTTGAAAGGAAGATACTCAAATCCAGCCTTTGTTTCTCAACATTTGTGCCAATACATTTTCGTTTTCCTGATACAAGGGTACTGAGGTAGTCGGCAACAGTCTACCAGCGGACTTCAGATGGCTTGCTTTGTTTTCCACGGTACTTCTTGAAGGTTTCCTGTCACTCCCAGCTTGGTTAAAGGTAAATATTTGCATCTCCTTGTACCATGGGCCTCTCCAGAATCCACCCCAGGCCAAGCACTTTATTAACCATGTGAAATTGCATTTCTTTTTCCCGTAGAACATTTAGCTACAGCTACTGATTACATGGGAGAAGGGGACAGGGGTAAGCAGAGGATAATAAATTCTGGCAAACTTAGAGATGAACGAACCAACCCAAGCAAAAAAGTGTAGGAGGATGTGAAGTGAACAGATTACAGACATGTATCTTATAATGTGAGGCTGGTATTTTTTCTCTGAATAGCATCGCAGCATTACAGACTGGCCGGCATTTATTCTGATGGATTGGTGTCTTTGCTATAGGGTTGGTTAACTATTTTGAGTGTCACTTCATCTATTATGACTTTTATTGAATGTTGCCCATCATTTCATCATGTTCCATAGCCACGGGAAAACTTTCCTGAAAATGTTGCACACCCTGGAGTCAAATCCTGTTCCTGTCATTAGTTATGAGGCTTTAGACAAGTGGTTTCTCTCTCTGTGGTCTAGTTTGCCCACCTGAAATATGAAAGATAGGGTTGGATAGATTTTAAAGTTTAATCCGGATGCAAATCAGTGTTTCTTTGTTGTGTGTTCGCTACTGATGATGATGGTGGGTCACTCACAATGGGAGATCACCGTGTCCCCTCAGGAGATGACTCATGGGTGGAAGCATTCGTTCATTCATTGAACATGTCTCCTAGGTTTCAGACACTGAGTTTGGTGCTGGAGACAAAAGAGTGAGCAAAGCATTTATGGACTCTGTTTCAAGTGAATTTAGAATCTAGTGAGAAGATCGATTCTATGAAAGAGACCGTATTATTTGGGGTCAAACAGATGTGGCTTTGATTTTCAGGTCTGTCTCTTACTGTCACTTAGACCTCAACACTATACCAGGTTTACATGGGGATACTCAGTATGTTCAGGAGAATAAGGTTCTGGGCACGTAGCTGCAATAAGACACTTGCTCATTTCCATCTTGCAAAGAAACTCTTCTAGCTAGGAATTTTCATTACATCTCTTCCTCGTGGGAAGATTCCCCCATTAGCTCTAGTAAGCTGACAATTGCATTGTGCCCCTAAGCAGGGAGAAGTAAGCTAAATATATTCCTGACTTATGAGTTTATTAATGTTCGAGCTCTAGTTAATTTGAGCACCATTTTAGACTAGTATTTAGAGCAAGGTAAATAACAGGATAAAGGAGGAGGCCTGTGTTTTTTAGTAGGTGGTGGAAGCAGGTGGAAAGGAGATGGGGTTGAATTTATGGTGAATAAATACTTCTCTTAATTATATATCAACCAGATGTCTTCATTATTTGATTAAATTAACTTGCTCATTTCTATCGATACCTTTTCCTTCTGGTAGTTAATAACCGAAATGCTCCTTGCTTCAGTGATAAACTGTGTCAGGAATCCATAGTCCCAGAATTTCAAGGACTACTATGATTGAATGGGTTGGGAAAATCAGGAATAGGGAACTCTGTATTCTAGCCCATCTCTCAGCATCCATCTCTCCTCAGGAAGTCAGATGGGCTAGAGCAGGGTGGACAAGAAGAGGAGAAAAATGCAAACATTTCATATTCTAAAATATTAACACATAGAAAGTTTCAGTTGAGAGAGAGAGAGAGAGAGAGAAAGAGAGAGAGAGAGAGAGAGAAATCTAATGGTCAAACACAAAATAACAATAATATGGAGCCTGGATCCTAAAGAAGGATTTTGTTTTGTTTTTCTCAATTGCTTAGAAAAGGTCTAGATAAATAGAACCTGAGGATATATAAATGTATGACAGGATGAAATCCCCATGGAAATATTAAACAAGATTTGGGGGCTAAATATTGGTGGATGTTCAGAATGGGTGATGGGAAAATCTGCCATTACCCTCTGTCCCCCTCCAATACGCACACACACCTACTACTCTTTTTAACAAGAGGGATCTTTTGCTGACTTTTCTAAGCTGTCTCTTCTAATCAGTGCTCCAGACACATAAGCACCTAGTACAAAGCCTCTGCTATCTCCATTCCTAGATCAGTCACTGACTCCACGAGTACAGGAGGCCACACACTCCTAGCAAAACCCTGGGGTCTGGAAAATTCTGCATGCTGACTAGTCACAGTTATTTTTGCTTTCTTTAGAACAGATCAGAGAAAATTCTTCACTCTGTGTGGAAAAGGTCTTCATGGTCTTCTTTAAATAGGTGAAGAACAGGGCACTGCTATGGTAGGCACAAGTAATCCAAAAACCAGGGAGACGCTCCTTGTTCTACACTGCCGACATAGAATAGATAAGAGGGGGGCACAGGGAGACAAAGCCACTTGCTGGAGGCCTTATGAGAAAAGGGTAGAGCTGGAATCAGTCCTTTTGACTTCAAACCCTCTTTCATTTTTCTACCATGCCATTCCCAAAGTCACCAGAGTAAGAGATGGTTTAGACCCAAGCCTCTAATCTGTCTATGTATGAAGAATAATTTCTTCAGCTCTCACATATATACACATCCTCAGTGTCAGTATTGAGCATGTACCCTTCACATGCAAAGAGCCCATCACTGATCACTGGCACATGGAGGTACACCTTGAGATACTGCCTAATGGTGATAACATACCTGCAAGTATCTGCCTGTAATTGTTTGCTCAGTCTGCAGAGTGATCAAAGATCCTTGCAGTAGACCAGACAGTCAGAGGGAGGTGTGCCACCTATAGCCATGATACACAGAAGGTCTCTGTAATGAGCTCAGGGGCTCTGCTGGGAGGTACACCATCCCTACTTGTCCCTCGTTAAATGTCATTCAGTGCAGGCTTTGTACATCAGTGCAACCTGCAGGCACAGCCAAAGGAAAAGAAATCACACCTAGTACACCATTAAACGTCAAAAGAATGTCATAAAAGTGGCTCGTGGTCAAACCTTAACAGAAAATAGAGAGAGAGAAGAGATTTAGCCTGTCTTCCCAGGAGGCTCTGAATTTAGATTGTCCGGGCTACACTTGTGTCTCAGCCACTATGCTAGATAGATTTCCTGGGAATCAGACTCTGATACAAAGATATGATTGCACAGAGTGTTCTTGGATCAAAATCTATAGAGAAGTAAAGGATAAGAGTGAGGCCAAAAGAGTAGTTGACTTTGTATGATGCTGGCACAACAAAAGATCCCACGGGTTGCTCTGGAATTAGGATGACATGTTGGAATTACCCCATGAAGTAGATGTGTCTGTTCTTTATTTCCCTATACCGACTAGTCATTTATACAGGTCGTTTACTGGCAAGATGCATATTTTGGGCCAAGTGATCTCTTTCCAACTGAATTCCCGAGAAGATGTCAGCTGACAGGTGTCAGTAGCCAGCACTTCCAGCAGCTAGGGGAGTGAGTACCTTGGTCCTGAAGGAGAAATCTCGTTGGTGCACACAATATCCTTTATGGCCCACCAATTGTCCCACTCAGATCCAATTATTTCATATATATTCTGTGAATAATATCCTTAAGATTCTGTTGTTCCTTTTGCTAGGGAAACTTAAAAGAAAAAGTTTAGCGGGACAAACTACCATCCTAATGTTGCTGCTGAACTTGAAGCCACAACTGAAACTCCCCATGTCTCTTTCCTATTACCCATTCTCAATTCTCAACACCCTCAGCACTTCCGTTGGAGCTAACTTGGTGGGGTGACTTACACCCTTATCAGATCTCAGTGATCTGAGTACTTGATCACCCTGCTTTGCTCAGGCTGTGGCCACTGCTCTTGTATATTTCTATCAAAATTAGCAAGAGATATTCCAGAAGGTGATGTGGATGCTAAACATATTCTTCCCTCTCCCTGTTGTATAGCAGCTACTCTATCTCAGGCAACGGATCATAATCGGTTACCCTTCCCTTTCCTACTAGTCTCTTTGTTTTAATAAACAAATCCCTGGAGCAGCCAGCTATAGAGACTGTTCAATATCAATTGGCCAAGTCATTCTGACTCCTTGGTTGTTTGGTATCTCTTCTGTGACAGATGTCCTCTCATTGGTGGCTGCATTAATATGTGATATCAAGATGCTCACACATCATGCCTGTTCTCATAGGTCTACCACATTCCTCTTAGCTGGATTCATTGTTCCCAATCTTCTCATCCTTTATCTGCAAAGTCCTGAACAACTAACCAACCCCTATGCCATTGCCCATGAGTCTGTTTATATTCTTCCCCCAGGTCACTTCTCTGTCCACACAAAGAGAATAATCAGGTGCACTGGCCAAAGCTTTGCCCACTGGGAGTATTTTATCTTGGCCTGATGACTTTTAGGGTCACTGTCCAGTGTGGCTGTATTGCACCAACAGTCCATTTTTGGTTTTTACCCACATAACAACAGATAACTTTTATGAATACAACTTGTTTTTTTTTCTCCTCTGTCAGCTAATCATAACTGTTGATGTCCCACCAAAATTCATATGCTGTAACCTAATATCTATTGTGATAATATTAAGAGGTGAAGATTTGGGGGTAGTGATTAAGTCATGTGGACTCCATCCACGTGAATGGGATTTGGTGCCCTTATAAGAGGTTGAGTGGAGCTGCCTTGTTCCCTCCACCATGTAAGGACACAGAGAATGTTCCATGTATGAGCAAGAGGCCTTTGTCAGACACTGAATAAACTAGCACCTAGATCCTGGACTTCCCAGACTCCAGAACTGTTATAAGTAAATTCCCGTTGTTTATAAAATACCCAGTCTAAGGTATAGCAACCTGAAGAGACTAAGACATCTTTTCCTACCATGAAAATTTTTAATACAATAGGATTTTCTGGATTTATGGCCCAAATGGAAGAACTGCTTATACCACACCCTAAACCTGTTGTAGAGCCTTTTTAAATTTTGGATTCCCAAAGCTGATATTTGTTTGTATCACCTGGAAAATAGGTCAGAACAGCATTTAAGTATGAAATATGTCCCTTATTTGCCAGGAGGCCATGCATTATTTAGCCCTCTTCATAGCTTTCTGAGGGTCAGACCATTACACTGCTGACCTAGATTCTCATTGCTGTGGGCTGAATTATATTCCCCAAATTATTTTGTTGAAGCCTTAACTGCCAATGTGATTATAATTGAAGATAGGGCCTTTACCAAGGTTAAATGAGGCTGTAAGAGTGGGGCTCTAATCCAACAAGACTGGTGTCCTTATAAGAACAGAAAGAGAAAACAGAGTTCACTTGCTCTCCCACCTTGCATGCACAACAGAGGAAAAACCATGTGAAGACACAGGAAGAAAGTGGCTGTCTACAAGCCAGGAAGAGAAGCCTCACTAGAAACCAACCTTGCTGGCACCTTAATCTTGGATCTTCCAATATCTCAATCTCCAAAACTGTGAAAGAATAAATTTCTATTATTTAAGCACCCAGCCTATGGCATTCTGTTGTAGCAGCTCTTCCAGACTAATATACTCATTATGATGATTATGTTCACCTTGCTTTTGATGAAAGTTCTACCAACTGGCCTCCATTTCTTAGGGCTCTATTATCCTTATTGCCATTTCTAAATCCAAATGTGTAACAACATCTTTCACTGTCGGCTCTGCTACAAAGGACAGCCACTGCTGAGCTTTTCAATGATGCTGATGTTCCTCTCCCCAGTACATTTCTTACCACTTTGGTAAACAGTATCCTTGGGACCCTCCGGTTGAACTACTCAGCTGGTGTATTTTCAAGACTTAACTATATATTCATCATAGCATGCTATTTCTCCATGTGTTTTGATTTGATACCTGCTAGGCATGGAATTTCTACATCACTTTCTAAAATCTTCCAGGAGTCATCACAACATGTTAGCACCATCTTTTGGGATCCTTACCGGGTATTAAATTCTGTATTACAGGAGAATGCTTATACATCGATAAATTCTCTACTAACCAACTTTATGTTCTGCTTTCATTGATCCAGTACCCTCAGAATCTAGTACCATATAAATCCTCCTAGCTCTTGCTCTACAGGTTGTCTCTATCCTGGAACTTCTTCAGGATATAGTCTCTTTTCTCCCTTAGAAGACCCAACATTTCCTGGCCAAGATATGTAGATTTGACCCTAGTTTTTGGTCTAATAACAAAGAAGAGAGGTGGAAATAAATCTTCCAAGGCAGCAGCCTCTAAAGTTTCTTCTAGCAAGAAGACAGCTCCAGCCTCTAACAGGCAAGAATGGTCCACTTCTGCAAGTGAAGAAAGTTCAAAGGGATTTGAGACTTCAATGTTTTTGACTGCGTAGATCCAGATGTCTCTATGGGTTCCACTCCTTCCCAAGTAGGTTTCTTACCCTTTCACAGTAGACTAAAGCTGAAAACTCAACCCTTTCTAGAGTTCTACTATTCTTAAAATTAAGTCCTGACTCTGAGCTTCAACTTCTCTGGCCTCAGGCTCAGGTAATTAAGAGTGTACTGATATGCTGCCAATGAGGACCTTTTACTTTTACAGTTTATTTTCAATTGGTGATTAATCGCTCTCAATCTTTTATTGTCTTCTCCGATACATCATTGGCACAGAGCAAAAGCCATCAGATTACCTTCTCATTATAATTGGTATTTACCAGATCTTCTCATATTGCCCCTACTAGCACTCCCTTCCATGAGTTTCTGGTCCACCTTTGTTACTTTGGAAGTGTAACAATTGCACCACTATGGCATGATAGGATTTACCACTGATTCACCTAACACCAGTGCTTTATACTGTCAGCAATATGGATAATCTAGCTCTAAAGCCCATATTAGAGTGTACTTTCTTGGATCACCCCTGGTAACAACTGCCTTACATTGATTTATCAGAAATAGATTTTAGGAAGGAGATTTGAGTTCAAGAAGTTTGCTAGAAGTATCCCTAAGAAAAACACCTATACTATGTTAAAGCAGTAGGATTGAACAGAAAGAAGCATTGTGTTATGATGTGTTTGCAATGAAGGTCTCAGCCAATCTCTCTTAGAGCTCTGGAGCTAGGGTGAATCTTCACAATTGCATCTGTTAAGGTGAGGAGGCCAGACTTATACTGTCCCTCATCAACAAGGTACTGGCTATAGGCTACCACTGAGGAAATGACATGGCTTTGGGATAGGTGACTCCTACACTGAGGACAAGGCCCAGAGAAAGACTTGGCTGTGAGTAGTCAGTTACCAATACTCCCAATGGCTAAGGGAAAGAATATCTCATTTCTGAAGGTATTCACTGCAGCATGCACTATAGCCTGGCCCTGTCTGTGTGTCTCACTTACTTAACTATACATTAAAAAGATAATGGGACTAGCTTTATAAGGGTATTAAAAGGACTAGATAATTTAATTTATGTAAAGTGCTCACGGGTGTATAGTAAGCATTCATGAAAATGTTAGATTCCACTAAAAACATACTAGCATTTTAGTAATAATACTAACTATAATGTGCCTGGGTTAAAACTGTGCAGATTTAAAGAGGGAATTGGAATTCCATGTTGCATTAAGTAATCCTCATAAAATCATCTTAAAACAATTCAACTCGCTACCTAAAAGAATCCCTAAATGAACAGAAGTGACAACAGTGGGGACCAAATCTAGGTATGTCCTTTAAGAACCTTCTTGGTACCATCTTGATGCAGTAGCTAATAAACATTAACAGAATACAGTAGTGCCCCCTTATTTACGGTTTTGCTTTCTGAAGATTCAGTTACCTGTAGTCTGAAAATATTAAATGGAAAATTCCAGAAATAAATAATTCATAAGTTTTAAATTGCACACCATTCTGAGTAGCCTGATGAAATATTATGACATCCTATACCATCCTGCTCCAGGCTGCCCAGGATGTGAATGTAGCATATCCATACTGTATACGCTACCCGCCCATTACTGTGTAGGAAAAACAAAGTGTATATAGGGTTCAGTACTGTACTCGGCTTTAAGCATCCACTGAGGGTCTAGGGGGGACTACTGTAGTATAGACTTGTTGACCTGATAGCCTAAGATTGCCTTTTTGACAGGCAATTTCCAAGTTATCGTTTATAAACAGGATATTAATTCAGGGTTCTAGAAGAGAGAAAGTTGAAGGGCCATGGAAGAACTGATCCCAGTAAGAGATGAGTGTGGGGTCATGGGCAGCTGGGGGGGGGGCATAAGGAAGCAGTGGGAGAAGTATTTATTCACTTAACTTTTGTAGAGTAAATAGAAGCAAAACATAGGTATCCTCTAAGTTAGATAAGCCTGTTTGTGAATCCTGAGTCAGCCTCTTAGATGCAGGAGTTACCTTAATTAGTACAGGTTTACAAAGCAACGGTTACTTGTGGGTTGTTAAAGGGGCCTGATGATCCTTCCTAATTTATAGTTTTGTTGTGAGAACTAAATAAGACAGTATTTAAAGCGCTCAGCACAATGCATGGTACACGGTGAATATAAATGCATATTGGTTGTTAGAATCATTACTACGCATCTGTCAAGAGCAAGACTTGGTCCGTCAGTGGCAGTGATAATAAGTGATGGGGCATATAACTGAGAGCTACCTAACCTAATTTCTGCCCTCGAGAAACTTACTCGTATACCTTATATAACGCTTAAGACAACTTCTGAACTTACTTTGATGAAAGTCCACAGTCAAGCTCCCTATCTGGAACCTGGGACAAAAAAACTGGTACAGTTTTCAGATGTGGGAATATGCTTCAGTGGTTTGCCTTGTAACCAATCTTGTCTAGAATCTGTGTTCCCTCTCTCATGTGTCTCCTTTAGGAAAGTGTTAAAGCCCTTTACTTTTAATGATAGACAGTAAAAAGGGCACTGCATTTCTGCAGGATTTGTTGACATTGAGCTAAATTGGATAGTCCATTCATTATTTATAGATGTGTTCACATAATGGAAGGTGTTTCTTTTCCTTTTTTTTTTCCTAACCACACAATAAAAATGTTTAATTAATGGCATGTGCAAGTCTTAAGCAAAGATTTAGTTGTTTTATGGGTTTAGCAAATTCGTTTAGCCACTTCCTCCTAAATGCTGACAAGCCTGTTTGTTTATAACCATTGGCTCTTCTAAAAACCAGCCAAGTGTTAGGATTATTTTTGAAGTAGTTCGCTGATCTCTTACGGGGCGCAAGATGTCTTCAGCATCTCACCCACTACCCACAGGCCCTTTATAGGAGCACCTCCAGGTCCTCAAAGAAGGTGTTAGATAAACCAGCCCAGCTTGCTGGAATATCTATATCTATATACATATCTTTATCTATCTATCTGTATATCCATCTATCTATAATGAATTCTCCATTAGATAGAAACTATTGACTATTTACACAGACATGGTCAAAATTTGTTGTCAAAAAATCTTTCAGTGTTTTCTTTTTATTTTTTAAAAATTTCTTTAGTCTTGAATGAAAGCAAGACTTGCCATTAAATATCTCTGTTCATGTAATTAATGTTTTATATTTACCAAATGACTCCTATCATTTCAAAAAATAGGAACCCACACATCAGTATGTGAACAACCTAAAGCCAGTTGGTTATCGGAACAAGATTCCCAAAATTTGTGCATTGCAGAAGAAAGTGGTACAACAACATCGAGTAGAAAGGGTCCTGGAGAGGATCATTTTTTTATATTAATAGGTGGGAACTCAAATCAGAATTGAAAGATCTTGCCATTGCTCACTTTTGGCTCTTTCTTGCTGAATTTAGGTTGCATGTTGCCATAGCTGCTTCTTTGTTTACTGACATTCTCTGAAACCTGTATCTTCCCAGCTCAACATTTTAGCTACCAAGTTAACTTTACTGTGTAAGTGGTACACCTAGCATAGTTGACAGCCAGAAGAGATAATTTTTTTAACATTTTCCTCCTCCATACAACACCAGATTTATTTTCAGTAATAATCATGGAATGAAAAGATTAGCCAGAAATAATAATAGCTAGAGGTTGGGAGGAAAATGCAAACTGAATTTTCCTTTTATTGAAATTCGTATATATCTGTAATCATGCTAGTTTAAAAATTTTGAAATAGCTCAATATGAAAAAGAAAAAAAAGTAATAATTTATAATTTTAAGGACATGTGATTTTGGAAAAAGGAGGAAAACATGTACTGTAAATTGGTCAGTCACAGTAATGAATAACATGACATTTTCTGTTTTTGCAAGTTACCTTCTGCAAATTAGTAAATAACTTTATTAAAATTAATCTTTTTCACATATTTTTTTCTGTAGACATTATGGCCAGATTTGTCAATATAGCTCAACGTGTCTTCACTCATGGTTGAAAAACAGATTTTATTAATTTTAATTTCAAATTTTCTTTCACAGGGAGCAACAGATATATGAAGAATTAGGGAATGTCTTAAACCCTGGGATAAATTTGCCAGAGTCATAAAAATTCCTTTTCACAACAAATTCCAGAAATATCCATAATTTCAATGTCTTTTTCTTATGAATTGATTCTGTCAACTTTTAAGTGTTATTTCTGTTGAAAAAACTTAAAATATTCAAGATGGTAAAATAGAATGGTAGAAATTACATAACTAAAGTTGTGTATTTTGGTCTTTACAATCACTGTGTTATTATTTTGACTATACTTTTTAAATGCAGGAATATGTGTCATAGGGGCTAGAGACAGACTGTACCTGAAGCAATGTTAAATAGTTCTGATGAGTTACAAACACAGAACTAATGTGTATGGGTCGATATGGCTCCATGTAGAACACAATGGTATTAAAGAATAAGTACTAAACATATGCTAGTTTGGATCTTGTACATATATTTTTAAATGCAGCCAAAACTAGAATAATTGTTCAGAACTTGGAGTAATAAAAGTTTTTTTCTTTTCCAAGGAGAAGTATTTTATCACTGATACTGTTTATAATTATTGGCTCAGAGTGATAATAAAATGTAAACTAACATTATTTGGTTTTATTATTGTTTTTACATTCTCCAAAGACAACATCCCCCAGCCCCATTATTGCCTGCACCAGAGCAGACCACCCTGACACTTGTGCGTGGTCCCCAGACACTGACGTATTTCCTTCTGGGGCTTCGTGTCTCACCATCTGAGAGCAATTCCACAGAAGCTTGATGTTGTTGTATCACAAATACACCAGGACTAATATGATCTACTCTAAGCCATTCTCTACACCTTCTGATAAATTTGTCAAACCAAATAACCATGGAGGAGAACTGTGGGCAATTTTAATTTTATTAAGGAAATGGAAAAAAATATATGTCTGAAAGCAATGGAAAATGATGAGACAACAATAAATCAGAAAGACTGAAGTGCCCCAGCTAATTTTGTCAGGAAGGAGTAAATAACTACAGAGGCTTGATCCAGGCTATTACCTTTAATGCACTAGGAGAAAGAAGAGAGAAAATGACTAAGTGATCCATGTGAATTTCACACTTCACACTTTGTCACTTAGCATCACTTCTGCCTGGCTTCTATCGTCCTGCATTGATACAGCTACACAATAGAGGAGAGCAGGGAGGATGTGCTACTTTTTGGAGAAATTAATTGAATGAGGCATAAACGAGTGTGCTCTTCCAAAAGAGAAGTTCAAAAGCAAATGCATAGAAAAAACTTCAGATAGGAGGGGCAGTAAAAAGACAAATATTGGGTGAGAAAAGGAGAGTTTGAGTCCTCAAACCATAAATTCGATGCTTGTATCCATTCATTTCATTCAACCAAACATATTATTATAATAATTCATTAATGCCAAACATTGTCTCACATGATGAAAAATACAGGTGGAAACTAATCTCTATGATCCCTGGTCTGACAGCTGGTGAATCCAAATGGTCGCATTTACACAACATTCTTCACCTCTAGCTGCTTGATTAGCAGGCAGCCCAGTCTTCCCAAGGATACTTCCTCCCCCTCTTTTCTCTCTACATGTCATTGGGATAGAGTGGCTGTCATGGATGGTCTGCCATTATGAAGCCGGTTTTTCTGCAGGATTAGGCAAGGATCAGATCATAAATGCTTTTTATGCCATGCAAAGGAGTCTGGACTACTTAGGTAATGGAGAATCTCTGAAGGATTTAAACCGCAGCAGTTACGCTGACAGATTTGTGTTGTCTTAGAAACTTAACACTGGGTTGCAGTGGGTTGAAGGGAGATTCTGTAAAAGATATGTCCACATCAAATCCTTGGACTCTGCGAATGTGATCCTATTTGGTAGAAAAGTCTTTGCAGGTGTCATTAATTTTTAAGGATGTTAAAAATGAGTTTATCCTGGATTATCTGGGTGGACCCTAAATCCAATGAAAAGTGCTTGGATAAGAGACAAAGGGTATAAACTTTCAGTCATAGGATAAATAAACTCTGGGAAATGAATGTGTAGCATGGTGACTATAGTTAATAACACTGTTTTGTACTTGAAATTTGCTAACAGAGTAGATCTTCAGTGCTCTCAACACACACGAAAACTGGTAACTATGTGTAGTTATGGAAATATTAATTAATTTGATAGTGGTAATCATTTCGCAATGCATATGTATATCAAATCATATATTGTACACCTTAAATGCATACAACTGTATTTGTTAATTATATCTTAATAAAGCTGGGGAAAGAAGAGACAGACAGGAGAACAGACACATGCAACATAAGTTCATGTGAAAAAATAGCAGAGAGATGTGGCTGGAAATTAAGGGAGCTAGCAACCACATGAAACTATAATAGGTAAAGAAAGTAATCTCTCCTAGAGCCCCAGAGGGAGTGCAGCAATATTGACATCTTGATTCAAGATTTTTGGCCTCCAGACTGTGGGAAAATACATTTCTGTTTTTTTTTTTT
>NW_012153396.1:6945826-6953580 GCF_000956105.1 Propithecus coquereli
GCCCGCCTCGGCCTCCCAGAGTGCTAGGATTACAGGCGTGAGCCACCACGCCCGGCCATTTCTGTTGTTTTAACTACCAGGTTGTGGTAACTTGTTATGGCAGCATGGGAAACTAACACAATTGTGTTTGATAAAGAGGTATGACTTGGGAAGGGATATAATCAAAGAAACTATTACTATAGGACATGTCTGAAAGAATACAAACTAAAATCTTAAACTTGGGTGGTGAATTTTATTTTCCTTTTTATTTTTATCTATGTTTTTCCATTTTTATAGAAAAGTATGCATAGGCCATTGTATAATGCTAAATAGAGAAAAAATAAGCCATGTAAGATAAAAAAAGACTTCAACTTAGCAAGCAGAGGGAGCATTGATGGGAGGGGCTGTTCCTTCCTTAGTTATTTATCTAACAAATATTTTCTGAGTGCTCACTACGTGCCAGGTGCTGCTCTAGGCATTGTAGAGCTAGCACTGAACACAACAAAGAAAAAATAAATGTCTCCCTTATGGATCTTACGTTCAAGTAGAGAAAAACCATAGAGCTGAGGCACAGGTGATTTAGTTTATTTATATTTTTTTTATTTCAGAATATTACAGGGGTATAAACGTTTTGGTTACATGAGTTGCTTTTGTATAGTTTGAGTCAAAGTTGTAAGTGTGTCCATCACCCAGATAGCGCGCATTGTACCCATTAGGTGTGAATTTAGCCATACCCTTCTCTCCCCTCCCATCTGCTTGACTTCTGTTGAGTTTTACTTCCATATGTGCACATAAGTGTTGATTGATTAGTACTACTCAGCCATTAAAAAAAAATGGTAAACTACTACCTTTTGTAACAACCTGGATGGCACTGGAGACCATTCTTCTAAGTGAAGTATCGAAAGAACGTAAAAACAAACACCACGTGTACTCACTGCTAAACAGGTCATTTAGTTTTAAAAGCATCACTCTGGATGTTGAGCATAAGGTGACAGCAGGGAGGAGAGTTAGACTGCTGTTACTACCATCCACGTGAAATGATAGTAGCTTGTGCTGGGGTATGAAATGGGGAGCTAGAGTTCCTGTGGTTGACTTGAATGGGGCCAAAGGAAATAATGAGATTAACTTGATGCGTTCAAGACATATAGTCACTGTGAGGTTCTAAATGTGTGTGGATGAGGGGTAAAGGCGGGTACAGATCTGAGGCCCAGCTCTTCACTGGTGCGCATGGAAGCTTGGAGGCTAGGAGTGTGATAAGGGCAGCCTTATTCTCTCTCAACTCCTGTTGATAGAGTGCCATGTTACTCAAAATAAAGTGTCTAGAATGCAGCTGGGACAGGGAGGAGGAACTCATTGATTGGTAATTTCTCTGGATCTGGCCTTACCCCTCAACTCTATTTCTAAGGGTTATGCCCAAGATATATAACTTGCAAGAACTATTCCCATTGGCTGACATCTTTTTCATACAAGAATACCTTGTAACAAATTAATCGGTTAAGAGAAATAATTTCATGTGTTTGATTTTAAGGTTGGGGACTGTCTCCAATTGCTCCGTAACAAAATAACCACTAGAGAATCACTGATTACATTTTTTGTGGCTGATTATCAGGATATACCTGGGAGACAATCTTTTTTTGTTTTGTTTTAGTTTGTTTGTTTGTTTGTTTGTTTGTTTGTTTTAAGACAGAGTCTCGCTCTGTTGCCTGGGTTAGAGTGCTGTGGCATCAGCCTAGCTCACAGCAACCTCAAACTCCTGGGCTCAGGCGATCCTCCTGCCTCAGCCTCCCAAGTAGCTGGGACTACAGGCATGCGCCACCATGCCCAGCTAATTTTACCTATATATATTTTTAGTTGTCTGGCTAATTTCTTTCTATTTTTTAGTAGAGACAGGGTCTCGCTGTTGCTCAGACTGGTCTCGAACTCCTGAGCTCAAACGATCTGCCCGCCTCGGCCTCCCAGAGTGCTAGGATTACAGGCGTGAGCCCCTGTGCCCGGCCTGGAGACAATCTTAATTACTGGAAAATTTCCAGCCAGATAACAGTATTGGTCACTGAGTCAGCTAATGAAAATCGTTTGCCCTCTTTTCTCAAAAATAACAATGTAATGGGGAAGCAGATTAGTTCCGTACAACGTTTTTCCTGCAGAAGGCTTTTTAATTATCCCAACTACATTCCACAAAACATTTACCATTGGCTACAATTTAGTCTAATTCCTATAAATAGTGCCATAAAATAAAGATCACATGTAGAATGTTAGAAAATGAGACATCTATTTTTCTTTAATTGAGAACTGAAAGCAGAATGAACTGATCAAATTAACTAATGTGAATGCTCAAACAGCAAGAACAGAAATTTTGGACTTGGATTGAGTTGCAGGACATTTAGGTAGCCAGTGCCAGAAGGGTAGATTAAGTAAATATTACAATACTCTGCATGTCTAGAAACTACCACTCTACTTTACACAGAAGACCATTTACTTATGCAAATATCCCCACTCAAATTTGTTTTAAAACTATCTCAAATGTCACCAATTATTTGAAGTCCTTTTCAAATCCCAGTTCCCTTGAACACACAATCACAAGCTTTGCTGGAATGATCACTCGCATTCTTTATAGTTGTCTCTTCAGGGACTGTAGATTATACCAAATTGAACTTAGACTCCCATTATCCATTAACATCTTTATTTAGGATTGTGCATTTTAATTCTCAGGAAAATGCAATTGAATGAATGTTTCTAAGAAAAGAAAATCTGCATTAGTAAGCTGGCCTTGCAAAGGAAGTGGTAGAAGCAATACCCCAGAAAGGGAGAAAAAAGCAATAAAAAGATTGTGTCTCCACAGGAAGGAAAAACAACCTGACAAAACAAGTTAACTGCATAAATATAGTAGTTACCTATGGAGTAAAGGACTAGATTAGAGTCCAACGGCTGTACTCTGTAGACATTGGTTAAGGGATTAGGATGTCTATGGAATCAAAGTTCAGGATTGTAGGGACTGATTTTAAAGAGGAGGGTATATAAATTAATAATAACCAGTAGCTGGCTCCTCAACTGATTATGGAGTTAATGTGGAAAGTCCAACATTAATTTAGTTGACAACAATATATTTGATTCTAGTCTCAATGATGCCCTTGTGAGTCTGGGCAGTTATCTTCATGGAGGACTTTTGTAAAAGGAAAGCATGATAGCGCCTTTTTTACATTTCTCAGATAATATTTCATGTACCTCTCTCCACGTGTTTATGGCATTCTACTACACGTTGTAATTCGGTAGGCATTATAATTTTACATTTGAGAGTAGGGACTATGTTCTACTTCTTTTTGTGTTAAACAAAAGGTCTGATATGTCCCCTCGCACATAGTAGGAATTCAGGTTGTGTCTGTAAAATTGAAAGAGGAAAAAAGGAGATGGGGAAAAAAGCATGCTCTTACAAAGACTACATCATGAGGATCTCTCTTTCCAAATTACTTGAGGACCACAGACAACACAACAGCAAAACTCTACTTTGGAATAGTCCTATTTGCCTTTCCAGCCCAGAAATCTCTCTTTAATATGTACTAGGTCTGTTGCTATTTCTATTAACGATAGCTTGATAATCAAGTAATAATTATATATGCCTAACATCAGCTCCTCTATGACAGACGTGTGATCCATTCCAATCATCCCAACTCCTTATGCAAATGTTCCTAAGCTATGCTATTCTTCTTAATTGCATGGTCTCAAAGGGTTACACCTGTGTGAGAATGCAATCCACACATCTACAGATTTTAAAGAAGAACTACATGTCCCTGGGATTTTCCCCCCAAATGTTAGGAAATGTAATTGATTACTTTAACAAGCAGAATTTCTTTCCCTTCAAGTCATGACCTGGTTTATCAGATGAATTCAAAGCTTGTGGGTAAGCATCTTAAGGCCGTATCTTTTTTTCTTTTCACAAATTGTTGGCTGCTCTCCTTCAAACTGCAAGCTGGCAGACATCATCCTTTAAAAGCTTGATAACCTGAAAACCCACTGAGCACCTAGAATACCTCTCGTCTTCAGTCCGAGAGCTTAAGGATGGGTGGAGTAGGAATCCAATGCACTTCCCCGTCTCACCTCCTCCTCATAGCCCATGCCTCATATTACACCCTCTCAAACCCTCACTGAGGCCAGAGGTACAGAGGAATTTTGCTGACAGGTATCTCTAGTATAGCTACCGAACAACTCATAGGCAATTGGGCCTTCTAGGTCAGAGTTCATCCAAGTGTGGTCCCCATACCACTGTAGCAGAATCTGATTCACCATTACCTAGGAATTTGTTAGAAATTAAATTCCGGGGTGCTACCCAGACCTTCTTAATCAGAAACCCTTGGAGGTGGGATCCATAAAGCTGTGTTTTAACAAGTCCTCCAAATGATTCTGAAGCTTCCTAAAGTTTGAGAACCACCATTCTGGGTAATTAAATCCATGGTATTTGACTGTAAACCATGGAGTAATTTATAACACTGGGGGAAATCACTAATCTCAATCTGGTCCCAGGAGTTGTAGGATTTGGTGACCTCCTTTCAAGGCAACAATACCTATCTTTGAAGGTGGTTCGGTAGCTGGCTGTGTGCATTTGGAAATACACAATGCTCTTCTCCCATGTGGCCAAAGGAAGTTGAAGAAATGTGAACTGTTAAAACCTGGGGCTGACAAAGGAGGGAGTGGGCATTGCAAAAGTCACTTCAACTTTTTAGATTTGACTATTCATACTCAGCTGGTATTTTCAAGTGTCATTTTATCACATACATTTCGCTTTTTCAACATTCTTCCCAGTAAGTGTATTGATTCGAAACGGGGTTTATGAGGTCCTACTATGTGTGAAGTACACATCAAAAGTGGTTATCTCTAAAAATAAAAAAAAGAAAAAATCAACACTAGCCTAATTTTAAAACACTCTCACAAGAACTTACCTACCTTAGGTAAATATATTTCAGGGAACCTACTTTTGAATTCAACCTACTTAACAAGAATGAACATCTTCATCTGGCACCTGTTTCTACTCCAACAACTGCATTGTACTTGCATAGTTATCTTCCCATAATGCAAGATATTTACTTGAAAAACTATGTGTCCATTTTAGTTTTCTTTTACTGTAAGCATGTAAGCTCATTAGAGGAATGCAATGTTTAAAGAACATTTCCAGAGACTCTGTTTGAAATACACTTACTGGTGTATGTTTTATTTTAAGAAATCTAAGTTTTCTTACAACCATATTCACATAAAGTAGGATTTAATTGGGTTAACATTCAAGAGGGAAGAGCTGGGGCAAACGAGCACATGGTTCAAGGTTTACAGAAATATTTCCTGGCAGGCTCCAGTTTGAGAAGCCAGCACATAATCTTATCTGCAAATGCAAGTGAAAATGAAGTACAAGATAACCTAGCCCAGCATCGGGAAATAGAGGACTTGGGTTCTAATCACCAAAAAGTTACTATATCTATACAGTAATTTATATATATGTGTGTGTATGTGTGTGTGTATACACATATACACATATATTTCTTTTTCTGAAATTTACTTTCTTCACTGATAAATTACACATATGATTCCATGCCAAGCTCAATGGATTATTGGGATGATCTAACAACATAAATTATTTCATCACTCTAAAAGTATGTTGATGTAAAGAATTACTAGAACTTAAAGAAATAAGCAGGTATCCTTAAATCCCTAATACTTAACATTTTTTCTTATGACGCTTTGCAAGCCATTTTGTTACAGCAAGTGTTACAGCGGATGGTTCAGAGGACAAACTGAGCAGCACATGGAGAGTAGAAGAATCAAGGTTTATTCGCTGGCGGGCTCAGAGGGGTTTTGTCACCAAGTTCTGAGCCCTGTCTACTGTTTTTTTTCCACTTTTATTAGCTTGGGGTGGTCCGAGGGGTGGGGTCTCAGGTGGCTGATGCAATAGGTAAGCATGATTGCAGAAGCCAGGTAATAGGTTAGCGTTAGGTTGATGAGGGTCTTCCTTATCAATTTCCCCCATACTGCTTCTCCTCTCTGATGTTGAACTGGTTTTCAGGGAGACGAGACACCATTACCCACAGCTGGAAGGGTGGGTATGGGACTCAGAATTAACTCTGTTTTATCACCAGCTCATACCTAGCAAAGTTTTCTTTGTACTTCAATGTACATATGCATTTTTTTATATGTGTACATGTGTATGTGGGGCTGGGAATTAGAATTTGTCTAAGGTACAAACTAATCCACTGAATGTGCCTTTAAACAAGAAATATTATATCCTGTTGGAATAAGCAGCTAGTAAAATTGCCTAGTCTGCAGAGTGCTGAGTTATGTTCACAGCATGTGCAGTGGGCTTTCTATACTTTCCCCAAATGCACACTTCCCCGCAAGGGGAGATTAAAGTTGACCTTATCCTCCGCTAGTCAAACTTAAAGAACAGGGAATTGCAATCTCTATCCTCAGTTTTTTCTCTCTAACTTCAGGCCTGAAGTTCAGAATTATTTTTCCAAAGAGAACATTTCCTCCAAGCACCTTCCATAGCCTTCCTTCCAGAAGAATCTGTGAGATTTTGTTCCTGAGACCATCCAGGATAAGCTCTCAGTCAAACAAAGCACTTTCCCTGGGGTTGGCCTCTGCACCTGACATTTCACAGGCCCGAGACCCTCACTCCTGGGCCAAGCCAGGAGCAGACATAACAATTCCTAAATTCATCGTGGAGACTGCTGTGAAAATGAGGAACTGGCTCCACCCCCACAGGATGCTTCCCCAGCTGTTTTCCATTCACAATCTGGCTCTGAGCAGACCAAGGGAAACACAGGATGAGGCTGTGCTCAGACTCAATTTTACATTCAAATTGCCTGTATTTAAAAACCCCTAAAAACTGTAATGGCTTAATTAAGCTGGTAACTTTATGGCATGCTTCTTCTCACAGCCTAACTCCTCGCCCTTTCTCTTTCACTGAGAAGTCAGTGTGCCAATTCTATCTTGCTGGGACGGCTGCCGCAAGGAGGAGGGGCCCCAGGATGGGAACATGAAAAGAGTAGATCTTGGAGGAAGCTAAATTTCCCTTGTGGCACATGGTCTGCAAATATCCAGTCCTTTGGAGTACATAGAACAGGGCTCTGGGGAAAGAGTAGGCACTAATTTAGGTTCTACAAAGAGTAGGGTGAGTTTTCGCATGGTGAAATTTGCCTCTGGAGTCCATCAACTCAAAAGGTCTGTTTCAGGGAAATTCAGGTTAGGACCTGCATGTTACCTGAACGAAAAAGAAGACTCTCCTCTAAGAGAACAGTTTAGCCCCACCTGATCCCTTATCTAAATGTCATCATTCTTAATTCCCATGCTCACCTGATTTATAACCATGAAGGAGCATTTTAATGTCATTGAGAGGACTTTCTGCCTTGATCTAGAGGTGGCTGGCTCTGCTGAGAGGGGTGCTGTCTTCACTGCCATCTGCTTTATAGAAATGGCTTGTTAGGGCTGAAGTAGTTTCATTATCAGAACAATCAGGTCTCTTGCTGTCATTTGAGAAAACTTTCTTTGAGGATATGTTGAGGCATTTGTCCCATGCAGGAATTAACTTTGTAAGAAAATTAATTACTCATAACTTTTATCTTTTTTTTTTTTTTTTTTAGACAGAGTCTCACTCTGTTGTCCTGGCTAGAGTGAGTGCCTTGGCGTCAGCCTAGCTCACAGTAACTATTGCATTTACCTCTATGATCATCCATTCTGAATTAATTTTGTGAGGTGAGGGTCCAACATAACAAAAAGAAAAAAAAAGCTTTGATGAG
>NW_012153396.1:6953630-6964266 GCF_000956105.1 Propithecus coquereli
CCCAGCCACCCGAGTAGCTGGGACTATAGGCATGCACCACCATGCCTGGCTAATTTTTTCTATATATTTTTAGTTGGCTGATTAATTTCTTTCTAATTTTAGTAGAGGCGGGGTCTCGCTCTTGCTCAGGCTGGTCTCGAACTCCTGAGCTTAAACAATCCGCCTGCCTCGGCCTCCAAGAGAGCTAGGATTACAGGTGTGAGCCACCGCGCCCGGCCAACTTTTATCTTTTGAAGTACAATTAAAGATGTGTGCTAAACAATTCATATATATCACAAAGATATGGAATCAACCTAAGTGCCCATCAACCAATGAGGCAATAAAGAAAATGCGATGTATTTATACTATGGAGTACTACTCAGCCATAAGAAAGAATGAAATAATATATTTTGCAGCAATTTGAATGGAACTAGAAGCCATTATCCTAAGTAAAGGAACTCGAGCAGAACAATGAGTGCCATATGTTCTTACTTATAGTGGGAGCTAAGCTGTGGCTACACAAGGACACACAGAATGGTATAATGGACACTGGAAACTTAAAAGGATGGAGGGTGGGAGGGGGTGAGGGATGAAAAATTACTTATTGGGTACAATGTGCACTATTCAAGTGATGAGTACACTAAAAGCCCAGACTTCATCACTATACAGTATACACATGTAACAGAATTCAACTTGTACCCCGTAAATCTAGTGAAATTAAAAAAAAGAAAAAAAGGAACTCGGGAACTGATCAAAGCAAAGAAGTACATGCATGAAAGAACAGAAGTTCTCTTAAAATACTTCGATGTTTGGAAAGAGCATGTCTGAAAAAAAATCCTTTAGTTAAGATCTCTTGTATTCAAAAAGAAAAACATATGCACAAAGAATCAGACCATTTTGTCACCAAGATCACTTGTGTCACTCACTAGTCATGAGAACTCAGCAACTTAACTTTCCTTATCTTTAAAATAGGATAATAATACTAGTTCCTATCTCACAAGTTTGGTAGGATTTAATTAAATAATACATGTAAGATACTGAGCACAGTCCCTAGTCCTTAATCACTCAATAATGCTAGCTAACAATAATAATGATAATAATAATAATGATAATTTCACCAGACTCACATTCTATAGGATTTATACTTATGACAACACTCAACAATCACGTATATAATTATGGTCAGATAAAGACACATATTTGCGATCGTGGTTCGTCAGGGTTATAGAGAGATGATTGGGAAGCCAATTTCGCTAAGTTTTGCTTATTTGGAGCTCTGGTTTTTGTCTTTTTATTTCTCCTTTAACAGCTGCTTGCTTTTGCCTTCTGAGAATTGAGCTAAAGAGTTTTTCATTTTTTAGGAAGCCACATGTTCTCTATTTCTAAATCAAAGGTGAAATGCAGCGGACCATGGCAATAATCCAAAGTTTGGAGGCCACATGGACTTTCTGGTTTAAACTAATTTTCTATGAAGTCAAAACTCATCCTTCGCTTTTGAGAGCACAGAAAGCAATTAGCTGAGACAGCAGAGAACAGACATGAGAAGGAGGCCCCTGGTGGCCAAAATGAGGCTTCTCCCTCTCAGTCTTTTAATAGCACACGAAGGCATTAATCCATAATTTCACTTCCTATTAGCCAAATAGAAATGTCTTGAGATAATGTGAATACCTTATGGCATAAATGACTTTCTAAAGCATCTTATTAGAACTCCTGATCTGTGTAAATTAGGCAGCATTGGGGCTTGACAGCCAGAACCGTTTTTCTTAAAAGCCGACAATTGGAAGCAGCTCACACGAAGTTAGCCAAATGCCATGGGGGAAACTTCCAGAGGACATGGCAGCTAAAGCCTGTTCTCAAGCCTAGTGCCTTTCTGTCACGTCACATGCAGGTGACTTTCTAGTGTGACAAGTTATGCAGAAATAAAGTCAGATTTCCCAAATGCCTCTCAAGACCCATCGGGGCAGATCACGTTGCCACAAATGGACGTTGAAATATTATTGCAGGAAACAGAGGAAACCCCCGTCCTTGTAGGGAGTTCAATATACTTTTGAGAATGATACCCCATGTTCCAAGAGCATGCCTTTTCTAAAGGAAAGTTTATAGAGTATCTAGGCTGCTTTGCTGATTTTCATACACAAAAGGCCAATGCGGATCAACATTGGAGAAAATTAAAAACAAAATGCAAAGAAACAAGCAAACAAAAAACATGTCTCTGAAGCATTTCTGTCTCTTCAGAATGGAGGGTTATGTTGTTTGATGACGTTAGCTCACCTAAGGGTGTGTGGGGAAGACCTAGGGCCCTGATACTGCCCAAGTCCAATCTCTATCTCTTTCCGCTCCACTTGCCCAGCTCAGCCCCCGGGACTGCATCACAGTAGTCCTCACACTAAGCTTCCTATTATTCTGCTCAGATTTACTTGAAACGGAGAGCTGTTTTTCTTTATTTTCCTGGGAGACTCAGCCAGAAGCCCACAGAGTCCATCATCTACATTGTTTTTCTTTCCTTATTTTAAAGCGTCTTCCTGCAACAGTGCCTCGGTAAATCCGTATTTGCTAATATGAACAGACACCATTTCCTTAGAAATGTATTCACTCATTCCATAAAGATGTACTGGCTTCTATTATAGAGATAAATATACTTCCAACAAAAAGACAAACTTTCCACATTCAGAGTTTTCTTGTAGATATTTTTTTTGTGTGTGTGCGTGCGCCCTTTCTTTGCATCTGGATTTTATGATTCAAGCTGTTTTCTTAAAATGCAAGTGCCATTTGATTTTTTAAACGTGGGCTATTTATCTTGCTGCATGAATCAATTTTTTCTACTCTTCTCCTTATCAATACTGTTGCTTTTCAATCCCTCCAACATATTTCAGGTAGATGGTTAAAGCAGTGTGACCACAGTTAAAGATGCGTCAGAATGTCCCCTGCTGAGGCAAAGAAGATGAACACAGTTAATGGATAAATGATAGGCCAATACAGAGGTCAATATTTACCCCATGCTACAATAAATCTTGATAACTTGAAAACTACCAAAACAAGATGTCAATAATTAGTATGGCGTGCTATATCCTTTCAGAATAGTTTTATTAGCAAGATACGGAAATGCTGAGACTAGAGATTGCAACAATTTTTTAGAATTCTTTTGGTCCCAAAAGGAAATAATCTTTTATATTAAGGTAAAGATCTAAAATCTCACTGGTTTTCAAACTAATATGCATAAAAATCATCTGGGGTGCATTTAGTTAAATACAGATTCCTGGATTCCATCCATAGAGATTCTGACCAAGGAGGCTTGGTCTTGGGCTCACCCAGTACTTCAAAAACTACTATGTGAGTTGATGCAGATGAACTAGGGAACACATTGAGAAATGCCAATTTAACTACTACTGCCATTAGTTGTGCCTGAGAGGTAAGAAATTTACTTAAGTAATCAACCCATCGACTAACCAATATTTATTTTAGAGACAACTATGTTGTCTATGTTCAAAACAATGTGTGCATGTGGCTGCTAGGAGGTACTCGCTTGTTTTTTCTTCTCTGTTGCTGCTGCTGCTCTAACCAGTAAATAGTGATTTGGGGTTCTTACATGTGATACTGACTAAGGTCAGAACAAGGTTTCTTGGCATAATTTATCAATGGAAATTGTTAAAAATATGTCTTAAAAAAGCAATTATTCATACTGGAGACTTGCCCTTCTCCTAAATACAAATGAAAACAAAAATCATTAAATTACTATTTCATAAACTTAAGTAGTAAAGTATTGGCAAACTTTTTGGAAAAATTGTGATAAAAATATATTAAACTTTAAACTAAAATCAATAAATGTATAATTTTGTGATAAGGTATATCCCTATCAGTAAAGTATTTAAAATAAGAGCCTCCCAATAATGTATTTATAATGTCTTTTATAGACTATATAAACATAAAATTTTACTAATATTATGTACATTATACAGTAGAAACAATGATATAAAGTTAAAATATGATAAAATAAATAACTATAGTAGTAATATTTTCTTCCTGCATACCCAATAGATCATAAACTGTTACTATATTCTCAACTGTCCTAGTAACCTTATTTCTCTAGCCTGGCTTTGTACATTTTGACTGACTCTGTCTTTGATGGAAATTAAATACTTTGTTGCAAATATTCAAAAATAATTTCCAATATGTGGGACAAGAACTTATTTTTTCAGCCCTGACATAAGTTACTGTTTCTCAAATGGTGATCCTTGGTTGGTAATTTCCAGCTACACCTTTAAAATTGTTTTAAGGCTATCTTTACCCAAATGGCGCAGCAAAAAATACATTAATGGATAAACTGTTCTCAATTTCAATTTTGCCATCCATAATTTATATTTAAACCATTGGTCCTTGCTGTAGCTTATCTATGCGGGCTGTCTCCAAAGTGTGTATGCACGCTTCAGGATCCTGTTTCGGTTGTGTTGTACTTTGTTGTTATTGCTTGTTTTCTTTATTACTCATGTTAAAATTTCTTCCAGTACACCTAGAAGTTTTTCTAAGCTTCTCTAACCTCACTGGCTTCGTTAAGCATTGCCTCCAATGAATAGTCTTGACATATATTTGAAAGTGCATTCAAAATTTATGTGCAAAGGATTGACCTAGAGATCTTGACAAAAGTGCAGATTCTTAATGAATCTGAGGTAGTGACTGAGTTTCTGTATCTCTAACAAGCGCCCAGCCACGTGCCCAATGAGGCCAGTCTATAAACCAAAGGTCTGCACTGTGCATTTGGCTCTCACTAAATGCGATACTCTGTTATTGATCATATTTCCAGCTACGTGCCCCATATACTCAACTGTATATATTTTCCATGAGTGTGGAGATATTCTCAGCAAATTCTCATTGATCATGATGATAGCATTTTTTGACATCAACTCTGTAGTCATTAAGCCACTATTTATCTCTAAAATTCACTCCCAAGGAAAAGCATTCTGTAATCATGTTTTGCTCATGGGAGAGCGTCAGCACAGTAAGTGTGCCGAATCTTTGCCTCCCTTCAGGGATTTTGAAACATTATCCTGGGTGTTGTTGTTGTCGTCATTTACTTATGAAGGCATTCAACAAGCATGGAGAAATACTCATGGCACAAAGAGAAAGAAAAAGAGCATGAGAGAGAATGCACTAAACTGATATCCAGCATAATGTTCAAACTGCGTATTTCTGAAGTTGTTATAACCGTGATTTTTATTTTCATATTAAATCTCTGTTTTTCTAAATGTTTTATAACTCATATGTATTACTTTTATAATAAAGTGATATTTTAAAACTTTCAAAACTCAGAACAACTTGTATCTGTTGCTTTGGTTTTTATTTTTTAAACTCATGAAAAATATCCAAAGCATAGTTTTCTATTCACTCAGATTTCTTATTCCTTGTTCTGTTGTTTTTTTAGTCACGTTTTATTTGTCTCTCTAATAGTACTCACGAAAGGAACATTTTCATAACTCCGCATTTCTTAGTACATTGTTAGGCACGTGATGGACACTCAGGACCTATCTGTTGTTGATTGGTTTTCAATTATTTTGTCTTTATTGTCTTTCCACACAGATTATATTAATATAAAAGGAATTTAAGGACTCCAAATATCTACTTGAAATTACTAACATGTCTGATTGCTCATGCAGGCTCGTGTAGTTACTGATGGTTACCTCCCAAGCAAGGCTATGGTCCTACAGCTTAGCACATGCAAAGAGAAAATGCATGGCAAGACATCAATACAAGTCCACATAGAAGAATTTAGTGGCTATTACTCATAACTTTTCACCTTTTAACTCAGCTGTCTGCCCACTTAGAAAGAACCATAATTGTGACTGATCGAGGGTATTGATATATTGGCATTGAGTATTTTCTGAGATGACAGGTTAAATCGTGCTCCCACTCTGGAGAAGACACTGGAGGGAAGATGAAAATTACTTGGGGTAGCTGTGGCAAATCACATTAGAATCACTTCTTTTGTTTCTGCCAAAATTCTGCAAATATGTTCAGCTTGATTTAAAGGAAATAGGAGAAAAATGAAAAACAATCTCTAATCACAGCTATTAATTACCAAGGAGTACCTTTCAAAGAGATTTCCTAATTAAAATTTCAAAGTATCCTAAATATAATGTAAGACTTGAATGATGAGGCAACACGTGGAATTTCTTTAGAGCAGCCTACAAGGCATCAAGGCAGGAGTAAGGTTCCCAAGGGTGCAAAAAGTCGGTCCATTTTAAAATTAATTTCAGAGAGCCTCCACCCACTGGAATGAGACTCTCCTGTCCTTGTTGTAAATTCAACATAGTCAAACTTGGAACTGTTGTCTGTGATGCAAGAAACTGGTAAAGCCCATGTGCTGTTCAGAAATGCAAAATTAGAATAGCAAAACATGATGAGGTTCCATGGGATCCAAGAATAACCAACAGGGAAAAATAGTCAATAAGCTACACTGATTTATTCATTTAATATGCAGTCATTTGCTGTTGTTATACATCAGGCATTCTTCTAAGGACTTGGTATTACATCAGCAAAAAAAGTGGGCAAAGATCCCTGCTCTTGTGGAGTTCATATACAAGCAGGGGGATATAGACAATACATAATATGTCAATTAAATAGATACATTATATTATAAATGAGAAGATGAGAGGTGCTATAGATGAAAGTAGAGAAGGAGTATGAGAGCTTTGGTGATGAGGTTGGCTGGGAATGAGGTGGTTTGCAATTTTATGTAGGATATCTAAGTAATCCTCATTGAGAAGGGACATTAGAACAAAGACTCAGAAAAGATGAGGGAAGGAACCATATAATTACCTTGGGGAAGAGCTTTCTCTTCCCTAGTGCAACATGCTTATATGGAATGCGCTTGCCACACTTGAGGGGTTACAAGGAAACCAGTGCATTGAGTGTAGTGTGCATAGGTGGGAAAAGTCATAGAACATTGACTTATCAACATAAGAGTGGCCTAGATCGTGTAGGTGATTGTAGGCCGTAGTAAGGACTTTGGCTACTTGACATAGGGTCAAATTTCAACAGCAATTTTAATGTTCATTCTGTCTACATGTCCCTTTTGTCACTCCACTTCACATGCTTTAAAATTTTCTAGTTCTGCTCCTACCATGTCCTTTCTTACTACCTGTGTCCCTGCAGTAGCTCCCTGATTATTTCCTTGCTCTTTCTAATTCATACTCACTTTGTGGGTTAATTTATTTAACCTAACATGCAAGGAGCTATTTCCTTACAAGAAACATCATCCAATTAAGTCAGAACTTCTCTCTTTATCTTGCAGAACCTGGCTTCTGTGTACTCTTCAACTTAATAATTTCTTGTGTGCCTTTCAATTGTTTTCTTCGATTTCTATGTCTTTACTCATGCCATTCTCTAAATATGGATTATTTTTCACCTTCTCTTGTCAACAGCTTATCCGTTCTTCAGATGTCCCCAAATGCCAGAGTCATCTTTATCATCACTCCTAATATCAGCAATACGTGGTCTCTCACTTTTCCAAAATTCCTAGCACTTTATTTTTATTTCTAATAAAGATCCTATGCTATCAAATATTAATTGTAAGTGGACTCAAACCACCCTGGGGAGCAAATCTGAATTTTTTCCATGCCTTAATTCTCCCAAAGAACTTGGACGTATCAGTGCACTGATAAATATTGATGGAATAAATTTCAGCACTCAATCTGTAAACACAGGTAGAGAGTATTAGCGTTATTGACACAAACCCATCTGGGATCTAATGGCCAGTCTTCTTCATCATGACCCATGGGCATTTAACTTTGTGATTGTAGATACCGCTGTACTCCCTGTGACTGCCCAGGCTTCAAGCTCAAGACAAGGAATATGAAATTAATTTAGGAATCCATCATATTTTTAAAGCCATGACAACTAGCTGTATCATAAATACAACAGATCACCCAGCAGCATAAATAATGGAAACACTGCCTTGGGGGCAATAAAAGTGATTGATGCTGTGAATTGCTGTTAACCCTGGTTATGCTTGCTCCATGTGGATCTCTGTAGCCTGTCTTTATGCCTGAGATTGACACTTCAGAAGCAGCATCTGTGAAAAAATCAGACATCAGACAACCACAGTGTTTTCCTAGTCTGAATTTGCAAATGAGGGGGAAGTTATCTGATCCAGAGTAAACTAAACCCACTCATAGAGATGTGTCCTTATCATATTAATTATATAATATTAATTATTGAGAATCACTGAAAAAAATTGTGTGAGATAAGAAGAAGTAAGCCTCTCTGGTTTTGCTTTCATTTTAAAGAATAGAAAGCCTTTAAATAACTTGCCCTTTACTTGGATATCATAGATAAAGATGTCTTTTGTCTAATGTTCTATAGATACACGGATAATGAATTTTGTTTGTGTTCTGACATGTTGAAAAGGGACATTTTAATGAACATTTGGTCCAGAGAAGCATTATGTTGGAGTGGAGAAAATGCCATCTCTGGACCAGTAAACCTAGTTTCTGATTCTAGTTCTGCCACTAATTAGCTTGTGTGAGTTACTTAACCTCATTCATCATGTCTTTGTCCCTTTACATATGTAATGATGGGAAAAAATGGAATAAGCCTGCTATGTATTATGTACTTATTTTGTGAAAAATGCTTTACCAACTTTCTCCACTGCTAAGCTTTTAATAACATATTATTATCTCCATTTTATAGATGAGAAGATTGGGGTTCAGAGAGGCTATGCAATTTTCCCAAGGTTATGAGAAATACGTGGCACCCCTAAATCCTGGTCAATCTAAGGTCCTATCCAAAGGTCATGATAATTTCATCTATGAAAGCCTGAAAAACAGATGATCTCTAAGGACTCTCCTTTTCTAAAACTCAGTGATTCTATCGTCCTAAATCACTGTAGAGTTTTCATGTAATGGCAAGCATTAGAATTAGGAAATGGTCTTATTAACTCATAATACAAATTCAACCTCCAACTCCTTTATGAAACAGGACAAATCTGCTCTTAAACTGCTTCCCAAGTCAAGTCACAGCCAAAGGGATAATTATTGGTGACTAGTCAAGGAGACTGCTTCCATTTGGGTTTAAAGCAATAAGGAGCATTTTGGAGTAATATTTGCTTTATCAAGGTGGATTCATTTACTGGTGTCTTCTGTAGATTGGAATTCTGATTTTAAGAAGATTCTGTATATAGCCCAGTGGGGATCTTGAAATTTGTTTTCTTGGAGGTCTTTTAAAATGGACATTTTTATTTTTCTGTGTTAAAGCAGCAATAAAGTAAGTAGTTTTCTATTTTTTGGTCTGTGTTCATATTGTCTCTGCCTGAAGTGTCACCCTTACCCATCTCCATATCCAAAACATTTACTCATCTTTTACTCAAGTCTACTCTGCCCTCCTGGCTTCCATCATTTTTGTTTTACATTAGGGTTTTACTTAGGTATCTTTCCTCTAAAAACAAATCCTTGCATTTCCAAAAAAGTCAAATACAGTACTTAGACAGGGTAATGTTATAATATAAGCTGTGTCAGGAATAAATTCATGATATAGCCTGGAATGGAACTTTCTTTTTATTTTTTTTCATTTCTTTTCATTTCAGCCCCATCTCATCCAAGATATTTTTAATTGGGAGAGGGAATCTTGGGAAGTAGCTGGTTTCCCAAATCCAGTCATTCAACTCAAGATGGGGTTAGAATTGGTCCTTAAAAGCAAAGCTAATACATAGTGCATTAGATTAGGGCTCTAGGGAAGTAGGCTCCAAATCAGAGACTTGTATCCATGTGGTTTATTGGGGAGTACTTTCAGCAACAGCACCTGGGGGAAAGGGGAGGAGGTGAGGGAAGCAGGAATGGTCAAAGGGAAGAGTTGTATAATGTAGTTGCAACAAAGGCCTGGGTTGATTCCACCAGGAACTTTATATCTGAGATAGCTTTTTAGAGTTGTCTTGACTTGAAGGAAGAGGGTGCCTTCCTACTCCCTGTCAATAAATGCAGAATGATTGTGGGGGTAAGCAGAACCTTGGGAAAGGCAGAAAACCAGGACCAGCCTGATTCCTTAGAGGGAGTCAGCTGTGAGCAGACAACCATCCCTGTAGGTGGAAAATAAAGAACTTCATCCAGAAGGGGTGGGATCTGGGTGGAGCACCTCAGCATCAATTACGAACTGTAAGGAAGACGCACAATACTTTATCTGATGCCTCACTATACTTCTTTTTTTATGTTGGCTTGAGAATTCTTACTTCATGATATCCACAACATGAAGCAGTGACAATTGAATTTGGACCAGGGTTGGGAAGAAGCATAAACTGTGTAGTCAGAGGAGAAGCCCCAATCTATGAAAGGGCAGATTTCTAAGTCTCTTTAGTTTTATAGCACAATTCTGAGCAAGAAGGAGAAGGGAACAAACTAAAATATATCGAGTGTTAATACATCCTGGATGCCATCTTAAGTCTTTACTTGCCTAGAATTTATGGTTAGGTAAAGGTTTTAAGAGTTGATTAAATAAAAGATTTCAGGATTCTATTCAAGGACCACTGCAAAAAGAATCACTTGAATCAGTTGAAATGATTGCTAAAAATGTAGGTTCCTAGGTCCCACCACAAATCCACTAAATGGATTTTTTTTTTTTTTTTTGCAAATTGAGCTGGAAAATGTAAACTTTATTTGTTTTTTTAAATGAGTGA
>NW_012153396.1:6965090-6984051 GCF_000956105.1 Propithecus coquereli
CTCCTGGCAACTGTCATGAAATGACTACCATTAACTCTTGCACCTTGCCAAACCTCATCTTAATAGCATTTCCCCACATTTAGACAACTTATTGACTTTCAGATTGGAATCAAAGTTGTAAATCATGGGTTTGAAAACTTTTTCTGAAATCCATCAGATCATAAATATTTTGGATTTATGGGCAATAGAATCTTTGTCAACCACTCAACTCTGCCACTGTAGTGCAAAAATAGCCAGAGACAACATGTAAACAAACAAACATGGTTGGGTTCCAATAACACATCGCTTACAAAATCAGGTTGTGAGCTGGTTTTGGCCCACAGGTCACAGTTTGCTGATCCCTGCTCTAAATCAAGTGGGCTATAGAATTTCTTCAATAACACCTGTTATCCCTGCACTCTTAGAAGACATTTTTCATCCTTCAAAAATCCTAAGTGAGGTACCAATACCTGAGAGCTAGCAGAGATTTTTCATTTCTAAAACGAAAATGACCTGAGCAGGAAATAGCCATAATAAAGGATTAAACGATGAAGGAGGGAAGGCACCGCTTTAGACTCAGTGACAAATGAGCCCAACAAAAACAGAGTCCAGATGTTGCTCAAGCTTGACTTCCTAAGCCCTTTCTCCCTGTTGATTTCTGTGAATACCCCACAGCATTCTTCCTCAATCACAGTGAATGCAGCTCACAAACCTGCCTGGGCAGTAAAATTAGACAATTTGACATAAAATAGATGCCTTAGAGAGAGGCAGGCAGACACATGGAAATATCAGTAACTGTTGCCTAACAGGGTGATCCTCTGGGTGTCTGAAGACTTAATTATGCTAATCACATCATCCATCTTAACTAGGGAAGCCAATCTGTTGCCAAGAAGCCTAGAGAGAGTATTGTTTTGCTAAAAACGCTCACCCTCCAGGATGGGGGAAGTCAATCCTCCCTTTGCTATAGGACTCAGACTAAATTGCATGGTATTTAGAGATGATCCAAACCAGTTTGGACAGAGTCACAGCTTCCCGGCTGTAGTGTTCTGTCTGGCACATGATATACACTTCTCAGCCTTTGAACTTTATATAGAAGCACATCAAGACATAGGAACACACACAGACCACAAAAGTGTCCCTTTGAGAGATGAAAGTAAGTGCAAGAGAAGAAGAGGTGACTTGAACAATGTGGAATGTTCACTCCTGCACATAAACGCAGCTTCAATGTGCCTTCTAGAGAGCATGCTTACTTCTCCACATTTTCATTTAGTAATTGATCAAAAATGTCATGTAAAGACATGATCATGAACCTTAAGCCATTCTCAATTAAGCCCTATGAGGGAAAGGCAATATTTGATCCAAGTAAGTGCATTTTAAAAAAATAAATAAATAACTATTTATTTATTTCCTTATTTAGTCAGTACTAATTTTCAGACAGCTGCATACTTCAGAAGATCTGAAGTGGTACAGAGCAGACCCTTGTCAATCCAGGCCAGCACACTGGAATGATCCCCCCATGACACTGGCATTGTTCTCCTTCCTCATGGTGGGAGACATTTCAGTCTCACTCTGGCTCCTGCTGGAGATCAATCCAGAGACCTACTGTGTCCCATCAGCGTGTTACGGCCCAGAGATCAAGAAATGAGCACCGTTTCATGTGTTGTGTGATAAGAGCCAAAGGACTCTTCATGGCCCTCCACTTTCTCTCCACCCCAGGGAGAGTCAGAGGGGCAGTTTGCAGAGAGGAGGCCACAGACTTACAGAGGTAGCAAGTGGCTGTTCGACAAAGGCTCTCGTGAGGGGAGTGAGCAACTAGGGGTTACATTTCAGTCCTTCAGCCATTCTCTTGGTCTCTGAGGAGGCTTAAAAGTCCTTGACACAGACAAAAAAGTGGGAAAGGAATTTAATTTTTTTTTTTTTACTTAAAACAGGAAAGATTTTATTACAGAGAAATATTCTGCCAGTCATGCATGGCTCAAAAGTCTATGCCAATAGTGACACAGCCAGGCTAAGAGTCTAAAAAAAAAAAAAAAAATTCTTCACATTGATAAATTTTTCTTCATTTTCTTTGTTTTTCTATTTTCTTATTTTGGACATTATTATACTTTGGTCTGCTATGTAGTTACTATTTAGTACTCAACACAGAAATAGTCCACAGTCACCAATATTAAACCTGCCTGCTAGTCTAGACTTTCTAGCTCTCCCAATTTGTAAGGTCTATTAGTATCAATAACCTTCTTCTCCAGAAGGATTTTCTCTACGCGCTAGAGACTGAGATGGAACAACTTGCTTGACTAGCTTTGTAACTTTACAAGAGTCTGCGGAGTGAAGTCTCCCCAAACATGCTATATCGTTGCATGATTAAAGCGTTTCCAGATTTTCTCCCACTGAGAGCCAGTAGCAGAAACAGGCTCCCACTGCCCTCTCTGGCCTTGAGTTGACATCCATGTTCAATTTTAAGACTGTGGAGAAGAATTCAGCATTCTTCAATAAGAAGGATTAAAGGATGTCCTTGCAATATGAATACACCAATTTCCGCAAAGCAGTGCCTTATTTAAGGTTATATATGAGCAGTTTAAATTCACCATCACAGAGGGGGCTTGAAGATGCTGACTAGAGACATCTGGCACTTGCCTCTTCCACAAAAAGAACCACAAAAGTGAGTAGATAATCATACTTTGTATATAGCATCTGAGAGAAAATGCTGGGATTCAGCAGAGAAGTGACGGGAAACACCTGAAGCCCGGACGGAGAGGGAAGTGAGGCATTTGGCATGACCGCATTGACTGAGAGCCAGTGGAAGATCCCAGCACAGGAAAAGGATAAGCGAGAGGTCCCAGCAGGCCACATTCCCACTGTGGGTTCCTGCAATTCCAGCCACGGGAGAGCCCCTAGACCTCACAGGCCCTGAGACTAGTGTAGGGAACTGCCTGGAGTCCACGCGGTGGCATTGCTCCAGAGAGGGAGCTCGCAGAGGGTCCCACACACCCCTGGACACTGAAGCATCTGTAGCACGGGGACATATTGAGAGCTCAGCCCCTGCCAGACTGTGTCCTGCCCTGGGGCCCAACAGCCCCTGCACCTCCATATCCCTGGAGCCCCACTGTGTCCACCCAGAGGACTGCAGTAGCACAATGCATTGGACCCAGCTGTGTGGTGAGGTCCCTAGCACTCTAGCCCACACAATATCCTGCAGTCCGGGGAACGGCAGTGCAACTCATGGTGAGGCTGGCCCTGGGACACAGGGAGCAGAAGCCTGCACTCCCTAGAGCATGAAAGCCTCCTGCCTGGAGCTGTCACCACTGATAGCAACCTGCCCCTACCAGTGCATGACTGCTGCACACTTGCACATACCCTAAGGACTGACTACCACCTGTTCTCCCACCACCACTGCTGCTGCTGCTGCCACCAACCATGCTGCATGGTGGCCTGGGGATCACCTTCCCTACCCTAAGTTGGCCTGGTGTCAGTACCCCCAGTGGCAGACACAGCCTGCATCCATGTGTACCACTGGGGGTGGGACCCAGGGACATGTTCTCCCAGCCTATTGCAGCCACTGCTAATATCAGTGCATGCTGCCTGGGAGCTCAAGGCTTGTCCCATCATTGTGAATGTCATGGCTCACCCAAACACGTGCTCCCAGCCCACTGCTGCTACTGCCAGGATCAGAGCAAACCATCTGGAGGCCCAAGAATTGGCCACCTGGACCTGCTAATACCAGTGCCTGTGTATGCTGCCCAAAGGCCCAATGACAGACATGCTCAACCTGCCCCTGCCACCACTGGGGCCCAAGGACTGGCCCACGTGGTGTCTCTGTTCCTAGCAATGCCTCACCATAGCCTCCACTAACAACTGCTCCTAAGCCACTGAGGAAGCCACAGCCACAGACTGATGCTGTTTACAGCCAAAGAAATCATACGGAGACTACACTACCGCGTACACCCAAAATCAAAGCTAAAGGGCCCTACCCAACCAGAACCATGGATACATCTTCATTCAGCCCAATAACAAGTAACAAGATTGAATAAGTATTAAAGTCTCCCAACAAAGAAAAGCACAGGACAGATGGCTTCACTGCCACATTCTACCAAACTTATAAAGAAGAATTAACACCAATTCTCATACTATTCCAAAGTGTTGAATAGGAGGAAATTCTCCCTAACTCATTGTACAAGACCAGCATTACCCTGATACCAAAACCCTTGTACTAGTGCACAAGAGTAGAAAGAGCCTGGTCCGGCGCCTTAGCATTCAAGGGATTAAGCCTCTCCCTTTGGAATAGGCTTCCTGGCTGGAGAGATTGCCCTGAACTTCATAGAGTGGCTTCCCCTAGTGGCAACCACTAGCTTCACTGAGGCTTTGCAAAGCCTCTCAGGCTCTCACAATCCAGCCGTATTGGTCTTGCTCCTCCCTGCACCTCAGGGGGAGTAGAGATCAAGCAACCACCTGGGAGCTACAGAGTCGCTCCTAAAGCTTGGAGCATTTGTGTGATCCACCTGGGGGACCAGAGCTTACCGTGGGCACAAAAGATCATCTTGGCAGCTGGCTTTTCCATGCAATCTTCAATCAATGACAGGCAGAACAACTCCATAGGCAAGCACAGTGCCTTCCAACTCAAGCAAACAGTGAACTGCTGATTTGCACACACAAGCACCACCCACCATCTCAGAGATTAAACTGGGGGAACTAACTCACTGCATACTGCTGGGAAGAGGTGAAGATAGCAGGTCAGAAGTGACCCAGAGGTTCATCAAGCCTTCTAGAACACCCCATAGGCAAGTCAGGACCAGCACCCCTCTTCTTGAGACACTCTGGGATTGATCTTCGGGGACTCAGAGATAGGCCCGTAAGCCAGGCCTAGCACCCCCAGGTCTCGACTGAGAGGCCAGATGATAAGAAACCAGAAAAAGAACCCCAGGAACATGAAAAATCAGAGAAAGAGGACAACCCCCCCCCAAAAAAAAATAACGTCTTACCAATGGATACCAAGCAAAATGAAAAGATTGAAATGAAAGATGAAGAATTTCAAATATGGAAATTGTAAGGAAGCACAAGAGAAAATAGAACCCAACACAATGTCTTCCAAAATGATCTCATATATCACATTGATCTGTCTCATAGTAATTAAAAATGAAAATAACTAAGTTCTACAGTCAAAATGCTAATTTTGTACTAGATTTTTGATATTTTCCATAGTGTTTTAAAAGTAAGAATGCAAGTGTTTTTATTATCATGCAGAGAAGAAAGGATACCTGATTTAATGGTAAGTTGCTTTCTTCCAGTAGACCAACAAACCAATGCAGCCCCACAGACAACTGATTTCCTATATAAAGGTTATAATCTCTGAATTTTAAGAGATGCAATTTGACAATAGTGAATACCAGAAACTTAACCCATCCTATCCACCTTTCCTCATTAGGCAGTCTTGAAAAGAGAATTACCAACTTTCAACTCTAGATTAAAACAATAACAACACCACACATGATACTTCATATTGAAGTTTTACTTTAAGAAAAAGAAGAAGAAAAGGAAAAATTGCATACCTTATAACAAGGGACATATAATAAAATTGGTTCCTCAACTATAGTTTTAGCAGAGCTTGTGAGATGCTATAATAAATCCCTTATTTGGAAGGATCCACCTATAATTATCTCAAGTAACAAGAACATTTTCTGTGTTAATTAAAGCCAATTATCTTTACTTCAGAATCAAAACCAAATATTATCTATTGTGCTTACATATTCCAATTTCCATAAAACTGACATTCTCTAACATTGCTGTAGTAATTACTGGACCCATGGTTGCCCACACACACCAGGAGGAAATCATAACATGCCCTATCTGGAGGCTGAGTGGCTGCTTCCCTCAGAAGCTATAGAACTTATGCACGATGTGGACTGGAGAGCTATACTTTTTAAGGTAGGTGAGAATAATTGGACCTTCCCTCTTTGTAATTAACTCATGCTTTTTCAGAGGGAAAATACACAAAATATGAGTACGGAGATAAATAGAGCTATTGGTGACAATATTTTTAAACTGGAAAACATAAATCTTGGTTTCAACTTTGTAATTGGTTCCCTAAGTAGAAACGCCTTTTTATAGTTCTCTTATGTTTCAAATCCCCAGGCTGCAAAGAATTCCTGATCAGAACTTTGTAACTTATTGTTGCACTAATGCATTCCCTTTTGAGTTTTTTCCCCCAGAAATTGTGGAACTTCCTTGCAGCCAAAAGATAACTACAAAGCCTTACACCACCTGTTTGTCCAGAGAAGACAAGATAAGCAATACTCCACCACAGATCATGCCCATGGGTGCGCTGGGCAACTTACTCCCTGCATTCCACCTGCACACAAGGCTGAAAGGATGACCAATATTAACCCCTAGCTTATTATACCACCAAAATCCGCACCCTAGGAGGGACTTATCTGCCATTTTTTGATCATGTGATGTATGTACTAGCATGATTTCTTACTGTGTGTGCATGCCCTGTACTCTCTGTGCCAAACATGTACTTTTTGCATTATTCATTTCACCTCCAGAAAAACCCCTGACCCCATTGTTTGGGGAGGCAGATTTGAGGCAGTCCGTTCCTTCCAACTCCCAGTTGATGTGTCCTCTACAATAAATCTCCTTTCTTGCGTGACAGTACTCGTGGTCTCAGTAATTGGCTTTCTGTGCAGCGAGCAATAGAGGGAACCCCCCTCGTGAGTTTGCGAACAATTTGTCAAGCTGGCATGTTGAGTTTAATCTGCCTTTTGGGGGCTACGCGTGATCTTTAGAAATGCCTAACTGATTTTAACAAAGATGGTGAATGTCTAAAATCCATGTCCAAAAGATAACTTATATTGAACATGTAACTCCTTTTGCTATATTAAAGCAAGGTAACAGCTTTTTACAGCCTTGAAATGAGTAATATTTTGCAAATGGATAAACAGAATAGTGTTTATGTAACGACTAAATGTCTAGGAAGAAAAAGACAGAAGTATAATACAGAACTCTCCTGAGTTGTGTCAAATACCTATTTTAAAGGTTGCTGTGTGATGGTCACATTCTTCAGAGCAGGGGCTCTAGCCCTTCTAAAAAGTAAGTAACATTTTGCAGATAATGAATTTTTAAATAATTATTTAATGGTTGGGTATAGGGAAATGTACAAACATTGGGGACGTTACCAGTTTTTAGAACCAGGATCCTTATTTAGGAACACAATGACAATGATCCTAGTTCTAAGTTCTGGATGAAAATTCAGAGATCATTCAACCCATATTAGCTTCCTTTAAAGATGAGGACATGGAAGCCTGCAGGAGTTTGGTGAATTGCCTGAGGTCTTATGGCTGAAACGTGAGCCAGGACTTGAAACCAGACCTTCGGACACATGATTTGCGTTTTAGAGGTCACTGTTCTTGCTGCACTTTGATTTCATTCTCGTTTATAGAACCAGAAAACACAATATAACAAAACAACGCACTTATAACTGTAACTTGAAGGGCAGTGTTTTATAACTGCTTGATTGAACCCTGAAGGACAACTCTGATTGACTTTTCTAGAATATGCTTGAAAAAAACAGACACAGGTGCTCTGGCTGTGATTGGTCTGGCCATCACTAATGCTATAACTATGGCAAAGTGGCTTGTGGATTTACTGGTCACTCAAAGACAAAGAACATTCCCTATAGTTGAGCACCTTTCTTCCTTTTTGGAATGGAATTAGCTTTGTTATCCTATTAATCATGCAGACAAACTTTCAAGTTCCTGTTGCTGGGTGATTGAATATGATCTAGAGCATCAAATTAGAAACTCATGATGCGACTCTCATTTTTAAACAATGTTTGTGTATGTTCCTTAATGTGTTTTGATGAAGTCTTACATATGTTCAAGAATTTCTAGCCAGATAGAAGAAGGAGTCTTTAGAATAAGGAAGTTTGAGCATAGCAAAGCAAGATGGATGGTGGTGTTACTAACCCTTTTTCATTCTAAAAAAAAAGAAAAAAAAAAAAAAACTCTGCTGAAGGAAACTTTCCAAAAGAGTGTTCCTTTTGGTCTCTATTTGCTTTGACTGGTATTTGTCTATAAACATGCCCATATAAGTTGTTGGAGGATTTCTTATTCACCTTATCAGTACAAACCATGCCACTCATTGGTTTCTCTTCCACATAACAGTTCACTTGTGGTGATTACTCCATAAGAATAAAAAGGAAATTCAGATAAATCTCACAGTATATGTGGCTTGAAACCTGAATTCAGGCATCAAGACCTGATGTGACAAATGCACTTTGGAAGAATGAAGTTATCAGCAAAATGCCCTGGAGGATAGTAAAACTCTGGGAGATAGGAGAGTGTGTGTATGGGATGATGGATCCGTGACCTGCAAAGCAGACTCTATAAATTTTGGCCATCAATACCACTGCAGGAACAGTTCTCCTTCCCTAATGAGCTTGGTGCCCTCTTATAAAATAGCTGGTCCTGCAAGCCCATTAAGTGGCATGAAGCCCCTGAAAATGTAGTTCACACAGTGGAAGTAACTCATCCGTGGGACTGATAGATCTGCCTAGAAAAGGATAGAAGGACACGTTTGAGCTAAAAGTATCAAAAGACCATAAAAGAAAGGGAAGAGGTAGCTATAATTGGGGACAGTGGAAATGAGGCACAGAGGAGTAACTAGAACTTCTTAGATTTGAGAATTCCATGGGTGATGATGGATGTGTTAATTATTTTATTTACAGTAATCATTACACAGTGTATACCTATATCAAGTCATCATCTTGTACACTTTCACTATATGCAGTTTTTGTCAGTTAAATAATTTAAAATAATAAAGAAAGAATTGCTTTATATCACTTGAAACACATCGTGAACAGAGAGTTGATGTTTGTGTTAGATTATTTTTAATAGAAGTGGAGATTCTAACTCCCTGATTATTAATATACTAAATGAATACTCCTATTTCAATCAGGTTTTATTTGATCTTACATAGAACGACTAGTAAAAATATAAACAAATTCAAAGGAACTCTTTAAAGGATAACTTAAATTTCTTTTAAAGGGATAAATGAATTAGATATCCTCAATTATCACCTCATATTATCTACATATTTTAAATTATAAAATACTTGCAAATGGAGATTTGTAATATATGTTAGGTACACATCATTGTATTATTATTATAATAATAATAAAGATAAATTAATACACCTACCACCCAGTTACAGAAAATGAACATCACTAAAAGGTTGAAGTCTCCCTTATTCCCCTCCCTGACTTTGTACCAGTTCCCACCTGATTTTTGTGTTTATTATTCCCTAACTTAAGAATAGTTATATGTATTTGATATTATATATTACATATATTATATTTTACTCTTTAGGAAATATGCATCATGAAATATTTACTTTATGTATTCCTAAATGATAGATTGTTTAGCTTTTCATTTTTGTGAACTATATACGAAATCATGCTTTTTATCACTTTATTAATCAGCAGTATATTAGTAAGTTACATTCATGCAATTTGTATAGAGGTAGTTCTTCATTTTCACTTCCTGAATAGAATCTGCATGAATTTACCACAGTATAATTATCTGTTTACCTCTTCTTATGATGATGAATACATAGTTTGTTACCAGCATTTTTGCTTTGCTTTGTGTTTGCACGCGTATGTGTGCGTGTGTGTGTGCTCTAAACACTACTGTAAAATTTCTATGATAAGTTTCCAAAGGTACATACAGGTTAAGACTTTCCCTAGCACATATACCCAGGGGTGTAACTGCTTAACTGTAGGATATGTTCACCCCCAACTTTAGTAGATAATGCCACATTGTTTTCCCAAGATGCTGAAGAACTTTACACAGCCACCAGCAATGCATAAGGACTTTCATTATTCTTCATCCTTGCCAGCATTTGATGTTTATTTTTAAATTTCAAAAATAATTTTTCATTTTTTTAGCTTTATAGAGGTAAAATGACAAGTGAAAATTATATATATTTTCAATGTCCACATGATGTTTTGATAGATGTATTCATTGTGAAATGATTACCACAATCAAGCTAATTAACATATGCATCACCTCACATTTTTACCTTTTTTTAATGGTGAGAATAAGATCTATGCTTTTAGCAAATTTCAAATATCCAAAACAGTATTACTAGCTATAGTCACCATGTTATACAACAGATCTCCGAAAATCATTCATCCTGCCTAACTGAAACTTTGCACCCTTTGACCAACATCTCCCCACTTCTCCCACACTCCAGTTCCTGGCAGTCACCTTCCTGTTCTCTGTTTCTGTGAGTTTGACTTTTTTAGATTCCACATTTAAGTGAGATCCTGCAGTAGTTGTGTTTCTGTGCCTAGCTCATTTCACTTAGCATAATGTTTTTCAGATTCACCCATGTTGTCAAAAAAAGAGCAAACAGCAAGACTTTGTTCTTTTTTAAGGCTGAATAATATTCCTGTGCTGTGTGTGTATGTTGTGTGACTTTTTTTTATCTATTCGTCTATTGATGGACACTTCAGTTGATTTCATATTGTGGTTATCATGAATAACACTGTAATGAACATGGGAGTCCAGCTATCTTTTCAACTTACTGATTTCATTTCCTCTGGATATATACCCAGACGTGGGATTTCTGGATCACATGGTAGTTCTATTTTTAATTTTTGAATAACCACCATACTATTTTCCATAATAGCTATACATTCCAATTTACATTCCCATCAACAGTATACACAACTTTCTTTTCCTTCACATTCTTGCCAATGCTTGCTCTGTTTTGACTGGCCTGGAGTCTGGGGTTGTGGGAACTGGCTCTGGTGCTGGGCTGAACTTGGAACCTGGATTCCCAAGGATGGGCCTGGGACCTGGGGCTGCTGGGCCAGCCTAGTGCTGGGGTTCGTCAGAGTGGTCCTGGTGCTGGGGTCTGCAGCAAAGTTGGACAGTACTTGATGTTTAACTTTCCATTTTTTGGTAAACTGATGTTGTAAACTGCTATTTTATTTTCAATTCATTTTTTCTTCATTGCTAATGCATTTGAGCATTTTGACTGGTATTTACTCAATTTACTAATCAACTTGTGTTTGTTATTCTGGAAAATTCCCATTCATATATGCAGGTGATTGATTTTTGCCTCACTTTTCATTCCCCTGTAATGGCGTTATGCATCCATATCCTTGTGACAGCCTCTTCCCTCCTCTTTACATCGGGCATGATGACTTAACTTGTTTTGTCCACGTGATTTGAGTGAAAGTGATGTGAATGGTGACTTCAAATGTGTTTGTGTGTTTAGACTGGCCCTCCTGAGCGTGCGGCCATGCCATGAGAAAAACTAAACCTGCCATTATTTCCCACTTTCCAGCTTGGGCCCTAGACTGAGAAACTAGTCAGGGTTGTCCCAGCACACCCACAGACATGTGAGTGATAAATAAATACTCATTTTTGTCTGACACAGAGAGTTCAAGACTGCTTGTTATGCAGCATTATTGTGGCAATCACTGACTGGTAAATATTTGCCAATCTTCTATTGGATCAGAAGTCTTTTTCTTACTGATTTCTAGGAAATCTTTATTTATTCTGAATTACAATTCTTTGTGCTTGCATTTCCTTACATCTTATTACTCAATATATTATTTATTTTGATGTATAGGAGTTCCTGGTTTTAATACATTATAATTTATTTATCTTTCCTTCTATGTTAGGGAGGTGTGAGTGTGTGAGTAGGCCAACTCTTCCTCATTCCGTGTTTATAAAGACATTATCTCATCTTTTACTCTAAAAGTTTTATGGTTTCCCTTTTCTGTCTTAGCCTGGTAATAAATTTTATGTATTCTGCAAGGTAAGGACCCGGTTTCTTTCTTTCTTTTCTTTTTTCTTATTTAGATAACCAATTGGTACAACATCATTTATTGAATAGAGAACCCCTTTGTCATTGATCTGTAGTGACATTATAACATACGAGTATACAAAGTTTCTATATATGGGTGCTTTATCTGGCTATACCTGCAATAACAATCTGTCTTGATTCTTAGAAATTTATGATACATTTTTTATCTAGCAAGACAAGTCACTCTACCTTATTTTTCTTTATCAGGATTATCTTGGCTTCTTTTGGCCATTTGGCTTCTAATATAAATTTTGATTGTAATTCATTCCTATTTCGCTACCATGCTACTTGAACAACGATATCATTCTATTATAATTTACAGCCATCTGGAATATACATCTGCCATGAGTAATGGGATTGTGCAAACCAGGGTCCTATTTTTTCAGATATTTTTCTAGGGCCTAAAGATTCCTAATGAAGAAGATATGTTCTATTATCTTAAGGAGCTCACGGTTCACTAGATGCTGACGAACAAATATGTAATATCACAGTGGAGGACTTGTGAGAAATTAAGTTTGTTGTTGCTGTTGTCTTTTACTTTTTGCTGTAGCCAAACTGTTATCAGAAATTTGCCTTGATCTTTGAGAAACACAATCATTACTTCCATTCCTAGCCACGAGTGGTGGTCCTGAAGCCATAAGCTATTGGAAAGCAATGAGAGTATCTATTCATAGGGGTATAGACAAATAACCACATTGTCCAGAAAATAGATTACTGCCATCTCTTTCCTGTTGAGGTTTAAGAAAGGGAAATATCCAGACTAAAGGCACTAAGGCAACTGCCTTTAGTATTTAAGGATCCAAAGATGAAAGATCCCAGTTCCCAAGGAGAGGTGGAGAAAAGGGTAGGTGGTTGGACTTCTAACACCACATAGCATACCCTGACCTCAGTTCTGAATCTCATTTTCAGTGCTGAAATGTTGGCTTGTGAGTAGAGGATAGGGTGCTCTGAATAGGCCAGGTGTGTCAGGGCAAGATCAGGAATAGATAACCCAGATGACTTCTTTAGATAGGCCTTGAGCAGCTGCTGTATTAGTCATTAGACATCTCTCTTGTAGTCAAAGCTGACCATCCTAGGCACTGCTGGAGAGTATGTCTTCCCTAGAGGTTTTTTGACAGAGCTTGCTCAAGCCAGCTATGATTCAACCATCAGCAGTCCCTAGCACCGGTATAGCAGGAGAAAGTACTTAATGGTGTTCCTAGACACTATGCATACTGCGTGCACAGGACGGATCAAGGAATGCTCCCAGAGAAAAGTCAGAGAAAAAATTATAAGAAAAGAAAATCCTTGGGCTAAGAATTGAAGAAAGAGTAGGAATTTTTAAGGTCGTCAAGAGAGGAGGAAATTCTTGGCAAAGGCAGCATCCCAGGGTTATAGCACTTTTAGAATTTGTCTAGCAGATTTGCCTATGTTTTTACCAGAAAACCCCCCATGCCACACGCACACACACACACACACACACGCACACACACACTCACACATGAGTAGTCTATGAAAATCTCAATTTTTGAAGATGAGAAATGTAGAAGCAAAGCTAGGCCAGTAAGACTAGTGGACTATGAATACTTTGCATGTCATGTACGCAAGGATAAGCTATTGAAGAATTTTGCATATGGCCATGAACGTTCATACACGCATGTGAGAAAAACTACTGTGATAATGATTTGGAGAATAGATAAAAATGAGGGACAGTATGGTAGGCAGAATAATGACCCAACAAATATGTCCACATCCCAGTCCCCTGAACCTGTCAGTATGTTACCCAACATGGAAAAAGGGACTTTGCAGATGTTGGTAAAAATCTTGAGATGAGAAAATTATCCCAGATTATCCAGGTGAGCAGAGGAGGATATCAGAGTGAAGCAATGTGAGAAGAGGTCAATCCACTATTTCTGGATTTTATTTTATTTTTTTTTATTTTTTATTTTTATTTTTATTTTTTTCGAGACAGAGTCTCACTCTGTTGCCTGGGCTAGAGTGAGTGCCGTGGCTTCAGCCTAGCTCACAGCAACCTCAGACTCCTGGGCTAAAGCTATCCTCCTGCCTCAGCCTCCCAAGTAGCTGGGACTACAGGCATGCACCACCATGCCCGGCTAATTTTTTCTATGTATTTTTAGTTGTCCAATTAATTTCTTTCTAATTTTAGTAGAGACGGGGTCTCGCTCTTGCTCAGGGTGGTTTCAAACTCCCGAGCTCAAACGATCCGCCCGCCTCGGCCTCCCAGAGAGCTAGGATTACAGGCTTGAGCCACCGCGTCCGGCCTATGTTTCTGGATTTTAAAATGGAGGAAGAAGACCATGAGCCAAGGAATGTGAATGGCCTCTAGAAGCTGGAAAGAGCAGGGAAACAGAGTCTCCCCTAAATCCTCCAGAAAGGAAGCAGCCTTGCTGCCACCTGGATTTTAGCCTAGTGAGATCTATGTTGGACTTTTAACCTACAGAACTGTAAGAATATAAATTTCTGTTGTTTTAAGCCTCTAAGTTTGTAGTAATTTGTTACAGCAGCCGTAAACAACTAATACAGATGATGAAACTGGTGGCAGAGAGATAAATGAAAAAACTGCTCTAATCCATATGAAAGAAAGTATTTTGTGGAAGGTGGTCATTCATTCTGATAAATGTATGGTTTCCCTAGAAAGAGTAAATACAGGAAGAATTTGCCCTGATGATTAAATTTTTTAGAACGACATGAAACATAATTTGCTTTGAACAAAGATGGATTACTCATTTGTGGTAAGTATCCTTCAATAAAGAGCAATGCCCCTTCAGGTACAAAATGAATAGGGCTGAAAAAAAAAAAAAAAAAAAAAAAAAAGAAGAGCCATCTAGACCTTTGAGACATGGAAGAAAATTCCTTTTAATTAAATTGGTGAGAAATTTAGCTGATTTTTTGAGAATATAATTGTTTTAATGAGCTATTAAGCAATGACATGTCATTATTAGTTAATTATTAGTCTCTAAATGATAATGTTATCTCATAGCTTAACTTTAATGGGGATCCCATGCATCTTCTGATGTCATGGGCCACGGGTCATAGGCTGTCAATTTACTTCTTCCGAAGACTGTCTTATTGATTGAATTTATAAATTTTTAAGAAATACATATCATACAGTTTAGGAATTCTGACACCCTAGATTCAAATCTTGGCTTTATTATGTAGTAGCAATGTGGCCTTGGGTCAGTAGCTGAATGCTTGCAGCCTATTTCCTCATCTGTAAAATAAGAACAACAAGAGCAGCTATCTTGTGTGCTTGCTACGAAGATTAAATGAGATGATTGCTCAAAGTATTGGGTATGATGTCTAGTACATGTAACAAACATTCAGTCAAATTTAATTATCACCACCATAATATTTATTACTTACACACAAGCACATGTGGGGCCATTACACAGTGGATGGGACACATAAGAAACACATACCATATTCTGAGTTTTGTATTACAGTTATGTGTGATCTGGATATCCTCCCTACTTACTTTATGTTCGTTTATGGCAGACCAAGACTACGTGGCCCTAAAGAGTTTGCAATGATAGCCCATAAAATTGAAGACTAAGTCCTTGGCATTTTGGTACAACATATGAAATAGAGGAGGATTGAACTCTACCTTGAAAGACAGTAAAGATTTCAGGAGAGTATTCAAGATAAATAAGAATTTGGGCAGAAAAATTATAATGTGATTAAATGTGGGGATAGAGTCTAGTTTGAATAAATTTAGAAAGTTCTTAGGAGGGGAAGGGATGGAACATCAAATTGATAGATAGAAAAAGGAACTGAATTTTATGGTAGGTGTGTATTTCATTCAGTGGTGAAGGAAAGGCCATGGGTGAGTGTGGCTCTCCTATATAATGATCTTGGTCGCCATGTGCAGGTAGAGTGGAAGGCAAGGTGTGAGAGGTCAATGAATTAGCAGAAAAGAATGCAGTCCATACACATAGAAGATGATAATCTTGTCTTGAAATAATGCTGGTTGAACTAGGAGATAAAATAAGGGACTGAACCTAGAGGCAATAAAATGAAAAAAAAAACAGTCCATCAATAAAGAACTTGGAAAATAGTTATTACTGTATCAATAGAAAAGTAGTTACTATCATAAGAACTCTAGTCAGTCATTAAAAATAGCAAGTAAATTCCATCTGAGTTTATTGACATGTAAAGAAATTCATCATTTACTATTGAGAGAAGAAAAGCAAGATGAAAAATAGTATGTATCATGTAACATCATTAGTATACAGACAATTATAGAAACATTTTAATAAAGATTACTTGTGGGAATAGAGATGAGGAGAGTGCTATTTTTAATTTTATAATAATATACTACTTGAATTTTTTACAACAAACATTATTTTAACAATAACATTAAATGTAAAACAATAATGAAGTTTGTAAATTAGACTACCAGTAATATCATAAATATCCAACTCCTCTAGACAGATAAATAATTTTTACACAGCAAGATCTCAATAGTTACTTGTTTAAAGGAATGAATGTCTAAAATAAGAGGTAAAATACCCACAGAATTCTAAAATAATGAAGAAAAATTATAAATTGTTCTAAATCACATGAACTGAAAATTGATCTTCTAATTGCTATTTCTTGTAAATTGTCAAAACAGATTGTTGTCCATACTTTAGTTTTTCAGCTGTAAAATGGGAATTACTGTTTCACTCTGTTGAAGAGATGTTGGGGAAATAAACTATTTCCCTGAGGACTGCATGGTTTGCAGGGTTTACCCACACCAAAGTAGTCATCTCTAAATGTTTACGGTATCAGATTAGAGACCTGGTGTTCTTCTGTTATTCAATATTCTGTTTCATGGTGTGATTTAAGTTACATGAACCAAGAGCTACTGTAGTAAGAGTACTGCTCTGAATCACAGTACTCAGGCCTAGACTTGTTATGTAGTGGGAAACCCAAGTCCCTTAGGGGTACTAATGTAGAAACTCCACAACCCAGGAACCTTTGTGCTTTTCACACATCTGTGTTATAACAGCAGTAAGACTAGAATTATAATTCTTACAGTAAATTTTACTGTATTGAATACCAATCTCTCTGGAGTTACAACTATAATAATAAATTACATAATAATTATAGATGCAATTCTTATGGTTTCTATTTCCTTACAGATCAGTGAATATGAGAACATACACCCCCTACCACCACATAAATTAAGTTCTACAAACACACTCCTGGCACCAAGGCTGTAGTAACATACGTCATGCACGTTGCCAAGAGCAACTCAAATACATTTTTTAAAATTAATCTCTCACCACTGCCTATCACATTTAATAAATATCAGTCAATGTTTGCCAAGATACAGAATGATAGCTGTTTCTAAATCTTATCAGTCAACCTCCTTAAGTTGTCTGGAGGGCAATTCCCCAGTACCAAAAACCAAGTTTAAAAACCTTATAAAGAGTACCAGAAGGAATCCATCAAAAAAAGAAAAATCTCAAAAATACCCATTTTCCTCCTCAAGAAAAAAAAAAAAATCTATGAAAAAGAAATCCGAAGTAGCCAGCTAAATTAAATGCAGTGTTTTCCCCATCTGTCCCCTACAGGAAAAAATGAAATGGCCTCTTGCAGAAAGCAGCTTGTTTTTTCCATCCACTATAATACACACAAGCAGTTGTGAGTTTCTACAGGCTATTCATTTGTCAGTAAGCACTGAAGAAAGAATCCTGCATTCATGAAATGGACAGTTAAGAAGGATGTGAAAGCCATATACACATAACTTAAAACACAGGGTTATCTCTGATAATTTCCCTAAAAATTCCAAGAAAAAACTATCTCTTTCTGCTGTAGCAACCTGAAAAGAAAGGGCTCTTCAAACTCATCATCATTGTCATCGTTATTGTCATCAGTTCTGCCTTGAAATCTGTGACTCAGGACTGTGTTCTTTCTTGGGGCTTTAAATGAATTATCTTTAGTTGATGTATATGAGACAATTGAACCAGAATGATAATTTAAAATTCTTTTCAGAGTTAATATTCTACATGCTTATCAAATGTAATTAAAATTTTACATTTTAAATGTAAATTTGCTTCACAGGTAAATCAATTCCTTAAAAGAAAATTTACTTTCACCGAGTTTTTCTTCCCCCTGTGCACATGTGTGTTCATCGGTTAGTTCCAATTTAATAATGAGTGCAAGTGGTGTTTGTTTTCCATTCTTTCGATACTTTGAAAACCTACCTAATGGGTACAGTGAACACTATCTGGGTTATGGTAATATAATGCTACTACTGATAAATATAGCAGCACTAAAGTGGAAAGATGTCACCCAAGATATCATCTCCCCAAAGCAATAATTGCTAAGTTTTTAGAAAACTTCTTTCCATCTTTTTTTGTCTCTGTAATATTTTTAGATAGTAATGAATATGCTACATATACAATTTAGCTACCTTTTTCACTTGATGTTATAGTATAAACAATTACCGTGTTTTTACAATCTCTATAGCAACATAAGTTTCTGGCAACATAATAAAAATTGCATGCAAATTGAGTTATTATTTTTATATAAATGATCTCTAGCTACAGTTATTTAGGTCATGTCCAATTAATCATTGAAATGCTGCAGTGACCATCTTAATATCAAAGATGCTACTGGATGTATATCATAATCAAAGTATAGAAAATAAGGATTTCCAAAGCACATTTGTATGCTATCTTATTGTATATATTAAGTAACTCCGAGTGGCCAGAAAGACATCTGTCTTGAAAAATCTGTCTATGAAAAATACGAGGCGAAGGTCATGGAGCTAGTTAATGTCAGAATCTGGCACTCAAACATAAGCTTTCTGATTCAAGTCATACTAATGATGTTCCTTCTATTTCTACTCTCTGTGAGGAGCCTCATTCCCTTCACTGAGCACCCATAAACCAATACTACTAAAATCTCTAACTTCAGATCCTAGCTCTCTCCAGAGCTCCATCTCCAAATTTCTAACTTCCTAGAATTTAATTTCCCGTAGATATCCCTATGTAACTTCAAGTGGGATCTTTCTGCAATGCGACTATTTTTCATCCATTTCTCCTTTGGTTTCCCCACGTGGTTTCCTAGACCCCAAACAGAGTCTATTGTCACATTTCTCACAATAAGTCAGAATGTGAGC
>NW_012153396.1:6984331-6990933 GCF_000956105.1 Propithecus coquereli
TTCTCCTTCTTCTTCTTCTTCTTCTCCTTCTTCTTCTTCTTCTTCTTCTTCTTCTTCTTCTTCTTCTTCTTCTTCTTCTTCTTCTTCTTCTTCTTCTGCTTCTCCCTTCTCCTTCTTCTTCTTTCTTCTTCTTTCTTCTTCTTCCTTTTCTTCTTCTTTCTTCTTCTTCTTCCTTTTCTTCTTTCCATTCCTCATACTATATCCAACATTGTGTATTTAAAAAGGATTTTTAAAATTCTTTTTTAGAGACTAAAACTGTTCAGTAACTCACTACCACACTTCTAATCATGACATATATATACAGCTCCTCCCAACCTATGCCCAGTCTAAGATCCCAACTTTAACTATTTTCCTCTGTGGTTTCATCATTCATATTAAATTACCCACCAAGACTTGCAAACTTTATGAATGTACAAGCCTTAAGGTTTATTTTTCACAGACCTATTTATTGTTTACAAATACTGCATTTTCTTTATCCATTCATCTGCCAGTGGACACTTAGATTGATTCCATAGCTCAGCTATTGTGAATGATGCTCCAGTGAACATGGGGGTGCAGGTATCTCTTTGATATACTTATTTCTTTTCCTTTGGATAAATGTCTAGTAGTGGAATTGGCGGATCATATGGTAGTTCTATTTTTAGTTATTTGTGAAAACTCTGTGCTGTTTTCCTTAATAGATATACAAATTTACATTCCCACCAACACAATATGAGTTCCCCTTTCTTAATATCCTTACAGCATGTGTTGTTTTTTTGTCTTGTAGGCCTTATTTATTCTTTTGTTTTCTTTCTTTTCTTCCTTCCTTCCTTCCTTCCTTGTTCTTTCTTTTTTTGGTCTAGATGGATTATTTTAAAAGACTTTTCTTTAAGTTAAGAAATTCTTTCTTCTTCTTGACCTAGTCTATTAATTTAGGCTCTCTATTGTATTTTTATTTCTTTCATTGAATTCTTCAGTTCCAAGAGTTCTGTTTGGTTCTGTTTTAAGATATCTTTATCTTTGTCGAATTTCTCATTCAGATCATAAATTGTTTGCCTGATTTCATTGAATTGCCTATCCATATTCTCTTATATCTCACTGAGTTTTCTTAAGATTATTATTTTCAATTCTTTTTCAGACATTTCATAAATTTTTTTTTCATTGTGGCCTGTTACTGGGAACTTACTATCTTCCTTTTATGGTATCATATTTTCTTGCTTTTTCATGTTTCTTTGGTTCCTATTAATATTTGTGCATCTAGTAGTCATTTTACTAATTTTATGGAGTAGTTTTAGTAGTGAGAGACTTTTTCTTGTAGAGGGTGTCAGTTCAGTATGATGCATTGGTTCAATTCTGGGTGAACTCAGTAGGGTGGTCTCCATGCAGTTTCTTCAGCTATAATCCTCATCAGTGATGTCTGTGATTGCCTCACTGGCCTAGGCTGTGGGAATTTATGATGGTGGTGATGCAGTTTTGCTGGTGACATAAACACCGGGCTGACTGACTGGCCAATCATATACAGCTATGGAGGGTTGATGGCTGTCTGTCAGGCTGTCAGGGAAGTGATGGCTGCCACTAGACTGTATGTCAGGCTGAGCATGTGAGCCCAGCAGTGTCAGGTGGCTCTGCAGGAATATGTCTGGGTATGTGTACCATTGGTAGACTGGCTATTGGGCCAGGTATGGGTGAGTACTGGTGTAGTGAAGCCAGGTGGATCTGCAGTGATTTAAGGGGGCAGGGCTGTCATAGAACTGTCAGCCCTGGCATGGGTGCACATAAGTGTAACAGGGCCAGATGGCTCTGTGGCAGTCCACCCAGGGGTTAAGGAATGTCACAGGACCAGCCATTAGGCCAGTTATCGGTGTACATCAGTGATTTGGGGCTGGGAAGCTCTGCAGTGTTATGTCAAGGGATAGGGCCACTGCAAGACCAGCTTTCAGTCCAAGCGTGTGGCCTAAATGGGATGACAGGCTGTGTGACACAGGTGCATGTGAGTGAGGTGGCCGGCCAGTTGTTCAATGGCTTCTGTGCCATGCAGGTTCACCTGTTCCTTGGGTGGGTGGTGTGCCTTATGGGTTTGGATGCTACAGTCTCAGTTGTCCCATTGGACTAGGCTCTGCTCTAGGTACCTGTGTGAATGTGGTGGAATGATGGAAGGGCTTTATGGATGGAGAGAGTCAGCCACTCCTGGCCCCCAGGACAGGATACACTCCAGTAGTGGGTTCAGTTTCAAGATGGCACCAAGCTATAGCAGCTTAGATTGTAGGAGTGAGGAGTACTCAGTGTATACTCCTACTCTGAGAGAATGAAGCTGTGCAAACTCCCAGCTACTTTCCAAAATGGACTTGGAGCCTCTGTGGACTGGAGGACCCTCCTGAAGCTAGGATTGCTGGCACTGGTATAGGTACTTGGGACCACAGGGGCCTCTAGATTACCTTTTTGCCATAAGAAGTCTCCCAACTCCAAGCTGATCCATACCGGGAAGACAGTGTGGCATAGGCAGGATGCCTTGACCCCCTCTGGTGGTGCTTTCCTGGGCTTCTGTGTTCCACTTAGATTTTGCCACTCCCCTGGTACTTTTGAGTGTACATCCTCAGTCACTTTCATCAAAATGTATTTATTTATTTGTTGCTTTGGGCTATTTTTGTTTGGGGGATGAGCATCAGGCAACTCAAATCGGCCATCTTGCTGGCACTATAAAGGATCGGGTGTAGCCACTTTTTAAACACATGATTCGCTTAGGGCTTAACAGTCAATGACAGGATGAGGCTCATAAGTTGGGTCTCCTGAACATCCACTTTCTACTCAAATGTTGTGTCGATATGGCCACCTTCTGTTCATACATGTGCTCAGAGAAATTGGTGTATAGGACACCCTCTGGAGACCTTTCCCATCAATCTACCCCACCACTTGTAAATTGTGCCTTTAAATCATATACCTTTATGCTTTAAAGTCATTTTAAAGTGACTTTTGGTCATTACACATGTCTGTCTCAGCTCCATAGTTGCACAATTACCTTACCACTAACTCCTAAAGAGCAAACATTCCTTTTACTTTTTAATTTCCTTGACCATAAAATTGCAATGTACTCTTTCTTGTGCATGAATAATCCACGAATAAACTTCGCAGGAGGCCCAACTCCTGACCCTCTCTGTACCCCTTGCTCATTCTGGAAGGAATGCTTGGCCAACATCCTCCTCCATTAATTTTATGGCCTTATCTTTTTGCCTAGGAAGTATTATGACCAACTGCTAACATTTCAAGTAAAAGAAGTTGGTTCTTATTTTCTCCTCAGTTAAAGTTTCATAATATACGTGTTAAAAATCTCTGCTTTATTTTTCTTTACTCAAAAACTATTTCTGTCTTATCTAAGAGAATGTTGAACCCCACCTACCAAAGGAAAAAAAAAAAAACACCTTTTTTTCTCCATTTTAAGTGATTTTCAAAAATCACCAGGATAAATACAATTACAGAGAAAATGAGATAAAGTGTTCTCAGCGGCTCTATTGCAATACTGAAGTGTCTGCAATAGTTGCTGTTCTTGGACCAGCTCATCACTTTCTATCAAAGGTTAAGAAATAATTGTTTGGGCACTGAATAAACGGATAAGAAACACAAGCAAAGGAGAAAGAAACAAGATTGAAATGTCTAAATCCTATGTTATTTCTAAAGGTTAGGAAAGAATGCATATTTTCTTTCTAAATGTCAATTTAATCTGAATGGCAGTGAACCTCGAATAACATTTGAATTTAATGTAGAACTTTTGAAAATGAAGCAATTGCCCAGCTAACTGCCTATTTTGCTTTTGGGTGAACTTTACGTTTGGCTAGCTGAAGTATCATTTCCATTTGGAAGTATAAACATAATAGTTGGCTGGTATCAGAAGGAAAGAGAGATGACATATTTGTTGGCCAGTAATCAATCTTGGTTTGCAGAGGCTCAACGGGCAGGATAATGAATGGAGCTCAGCAGTTCATCTGACTGGATGGTTAGTTAGGACTAGAAAGGGCCAAGCATTGAGCACTAGTCATTCAGAATTTCCAAATGCCAGTTCTATTTGTTGTCTCCAAACAGAAATGCTTTTTTCAGGGAAGGTTTCACAGAACAGTTAAGTATAATTGACCATTGAACAACATAGGTTTGAACTGTACTGGTCCACTTATATGTAGATTTTCTTCTACCTCTGCCACCCCTGAGACAGCCAACCCCTCCTCCTCCTCCTCAGCCTACTCAATGTGAAGACCACAAGAATGAAGACCTTTATGATGATCCACTTCCACTTAATGAATAGTAAATATATTTTCTCTTTCTTGTGGTTTTATGAATAACAAATTTTTTCCTCTAGCTTACTTTATTGTAAGAATACAGTGCATAATTCACACAACATATGCTAATTAACTGTTTTTGTTATCACTATGGCTTCCAGTCAACAATAGGCTATTAGTAGTTGAGTTTCTGGGGAGTCAAAAGTTATATGTGGATTTTTGACTGCACAGGGGGTCAGCACCCCTGCATTGTTCAAGGGCCAACTGTATATTGCAGAATTCTTCATAGGCCATATATAACTGTGAATGTTTGGTTAGCCTGGGAAGAAGACATTATAATAGACTACAAGATAGTAACTGCCTGTTAATCCTAGAGATGAGTTAAATAGTTTTGTTTGAACTTTTGACCTTGACCAAACTATCAACTGAAGGGATCTGGATTCAGGATTACACAAATTGGGCTTTGGGAAGTCAGTAGTCAGAAAGGGATAAATTTAGGATCACAGCTGAAAGAAGATGAAGCCAAACATGCAGCATCCCACTAGACAGAGGGGGGTGGGAGGCAGAACTTGGTAGTACCTTCTGCATTCGGACTGACCAATTATTCCCCTCTGCATATTATCCACTTGAGTCACTATTAACTCTAACTCACAGGACCTGTCCAATATTTCTCATATTCTAGTGGAATTACTAGTTTCTTTTCTTCATATTAGTATTTCTATAAATCATAGGCATGATCAATGTTAAAATTTCTGCTAAAGCCACATTTCAAAACTCATGGACATGTGAAAAATCCTCTTGACTCCTAATTGCCAACTAATTTGGAGAAGCATCCTCCCTTCCCCTTATCAGAAAATGATGGAGTTGAACTGGATTCCCAAGGTTCTTTAGGGCTATAACATTCTGGAAATAGAATTGTTTAATATCTTAGAAAATCCAAGACATAAAAAAACATGGATTTCAATACACTTCCAGGTAAGCGACCTTTCCAATATTTTTTTTAAAATGTTGAGTGGAATTAAATTATTTTAGAATGATAACAAAATCTACTCCTCAATTAATCAGTGACTTTTTTTCTACCTTAGATGATACTATTTCAAAATAGTTTCTTCAACTCCCTTAGATATAAGAGTTTCAAATAGACTGTCCATAGTTTATCCATCTAGTATCAGATAAAAACTAGAGTTATAGAGAGCAAATGGCTTATAAAGTACATTGATATTAATGTTATACTCAAGAGCTAGTTATCTGTTAGTCTAATTTCCCTTTTAGTGGAGAAAAAAAATGTATGCAGCCTATTTTATCCCCTATACAAAAAACTAAACACCATAGTAAGTGCAGAATCCTTGGCCATATCCATGTAAAAATACCAGAATAAACAGCCATTCCCCACTCCTCTACCTGTTGCAGAGTCAAAATGTCCAAACTGCCCTATATCAGATCTTCCTAACTGCACACCCAGAGAAAAATAGGAGTCACATGATGAGGTATTGTGCTATTATGGCAAAACTGTATTAGAAGTTAATTATCAGGATTACTTTTATACATTCTTTATTAGATATACATCAATGACAGTGTGCATTGCTAATAGACTTTTAAATGGATTCAGAACTTTTTTCACTCTTATACCTTTTGATATTATCATATCTCATCAATGCCCTGTCTTTCCTATGTACTGATGCATTAATAACTTACCAGAAATGACTAAATTGCATGATTTTCTTCTCTTCCTCTGAGTTCTCCAAATTCCATACCCCACTTTCTCCCTTATCACTCACCAAGAGGAGAAAAATATTCTGTGGCTTAGTCTGATGTGCTCCATGGGACAGTTGGGTCTTTCTAGTATGTTTGGAAAAAGGAAGAGGTCTGTGGATTCAGATTGGAAGGGATAGCTAAGCAGCTGCTACCTCCTCCCCCTTGAATATCGATTGTCTAGTTTGCACAACTTTGCTTGTTGTGGTTGTATTTTTAGCAAGCCACCTGTCAGGAAGCTGCTGCCAATCCTCTCCCTTGAGTAAAGAAACCTTGGGGAAGAGTAAAGATTAGGATAGGGATGTGTCTATAATCTCTGAATTCTCATGTTCCTTGGTATTCAAATTGACAGTGTTCAAGGGTTTCTCTTGTGCTAGTGCTGGCAGAATGTCATCTACGGTTTGTTCTTCCTTGACTCTTGTAAAAAGTAAAACATGCCTGACTTCTGCTGCTCATGTATGGCACTCCCAAGATTGCTGGTTGGCTGTAATCCAGCAAAATCGACTTGAAAAAAAATGGAAATAATTTTTAGCAGATCCTGTAGATCTTGCTTGTCCTGGAATACAACTCCATGTTTTGATTGCTTGCTCGGTTACCAAAGTTTTC
>NW_012153396.1:6991948-6993317 GCF_000956105.1 Propithecus coquereli
CACAGGTTTTAAAACTAATCACAGTTATGGGTCAGCTTACGTTCTGATAGACCTATATGCTCTTAGAGCAAAAGTAAATACTCCCCATACTCTGCCTTGGACATCATCTTGAACAGCGGCTGCATTCATCTGGCTCCAGCTTCAGACAGGCCTTCTGTGGTTACAGCTTCTACTCAGTAACTTGATATGACACTGTCTCCTTCTTTTGTCCCTCCAACATAGGGTGACTTCCTGATGCTGTTAATCTCTGGGCTGCCGCATTGCCTCTATGTTGTCCTTTTTGCTACCTGTGTGATCTATTCACTGTGCTAAACTATCTCAGTGTTTGTTTTCCTAGTGGGACCCTGCTTGGTGTAATAAGTATGATTTTGAGCAAGTTCCCCAAGGAGGTTGTATCTCAGTCTTTTTCCCCCTCACCTTACAAATGGAAGTAAAATAGCTACTGCAATGGATTAAATGTTTGTGTTTTCCCAGAATTCATATGTTGAAATCCTAATTTCCAGGGGGATGGTATTCGAAGCTGGGACCTTTGGCAGGTAATAAGGTCATGTGGGCGGAGCCCTTACAAATAAGATTAGTGCCCTTATTAAAAGGAACCCAGAGAGTTCCCTTGATTTCTTTCTGCCAGGTGTGGATGAAACGAGATGTCGTCAGTCTGTAATCTGGAAGAGGGCCCTCACCAGAACCCAACCAAGCTGGCACCTCAATCTCAAACCTCCTGCCTCTAGAACTGTGAGAAATAAATTTCTGCTGTTTATTAGCTACTCAAGTTATGGTATTTTGTGATAGCAGCCTAAACTGACTAAGACAACTGCCTATGGGACTACTGTGATGATGGACAATAACTTTCTCTACTATATAATTGGAATTTAATAATTCATAACTATTGTGTGGCCATTGCTGTGTTGGTGCTAGTTTTGTTAGCTGTGTATGCTGTCGTTGTTACTAGAATGAAAATGAAGACACTTAGCTCCCTAAGTAATGTGTTTTCACCCCTGACACACCACTGTTGGGTCCAAAGAAGCAAGACTATTTTCCAACCATTTTGTTATTTGAAAGCTCAGTGAAAAACGGTGCAAGCATGTTCATATTTTTCAGCCAATAATCTTTGGATCTGAAATATTTGAGAATATTTACTTGTAGATAATTTGGGCTTGTAAGAAACATAATCTAATTCATACATATGTTACCTACAGAAAAGCCTAATGGAAATCTGTCACAAGTGGGGATCAATGCAGAATTTTGTGGGAAGGGGTAAACAATGTCTTTCCTTTTCATTCTATTTCAATGTTGGTTACATTCCTATATAACAGTGTATTTATACATTATGTCATATTATATCATATTATATTTTCTAAATGAATTTTTC
>NW_012153396.1:7004173-7005698 GCF_000956105.1 Propithecus coquereli
TTTATTGACATTATAATGAATCTATAGCACAAGCTGGGAAGGACTGGCATATAAAAATATCAATCATTCCTGTCCCAAAACACGGCATATCTCAATTATTTAGATCTTTGATTTCTTTATAAGAGTTTTGCAGTTTCCCTCATATAGATCTTGTACCTATTTTCTTCCATTCATATCTAAATATTTTTTGGAGGGTAGGAGGGATATAAATGGTATGGTGTCTTTAAATTCAAATTTCAATTGTTCATTGCTGATATGTAGGAACATAATTGACTTTTACATATTAATCTTGCAACCTTGCTATGATCACTTACTAATTTCAGAGGGTTTTCTCAGTTGATTCTCTGGGATTTTTGTACACAAAAAATGATGGCATATGTGAACAAAGACTATTTTATTTCTTCCTTCCTTACCTGTATATCTTTCTTTCTTTCTTTCTTTCTGGTCTTATTGCATTAGCTAGGTCTTCCAGTACAATGGTGACAATGTGAGAATAGGTACCCTTGTCTAGTTCCTGATCTTAGCAGAAACACAACTAGTTTCTCACCATTAAGTACAATTGTAGCTACAGGTTTTTTTGTGAATGTTCTCTGTCAAGTTTATGAAGTTCTCCTCTATTCCTAGTTTGCTGAGTGTTTTCTAACATGAATGAACATTGGATTTTGTCAAATGCTTTTAATGCATCTATTGATATGGTCATATAATTTGGTTTTTTTAAGCTCATTGATATGATAGATTATGTTAATTGATTTTGGAATGTTGAGCCACCTTTGCATAGCTGAGATAAATCATAAATGGTCACGGCGTATAATTCTTTTGTTAATATTTTTGAGGAGATTTGTATTTATGATAATAAGATACATTGACTCACAGTTTTCTTTTCTTGTAATGTCTTTGTCTGGTTTGGGTATTAAGGTAATGTTGGCCTTCTAGGTAGAATTAGGAAGTATTCCCTCTGCTTGTTTTTCTAGAGCAGAGTGTACAGAAATGGTATCATTTCTTTCTTAAATGTTTGGTAGAATTCACCAGTGAAGCCACCTGAACCTAGTGCATTCTGTTTTGGAAGAGTAATAATTAGTGATTCAAACTTTTTAATAGATATAGGCTTATTCAGACCATCTATTTGTCTTGGTGTGACTTTTGGTAGATTTTGTTTTTCAAGGAATTAGTCCATTTTTTCTAGTTTGTCAAACTTTCGGGCATAGAATTGTTCAGAATATTCCCTTACAATCCTTTTAATGGGCATGGTATCACTAGTGATGGTCCCTCTTTAATTTCTGTTATTATCAATTTGTGTCTTCTCTTTCTCTTTTCATTTTGTTTTTTATTTTAATCTTTTGTTAACCTGACAAGAAGTTTTCCAGTTTTATTGATCTTTTCAAATAACCAGTTTTTTTCAATTGATTTTTTTCTCTTAATTTTCTATTATCAGTTTCATTGATTTCTGATCTAATTTTTCTTATTAGTCACTCTTCTTACTTTGGATTTAATTTTCTCATCATTTTCTAGTTTTCTCTGGTGGAAA
>NW_012153396.1:7005748-7007271 GCF_000956105.1 Propithecus coquereli
ATTTTAATATTTACACTTAAATTAGAATGGTTAAGTAAGCAAAATATTTCTACTTTTATACCAATCTATTAGAAAACTTTGGATAACACTAAGAAGATTCTCCAAGGATATCTCGTCACCATCTTTTGCAAAAGCTACCCTATTGCCATCATTAATCTTGGCTTTCAATGCTTCAGCACAAACGATAAGTAGACTTTGTGAATTTAAGAGCAATGATTGATTAGACTAGCACCCTGAACAGGGAGACCTTGAATTATAGTTGTATATAGATCTCTTTTTCTCATATGTAATTTTTAAAATATCTACATGTATTGTTATCCTGATTGACTTCTATTGCCACACAAAGAACAAGCCATTCACATATGTGATTTAGAAGACATCAGAAATACTCCAGGGACTTGCCTGTCACAGTGGCTGTTCTGATAATTAACCACTCTCAGGCAGAGTGGAATTCAATTAAGCAAAGTAGTACTCCAATTAAAATTGAAGAATAATGTCCAGGCTCTGGAAAACTTATTTCAGAGAAATTATAAAACTAGAAATAGGGGGAAATAGAAAAGCAAATGCTAGCTGTCAATCACAATACAGGAAGGGAAATACATGCTTGATTAGAATAGTTTGGATCTTTATATTTCTGAACAGTTTCACTTAATGTGATTTCCAAAGAACTTAAAAGTAGAAAGAACTGAATGAAGATTTATCTAAAAAACATGTAATATAAAATGGAACCAATTACTAATAGGAAACCCTTACTCATTTACTAAAAGTCACAGGAAAATGTACTAAGTCCAAGATCCTTTAATAATGGCATTTGAAGTCTCATATTGCTAAGGGGGAGGGAATAATAAACTCTTCTGCACAAGACTCATTACAGATACAAGGCAGAAGATGGCTTTCTGCCATGGGCATGGGTGAGGAGAATGCTGGGAGAACCCCTAACCCCAAGGCTCAGGAACACAGGGCATACTGGAGGCTGACGCTGGACCAAGATACAATTGTCTTTTTCTCCCACTATCAGCCTGGCAATCACACTGGGCAGCAAGCAGTAACAGTTTGCTATTCAGAGAAAGCCAGGACCGTAGAAAGACATTGCCTCTGGAGGAGAGATGCAGAATGCATAGCGAGAGCTAAAAGATGAGGGTAGAATGCAAATATTGAGAAAAACTTTTCAGTAATCAAAGCCCCCTTTAAAAACACCAGGCATCATTAAATGACTTTGTAATTTGTGGGGAACTGAGGGTAAGTGTAACCATAGTAAAACTTAACCAGCTGAATTCCTGTTGAGATTGATTCAATCTTTCACACTCATTGAGTAAGACAAGCATATTTTGACACATAAATACTATCTCTCTCAATTTCTAATAAACGATCCAGGATGTTATAATGTCTGAAATTGAATCAAAAATTAAAAGACACAGAGAAGGCAAGGAAAACAAAACCAATTGCCAAAAGAAAATGCAATAAAAAGGGCCAAATTCAAATTATGACCTAGTATTTGGAGTTATCAGACAGACACTTTAAAT
>NW_012153396.1:7007559-7010309 GCF_000956105.1 Propithecus coquereli
TCTCATAATTTTCTCCTGAAAAATTTTAAGTGTTTAAATGTCATTAACTAAGATTAGTGAGAAATCCAGGTCACATAGTTTCAAAATACCTATTGCTGAGGATTTAGGATAATGTAACCCTCATACAACCCAGCCACTGGAAAATAATGTTTTTTCCAACTGAGGACTAAAACACTTCCATTTTCCTGGTTAATTTAACTAGACAGGCAAATTTTCAACAGCATGATTAAATGGAAAGATCAAAGATGTTGAAGCTGAGAGAGTCTGGATTCTGAGGTCTGTGATGCCACTTCCTAGCTGTGTGACTTTGGGCAGTTCACCTAATCTCCCTGACATTACGTTCCTCGTTTGTAAATGGGATCTAATAATTACTGCTGCAAGAGGCACATGGTGGCAACAATGACATGTCTTCAAGAATATGGAAAAAGAAATAAACTTGCCCTCTGGGAGTTACATAATGAAATTAAGTCATAGTTATATGAATGCTAATATCTCAGGCTCTGAAAACAGATAGAGCTGGATTCTTTTTCTGACTTCTCCATGCAGTCTTTCACGTTCTTGAGCAGGTTTTGGAAATTTTTCAAGACTTGGTTTCCTCTATGTAAAACAGGGATAAACAAAAAGTACCTAGCTGAAGGGTTGTTGTGAAACTTACACAAAAAATAAAATTGGTACAATACCTGGTTTGTAACTACAATAAATAGCAACTCATGCTGTTGTAATGATTCACAATAGAGATATTCAAAACTGACTACATTAAGGAGATTCCTGTCCAGCAAAATGTGACAATAGACTGACTGAAGATGTTATCATACCAACAGAAAGACTGTATCAACCACAGCGAGAATGGAGCATGAGTGATAAATATAGAATTGAGTGACAAAGGGCTGGCAATGCATATTCAGAGTGGCCAGCGGGAGAGGATGCCCTTATCAGATTGAAGTCAAAATCTGGGCTGCCTGGCAAACTCATTAGAATCCAATGCCATTAATTATATATCCCATATTATGAATACTCCAATTTTTCCTTTATTTGATTCTGATTGGCAAGTACACTTCTGATCCTACTTTGGCTTTTGCAGAACCAGCCTACAGGGAAACAATCCTTGTTCGACTGACATTACTGTGGATTCATCCAGAATGTTACATATCTCTTGGAAAATAGCAAACTGTCAGTGTGGTTTTACATATTAATTTGTTTTTGTGTCTTGTTAGCGTGAGCCAGCATCTCTTAGTCCAAGTCACTCCAGGACGCCAATGAGGCCATCAGTGGAAGCAGTGAGGCTTAAGAACCATCGGCGTGAGCCACCTGGACTCTAACACTTATTAACTATCGAGTACTTGTCAGGTTAATAGAACTGTTATTACAGATTATTGGAAACATTAAATGATTCAAAACGTATAGCATAGTACATAGTATTAATTATTTGCTATTAAATAACAATAACAACACAATCATGATAAAATACTTCAACTTGACAAAATAGAGATGCTCTCTATATTGGGGTAGGAAAGATGAAGGAAGACAAAGTCTCTACTTTTCTCATTTTCTTAAATTTTTCAAAAAGAATTCTCTATGGATAAGCAATAGAGTTACTGCCAAAAGACAGCATGTTAAGCTTTTTCTCCCCAAGTAGAAAAGGATCCTGTTATACTTTCTCTCTTAATCAACTAATTACTACTAATGCAAATTCATTCTTTTATTTGTTAATTCAGTCAATCCATCATATAATATGTAATTCAGTCATTTATCACTCAATGAATACATATTAGATGAGAAGTTATATCCTAGGACACTGAGAATATAAAAATAATGATATAATTCTGCTCCTATACTAGTCAACCTAGTAAGGGAGAAATAGAGAATAAAATTCCTATAAAATACAACTATAAAAAGAAAATTGCAACACAGTATGATAGAGTCAGTAATAGAATAATGCATTTACTATTGTGTGGAAAAAATAAAGAAAAGGCAGGAACACCAAGGGACACTTGAACTGGACATTAAGGCTGAGTGAGTAGTGAGCAGCAGTAGGAAGGAGATTCCAGGGAAAGTAAGTATCAGGAGGAAGTGGCATATATATAGGTCCACAGTCCTAAAGGGCACCAAATGTTTGGAATCAGCAGTGAGTCTGGGTTTTCCAAGGACTGCATTTTCAGAAAGAAACACTAGAGGAGAGTAGAAAGATAGATGGCGGTGAGGTTTGCATAGATGGGCTTTTCCAATGCCATGCATTCCTAAGAAGTTGCACTTTTATCCCACAGATTATGATGCTCCAGAAAATATTTTTTAAAATATTGCCTATATCATTTTTTTCTTATTACATGTACATGTTATTTTCTTATTACATGTACATGCAAGACCAGCAGAGACATATGCAGGAGAGAAAATAGGAGTTTTGTCTTAGTTGTATTTCTCTTTGCACTGCCCAAATGGTGATCATATGGGTGAGTTTAATCCTTCTATCACCACTTTTTCAACAAATCACACTAGCCAAAATAGTCATGATCACTATTTCTTACTCATTATCTTTGAATTCTATATCAGCTAACTTTGTTTTTTCCCAGACAAGATGAAGCAACTTGGAATGAAAGTTTATGGAAACGGACTGGGAAAGTAAACTGAATTTGTTATGGTCGGTACAATGGTATCAGAAGAAAAAGAAAAACAGATAAATGAATGAACCTTTCAATTAATGTGTCAGTAACACTAGACATAATATTTCTGGATAATTTATATAATTTTAATAT
>NW_012153396.1:7013658-7018176 GCF_000956105.1 Propithecus coquereli
TTAGATTACACATTTTATATTTTTCTTCTTTTCAGAAAATGCACCTCAGCCACCTTCCCTAAATAAATAAATACATGAGTACACAAAAAATAAACAAGCAAATACATATATACGTACAAGAGAAAACCAGTATGGGCAGAGAAAAAATAGCCCCCATACTTTGTAAGTGCCCTCAGTCTACCGAACAGGTCTCTGAAGCAGGTGTGTTTCTCTAAGAACATTCTTATTTTTCATTCCCTGCAGTGGATGGGGGGTGGGGAAGAGGGTGAGGGGGAATGATTCACTGAGGTTCTGTGACATTCACCTGAGAACAAATATACTGCAAAAATAAATACACACTGATTTAAAAGACTCAATTTGGGAAAGCAGCTGTTTTCTTTTACAATCTTCAAGGGTCTTTGATTTCTTTTCTTCATAGTGCTACCTCAGAAACTGTCCAGAGGAGCTCATTGGTATACTTTATCACCAGGGAATGTGAGCTTTGGCTATTGTGTATTGAAAGATGGATTAGACTGTTTTCTAAGTGAGAATTCCAATAAGGAGCTAATGAAGTTCATATGGACATTTTCTAAACAAAGTCCTTTTGGAAACTCCCTTGAAGAAGTCCATTTCTGGAGGAAAGAAAACCATGATAAATCATTTCAAACTATAAAAGAATGGAGCTTAAGGAGAAATTTTGGGAAATAAGATGATAACTCAATTAAAATACTCTTTTAAAAAATTTCCAGTACAGAAATATTAGATTCGTTCTCTAAAATTTAACTCTGTAAGATGAATATTATCCATCATATCTTGGATTTTTGCCAACTCCAAATTAAAAGAGCAAAGATATAAAACAAAATTTCAAACTTGTGGAAATATAATAAAGTTAACACACAAATGAACATCTTATTAAAGAAAGAATTCCAAATTATCAAAACACTTCAAACATAAACAGATTAATAGGAGACTCGCCTACGACTTTGCAGCACCCATACAGCAGACCCTCCAACGTCAGATAATTATGTTGTGATCCCTGCAGGACACAATTGTCTTGGGTGAAGTCTAGGCTTCTTGGGCTGCCCACAGGTTCCTCCAAAACCTAGCCCAATAATTCTATCCAGTCTTATCTCCCAAACTTATGCACTCTGTAGCATGCATGGAAGTCACCTGGAGGACTTGTTAAAGCACAGATGCCTGAAAACTGTCTGCAGAATTTTTGATTCAGTCTGTCTTTGATGGAGTCCAATAATTTGCTTTTCCAACAAGTTCTTAAGTGATACTGATGTTGCTTCTCTGGGGATCTGACTTTGAGGAGTACTGCTCTAAGAACATCACAGTGCATTTGTCCTAAGAAATCACCAAGCAAAGGCTTTTTGCCTCTATGCTTTTGCACTTTCTGCACCTCCTTCCTATATCTCGGTAATATTCTTTATACCTATCTTAGAGAAAATATAAACCTTACTTCAAATCCAACTTTCTCTTAATTCTATGTAATCATTCAGCAGATATTAAGACCCCACTATACTCAAGTTATAGTTCTTCCCTGTTAAGAATAGCTTCAGTCCCAATATAAAGCATATTCTAAACTCCCCCACTTAAGTACCTAAAAGGTTCTGGAATAAAATCTGTACTTTTCGTCGCTGGATTGTCAATGTGATAATATGCACTGTCTTTCAATTTCATATGTTGTCTTAGTTGATATGTAAGATATGCTCAAGTTTCTCATATATATATATATATATATATATATATATATTTAAATTATTGATTTTGTTCTTGGAGGGCACTCGTAATAAACTTGTGGCCAACATACTGACTAAAGTTTGAATTCCTACCTTTTATAGGCAAGTGCTGAAAGTCACAATATTTTAAGAGTTTCCAAGGAAATCAAGAGAAGCCTGAATTAGGCCTAAGATCTCAGTAGTTGATTATCTACTGACCTGATAAGACCTTGCATTATCCTGGTGATTGTGAAGGTAAGATTTAGTCCAAAACTAGGTGAATTTTGGGAAATATTCCAAATAATTAAAAAAAATTACCAAAGATTGTGCCAGGCTTTGTTCTAGGTGCTGGGGATATAGAAGTAAACAAAATAGGGAAACTTTTTGATATCGTGAACATTATAGTTCACAGACTTTGGTCAAATTGTATCATTTTGGACTAGAGAGAAACCCTTCTCAGCCTGTTTTTTCATGGTTCTGCAGACATCGTGACATCAATAAGATCTTCTGATGGTTCTGAAACCCGGCCAGTCTCTGCATTTTTTCCATTACCCACCCCTCCTCAAAATAATCACAATTACCGGGAGTAATTTTACATCATTTGTAGATTTGGAAACATACTAGAAAACCGGACTTACACTATTGCCATTCGATCTATTTATATATTCTGCGTCCTCCTCTGAGACCTCTACAGAGGAATTAAGGTAGCAAGGGCATGATCACGACCACCTCTTTGTCCTGGAGTTTCCTCCCTTGATTCAATAGCAATCGGTTGGACAGGGTGAGGCAAAATGTATTCACAAGCTCCTGATGTAAATGAATCGACTTCATCAAGTCAGCAGGTGATATCAGAAACCTTCAGTGCCTCAATTCTGAGCTCAGGCTCAATAAAATCACTTCAACTGGTTACACAGGACCATGTCACTGCACTGTGTTCACTTATTCATTGTACAACCACCTCCTTCAGCCAAAGAAGAAATAACTAGATCAGCACTTCTCAAACTTTAAAGCAAACTAATGTTCTGTGAATTTGTTTAAAATACAGATTTGGATTCAACAATTCTTAGGTTGACGGCCAAGATTCTTAATTTCTAACTTTTAGGCAATGGCAATACTGCTGGTTTGAAGATGACATTTTGAGTAGCAAGTTCTATAACATGCTATTTCTAATTTCAGTTTATTTTTTGTGTAACTCATAGTAATATAATTGACATGAGGAGAAGGTTCCCATAACATGGCCATTAGAAATAGTGTCTGGGTCTCAGTTGGACCTTCTACTCCACGTGTCTGAATTACATTTATACTTTTGTCTCCATTTGCTTTTGTGTCATAGGCATGTAAACGCTTTACATTTCTGCCTCTCTTTGTCTGGTTCGTTGCTCTATGTATCCACCCTGAAATCAGTGACTTCAAATGTTCTATTTTTAACAGCTACACCTGACAGAAACTTTTCCAACACAAAAGATTCATTATTCAATAATGTCCTATAAAAATAAGTATTTAAGTGAATTTTCCTTTATGCTTTGTTTTCTCTGAAAAGTCCTATGACTCTTTATGCAGAATAGCTTCCATTTATCTACGCAAATCCACATCATCTCCATCCTGCCCCGTGCCCCAGGAGTTCGATGTTATGGGCTGCATCAACGTGATTCTTGGCCCTCAAACTTGAACCAAGGAAAGAAATAGCAGAAAATTAAGGGGCAGGGCTGGAGAAAATTGAGTTATCGGTATACCTATTACCCAGTTCCTCCCCTGCAAGGTTGTTGTCAAGCACTCTTCTTCCCTTTAGCTGAGCAGCACGGGGTTCAGGCCTTTGCTCCTTCCCTCGCCCTTTCAGGCACAGAGGTGTTAATGTCCACCCAGCTGACTCTAGTCCTGAAGTCCTTTTTTAGCCTCCTTAAACCCTGTTCATGCCTTTATAAATAGTCCCTTTATTAAATTCTCCTTAAATTACCCCATTTGAAATTGTTATCATTTTCAGGCTGCACTCCTGACCATTATAATCAGTAACATCTTTCCGTTGTATTTTTAGGTGACATATTACAGGCAAAACTCATCAAGTATCATGAGACAGTCTTCACAGTATACCTCATAACACTGGGAAAACTCTAAACTCCTCCAGGGTAAGCAAAGAACCTTACACATCATCTGGCACAAGATAAGGTCCCAGCATACATGTAATAATTAGCATGGTTACTATGGATCCAATAGAGGCCCTGCAGTCTCATCCTTTAACACAACAGAATTGGCTGTGGGACTACTGATCTTCAGAACCCAAGTACCTTATAAACACACCAAATCCCGTAGGGGACTAGAAACAAGATTTAAGGAGTTAAGTTTCCAGTTAGGACTTATTTAGGGTATCAGAAATACCTAAGAGTTCTGGACTTCACCCCTAAACTGAGGAGGAGGGGTGGGAGGCTTTCCAATGCTAACTTCTTCCATTTCTGCCAATCAAGCTTTCAAACATATTTGTTGTCTACTTTCTTTAATTCTTATCATATACTGCAATTTGTAAGACTCAGTTCCCTCAAAATCAAAAAAAAAAAATAATACCATAGATATGATATTTAGAATGCACAAATGTTAAGTCCAGAGTTTAATACGAAAGGAGCAGAGAAGAAGAAATAAAGGGATAAAGTAGTTTCAAGGAAAACTTTGTAGAGAAAGAGCATTTTACCATAGCAGGATGCTTTAAAAGCAGAGCTGTGAGCCAATCCTAGTCCAGTCATTTTCTAGGTCTGAGATTTGCTGTGAGAATTAATGAATAATTTTATGTACATACCTAGCACCAGTCTTGACACTGCAGGATCTC
>NW_012153396.1:7019166-7019707 GCF_000956105.1 Propithecus coquereli
AAGGCCGGGCGCGGTGGCTCACGCCTGTAATCCTAACATTCTGGGAGGCCGAGGCGGGCGGATTGTTTGAACTCAGGAATTCAAAACCAGCCTGAGAAAGAGCGAGACCCTGTCTCTACTAAAAATAGAAAGAAATTAATTGGACAACTAAAAATACATAGAAAAAAATTAGCTGGGCATGGTGGCGCATGCCTGTAGTCCCAGCTACTTGGGAGGCTGAGGCAGTAGCATCACTTGAGCCCAGGAGTTTGAGGTTGCTGTGAGCTAGGATGACGCCACGGCACTCTAGCCCAGGCAAGAGAGTGAGACTCAGTCTCAAAACAAACAAACAAAAAAAAGTGAATGAAGCTAGAATGAAGTTCCATCAAGCAGAATGCTGTGGAAGAAAGGTTCTCCCCACAGTCAGGTGATTTTTCCTATAATGGGCAGTGTTACCAGAAGATACATAAAAGATATAAAATACATCATCCAATGACTGCTATGACTTAGAGTGTTATAATAAAGTGAAGAATGCAATTGAATTTGTTGAGCCTTGGCATAA
>NW_012153396.1:7019757-7025837 GCF_000956105.1 Propithecus coquereli
GTCTCAGTTGGACCTTCTACTCCACGTGTCTGAATTACATTTATACTTTTGTCTCCATTTGCTTTTGTGTCATAGGCATGTAAACGCTTTACATTTCTGCCTCTCTTTGTCTGGTTCGTTGCTCTATGTATCCACCCTGAAATCAGTGACTTCAAATGTTCTATTTTTAACAGCTACACCTGACAGAAACTTTTCCAACACAAAAGATTCATTATTCAATAATGTCCTATAAAAATAAGTATTTAAGTGAATTTTCCTTTATGCTTTGTTTTCTCTGAAAAGTCCTATGACTCTTTATGCAGAATAGCTTCCATTTATCTACGCAAATCCACATCATCTCCATCCTGCCCCGTGCCCCAGGAGTTCGATGTTATGGGCTGCATCAACGTGATTCTTGGCCCTCAAACTTGAACCAAGGAAAGAAATAGCAGAAAATTAAGGGGCAGGGCTGGAGAAAATTGAGTTATCGGTATACCTATTACCCAGTTCCTCCCCTGCAAGGTTGTTGTCAAGCACTCTTCTTCCCTTTAGCTGAGCAGCACGGGGTTCAGGCCTTTGCTCCTTCCCTCGCCCTTTCAGGCACAGAGGTGTTAATGTCCACCCAGCTGACTCTAGTCCTGAAGTCCTTTTTTAGTCTCCTTAAACCCTGTTCATGCCTTTATAAATAGTCCCTTTATTAAATTCTCCTTAAATTACCCCATTTGAAATTGTTATCATTTTCAGGCTGCACTCCTGACCATTATAATCAGTAACATCTTTCCGTTGTATTTTTAGGTGACATATTACAGGCAAAACTCATCAAGTATCATGAGACAGTCTTCACAGTATACCTCATAACACTGGGAAAACTCTAAACTCCTCCAGGGTAAGCAAAGAACCTTACACATTATCTGGCACAAGATAAGGTCCCAGCATACATGTAATAATTAACATGGTTACTATGGATCCAATAGAGGCCCTGCAGTCTCATCCTTTAACACAACAGAATTGGCTGTGGGACTACTGATCTTCAGAACCCAAGTACCTTATAAACACACCAAATCCCGTAGGGGACTAGAAACAAGATTTAAGGAGTTAAGTTTCCAGTTAGGACTTATTTAGGGTATCAGAAATACCTAAGAGTTCTGGACTTCACCCCTAAACTGAGGAGGAGGGGTGGGAGGCTTTCCAATGCTAACTTCTTCCATTTCTGCCAATCAAGCTTTCAAACATATTTGTTGTCTACTTTCTTTAATTCTTATCATATACTGCAATTTGTAAGACTCAGTTCCCTCAAAATCAAAAAAAAAAAATAATACCATAGATATGATATTTAGAATGCACAAATGTTAAGTCCAGAGTTTAATACGAAAGGAGCAGAGAAGAAGAAATAAAGGGATAAAGTAGTTTCAAGGAAAACTTTGTAGAGAAAGAGCATTTTACCATAGCAGGATGCTTTAAAAGCAGAGCTGTGAGCCAATCCTAGTCCAGTCATTTTCTAGGTCTGAGATTTGCTGTGAGAATTAATGAATAATTTTATGTACATACCTAGCACCAGTCTTGACACTGCAGGATCTCGGTGTGTGGAAGCCCTCTCTTCCTGAGTAGGTACTGTAGTGGCAAAATACAGAAAGAATAAAATTATCACGTTCAACATTATACATAAGTTTAAGCTTATATGGTTACAATGCGTTTAGTCTGATTTCTAATAATTGAGGAACAGTCTCAGTTCTCTAAAATTGTCAGCTGATGTTGAAAATGGCTCTACTGAGGACACAGTTTTTCAGTTCCAAAATAGTAACACTCTAGGATGTATTTATCAAGGCTTTATTACATGCTCACCTCTTCGCATCTATTAACTCCATTTATTTTCACAACATGTTAATTAGGAAGGGACTATTATATGGTCAATTTATGGATTAGGAAACTGAGGTTAGAGACATGAAGTGACTTGTTCAAAGCTATAACTAGTAAACTTTAGAGCTAAGAGATAAGCTGAGGCTTCCCAGAATTTGAAACCTGCTGATTTACTCACTTCACCAGAACAAGCAAAGCACATAAATATCTCTTTAAGTGGCTTTCATTTGGCTTCCAATATTGGTACAACCTAGCTGTTACCATAAAATGTAGTATAGGTTAATTTTCTTCTAGTTAAACCATTTTGCAAAATGTCCCATGCACATTTGCAAGTCTCTGTGATTCATGGACTCTGGAAATATGATCCATGTAACAATTTGAAGTTCCCAGTCTATAGAAGAATGTCTGAGGAGGGTTTTAATGATTATGAAGGAAAAAAAATCTAGAGTCTTGCTTGGTAAAAATAATCTAGAGTGCTAGGCAGCCAATAACAGCAGTAGGACACTGTATGGTGAAGATACGATTGCTCTCTAGCCTCTGTTTGAAAGTGAACTCCCTTTCAGTTTGGTAAAACTCCTTCTGGAAGGTTTGAGGCCTCTCAGCAAGATGCACTATTCCATGAAGAAGCAGTGAAGGCTGCATTTGGCTAATTCAACCTTCTCCCCCGAGCCTTAATGATAATTCTTTAAAGAGTTTATAAGAGGCAGTTAAATTTTCTCCAAATAGTGGCATTTCAACTCATGGTTACTGGAAATAAAAGTGAATGAAGGCCGGGCGCGGTGGCTCACGCCTGTAATCCTAACATTCTGGGAGGCCGAGGCGGGCGGATTGTTTGAACTCAGGAATTCAAAACCAGCCTGAGAAAGAGCGAGACCCTGTCTCTACTAAAAATAGAAAGAAATTAATTGGACAACTAAAAATACATAGAAAAAAATTAGCTGGGCATGGTGGCGCATGCCTGTAGTCCCAGCTACTTGGGAGGCTGAGGCAGTAGCATCACTTGAGCCCAGGAGTTTGAGGTTGCTGTGAGCTAGGATGACGCCACGGCACTCTAGCCCAGGCAAGAGAGTGAGACTCAGTCTCAAAACAAACAAACAAAAAAAAGTGAATGAAGCTAGGATGAAGTTCCATCAAGCAGAATGCTGTGGAAGAAAGGTTCTCCCCACAGTCAGGTGATTTTTCCTATAATGGGCAGTGTTACCAGAAGATACATAAAAGATATAAAATACATCATCCAATGACTGCTATGACTTAGAGTGTTATAATAAAGTGAAGAATGCAATTGAATTTGTTGAGCCTTGGCATAAGTTAGCTATTTAATGCTGCATGACAAACAACCACAATATATTTGTGCATAAGATGATAGGCATTTGTTTCTTAATCTGACATATAAGGATCATCTGGATTGGGCTGACAGAGGGCTTAGCTTTGAGTGGCCCCAGGTTCTGAGTTGAGTCCTGGTCCACTGCATGTCTTCATCCTTCTTGGATCAGCATATACTCAAGGCAGCATGTTCATCTCATGGTGAAAGGGCAGGAGTGAAAGAGGGGTAGAAAACACATGTCATGTATCTCTTAAGGCTCCAATTAAGAGCTGTAAACTATCACTTTCACCTGCATTCCTTTAACCAAAGCCAGACATATTGCCAAGTCCAACATTTTTGGTATGGGGAAACACTCTTCCTTTGACAGTTGAAGAGAACAGTGAATATTAGCTTATTAATGATCTAATCTTTCACAGTCTCTAAGTTACTATTTTCAATATGGCTCCATCAGCCTCCCTCTGCTCAAATGTTGATGACAGCATTCCCTGGCTTTGCTGCTCTTGTCAAATAAATGAATCAATATATTCAGTAGAGTTTTAATTCATTGGTAACACAAATATTCACTGTTTGGTCTTTTCATTCTTTAAGCATCATTATCTATATGACCACCAAGAATCACAGCTATCAGTGACCCAGGAAAGGAAAAGTGAGCCATATAAATAGTCAACAGAGAACTAGTGTTTTCTGAAGCATAGAATGCTAAATATTTTTAAATAAAGAGACCGTACTCAATGAATACCAAAAAGGAGCAAACTGGAAACAGAGTTTAAGCCATTTATCCAAGTTACCCAGCAAGTTAATAGCATATCTGTAAACTAATTTATTATTTTCTCTACTATACTACACTTCCACAGCCTTTATGAACCTACCAACTTTCTATTTGGTGTTACACACACACAAACACACACAAGCACACAAACACACATGCACAATCCAAGGTATTAGGAATGAAATAGATAAAACTGCCTCTGAATGGGAATGATATGTATTGACATTCTATTTTTTTATTTATTTTTAATTGACAAATAAAAATTGTGTATCTATGTGGTATAAAACATGATGTACACATTGTGGAATGGCTAATTCGAGGTATTTAATGTTTGAATTACGTCCCATACTTAAAATGTTTTTGTAGTGAGAACACTTAAAATCTATTCTTTTAGCAATTCACATATGTACAATATATTGTTATTAACTGTAGTCACCAAGATGAACAGCACATCTCTTGAACTTATTTTTTTGTCTAATTGAAATGTTGTGCCCTTTGACCAAAATCTCCCTAATTCCCACTCCACCTCATTCCAGTGGTAACCACCATTTTACTCTCAGTTTCTATGGGTTCGACATTTTCACCCTCCACAGGTAAATTAGATCATGTGGTATCTGTCCTTCTGTGCCTGGATCATTTCACTTAATATAATGTCCTCCAGATTCATCCATGTTGTTGAAAATGACAGGATTTCCTTCTCTTGAAAGGGTGAATATTATTCTATTGTGTGTATATACCACATTTTCTTTATCCATTTAGCCATCAGTAGACACTTAGATTGATTCCACATCTTGGTTATTGTGAATAATGCCACAATGAACATGGGGGAGCAGATACCTTTTCAATATATGGATTTCATTTTCTTTGGATATATACCCAGTAGTGGGATTGCTGAATCATATGGTAGTTCTATTTCTAATTTTTTGAATACACTCCATAGAGTTTTCCGTGGTGATTACACCTTTTAGAGTCCCACTAACAGTGCACAAGGGTTCCAGTTTCTCCATATCCTTGCCAAGGATTATTTTTTTGTTTGTTTTTTGATAGTAGCCATCCTAATGGGTGTGATATGATATCTTACTGTAGTTAATTCACTCCCAGAGATCCTATCTCTTCTATGACTAACTCCTTTTTCTGTATTAGTGTGGATTAAATTGGAAGATAGATGGAAGTGTATGAAAACTGAAAACTGAAATATTATCTGTTGATAAATAATGCTGGTTGGGAAATGTGGCTTATGTCTGAGTGGCAAATGAACTTCCTAAAGCTTCCTCCTGCCCTGACCTCACCTGTTTCCCAAACTAGCTTTAGGACAGCTTACCCAAGTAAAATGTGAGCTCTTCAGAGCAAATGCTAAATCAGCATCCTTTAGTGGTCCAGGTAAGAGAGGGAAGAAAATTTCAGGGCTCACTGTCTGATAAGATTGTCTCTTCCCAATTGAGAACAGTATTCTAGTATTTATCCCCAATGGGTAATTAATATGAGGAAAAGTGAAGTAGGAGTGGAATGCTTGGCCGTGTATATTGCTCTTGGGGTGTTCTTGCACATGGAAACATTATTTTGGGGACTAAGAACACCAAACACTGATGGAGTATTATTCATTCCACCAATTCCTGCCTTTGAAGCATTTCAGTAGAACATATGTGGCTGTCGATGTTGAAAACTACAATGAAACCCACTTGGTATCACTTAGGTGGTTGTAGCACTATGATTCTTATGCCATTTTGATTAGAAATGCATATTGATCTCTGGGACTAGGCTGAACACGGATCGGATGACATATGCGCAATAGTACAAGACTGCACTCATTTAGCAACAAATAGCCGTGGAAACCCCCTTTGTGTTTATTCTCCCCATTTTAGTTCCATTTAAGGCTTATGCTTCTTCCCTGTCCCCATCTTTTGATTGTTGTAGGCAACAAAATTCCAAGGGAGAGTTCTAAAGAGCTTTGTAAGGAGAGGAAAGTTTTCCCAGAGTGCAGAAATTGGAGCTATACATCAGAAATTGTGGGTTCTCTTGATCAACCTGCCAGTAAATGGAGGCATGCCATTTTTCATCAACATGCATTTAATGCAGATACAGCATTCAAGGGGAAACAGAATCATTTGGCAGACCTCACGTGTTTGTTTACTGATTTTATGTCTTCATTTT
>NW_012153396.1:7025887-7028421 GCF_000956105.1 Propithecus coquereli
GGCTCACCTACGGCCATGCAGTCTACTGGAAAGACCTTGGGTTTATCTCTGAGTAAGATGTGGAGCCAATGAATGGTTTGTTGCAAAGAAGAAGTAAGATCTAATAATAAGAATTTTTTTGAGTACTCAGTTTACTTGTGGACAAATGTGTAAAAATTATGAAATTCTGCTGCAAAATTAGAATATTTTTATTTTAATAATTATGTAAAATGATTAATGGTAAAGTTTACTGCTCTGATGCAACTGGACAGGGCCAATGAGTTATTTTTTCCCCAATGCCAAAGATGGCATTGTTCAGTAGAGAAGTTTGGTATTCAAAAGCCTGCTCCTCCTCCAGTGAAATTTCTCTCTTCTTCCCAAGTCAATTCTCAAGATTTTGTGGTATATTCCTGAATTTTAGGAAGATTGAGGCCCATACTGAGAGACTTTGCAGGCTGTAGGAGGAAAGCATCTAACTTTAGCTTTATACTTGGCATGGTTGGCTGGCAAGGTGTTATTTGTAACTTCTCCTAGCATCTCAATAAAAGGTATTCCAAATTGCTTGGCATGGACTTCAGTGCCCTTTATAACTAAGCGTCTTCCTTCCTTCCATACTATTTTTTTCCCATTTATTCAGTGGATACACTCACCATTCTCTAAATACAGCAGGTTCTTTTACTTCCCAGTGCATTTATGTGTATACGATTCTATCTCAGAAAAATCTGAATCCCCTTCACTTTACCTGTCTCATGTCCACCTGGTACCTCCCACATAATCTTAAATACCCAGTTTAATGTTATCTCCTGTTTTCTTCTTCTGCAATACATCCAGTCTTCTTCATATTCAGACAAACTTAATTTATACTGTAGTTAGGTTCCCTGGAATTTATTATGTATCTCTAGTATAACATTGCTTATATTATAGGAATTTATACACATTTGATTCTTTCATTAGATTGTTGGCTTTGCAAGGACAGGAACACTGTCTTAATCTTTTATTCCCAGAGCAAAGCACAGTTACTGATGCACAGACTATATTCAATATAGGTTCATTGAATTAAATCAAACACAAAAACACTAATGTCATATAAAAGGGATGCATGGATAGATGAATAATCACTGCAGAGATGCATAAATTTTTAAATCACAAGAGGGTCAGTCACTTCACGGAGGCTACTCGGGAAAGTACTATATCAATCAGGGACCCATTTTCAATTGCACGGTGACAGGTTTACTTTCTGGCTATAAGGATATGAAATATGTTGTATGTATAATTTATTGAGTTTCATAAAAAACTGAAGCCCAAATTCCCTGACAACAAAAGATACATTCACAGAGCATCAAACGGGCTACTATGAAAGATGCTTACGATGAAATATTTTTAATACAGATAATGTTATCGGGAAGTTCTTATTGGTTGAGAAATTTCAAAACTAACATAAATACACTTTTAGATTTGCACAAACTTTTAGAGGAGAGACAATGTGTTGCAATTTAGGCTGGATAGAGAGCAATGATTATGCTGTACACCAAGGAAATAAAACTCGTTTTCCCACAGCACCCTCAAAATCTCAAAATTGCCATGTACCTGAAGGGGGAAAATAGTAAGTAATTTTTTTCTCTCAAAGATAGATAATGAGAAAACTGCATATATAAGTACATTCATCTCTTACATGCCCCTTCCTTGCCTAAGCTTCCAAGTCATCCATAGCTTTTCCTGTGAGAACATTTTTGAGGACACTTAATGGGCACATGACTCTGCTGGAGTTTTCTTTGGCCTGGAACTCTGCTCCATTTTGCCAGTCTACATAGTAAGGTAAAAAAAAAAAAAAATGGTACCACATACATACACAAAGATAACATAACATCTTCATTTTCTAAAGATGGGCCCATCTTCCTAATGAGCTCTCATCCCACTTGCTACATTTGCTGTGAGATGGAGGGGGCACTATAAATTGTCCACTAAAAACAACTCACTATCTTTCTCTATACCACTATCATTCAAACATATGAGTCTCTTTTTAGTAAATTCTTTTTAATTTTTAAGAGTTCCTCTGCTTCCCACTGTTCTTCCAAAGATGATGTCTGGATGTTTGGGGGAAAGATGTACAGAGTTGCTTTAATTTAAAAACCAAGTGAAAAGATCCATAAGCTATCCTCTTCCTAGGTGTTGCTAGTCTAACTTGATTTGTAGACCTGAGTATGCTGAGGGACAATTGGTCTCAATTACCTCTTTGGTGCATCGAACTGGTACCCATTGCTGAAGTCCATTGTCATGGTCATATTGACTCTCTTTGGGAAGGTCCGTGTTGATCTCAGTCCTCTGTGAGTTTACCAGTATTCTTAGTACTCCCACAAACCTTCTCTGGGGCACCAGATCATTTCTGAATTCTTTATACACCATTTGGAAGCCACAGAAGACCAAGAGATTGGTCTCAGTGCTATTAGCCTAGAACCCTCTGTCTATATATCATGAGAACCTCTCAAAACAGGGTTCTCTCTAGAGTTGCCCTCTGATTACCCTATTAGGTAAATATTTAATATTTCTGTGAATTA
>NW_012153396.1:7029163-7043255 GCF_000956105.1 Propithecus coquereli
GGAGTGTGATGCTATGTCTTCAGAGACATCATAAAAAAAATTCTTCTGGTGCAAATACAGCAATGAGATTGGGAATAGGAGAGGATTTTAATTATCTGCCATCAGGCTGACATTCAATTTCAATAGGGAAACTAATTAGCAAACTCCATTTGCAGAGGTTGGAAAGACTACCATTAGTGACAGAGAAAACACTAGTGTATTAAACATTTTCTGTATACCATTTCAAATCTTTTCAGCTTCCCCTCTATTCCAGCCACTGTTTCTACAACAATTTTCATGCAGGTTTTAACCAGACCTCTGCAGGTGCAACCTGAAACATCTCAGCTAGAGTCTACTCTGTGTGCCTCTTGCTTCCACATGATTTCCCTGGCACTGCACCATGGTGCGCTTATGGGAATCTCCTAGCACTCAGACACGTGTCACCCAGAAGTGTAGGACAAATAATAATTAGGAAGCCAGTCTTGACCAATGGAAACCATTGGGTAAGTGTTTCTCCCTCTTATTTCCTGAATGGAAATTTCCTATATGTATTGTATAAGCCTGTTCGGAATGTTTTAGAAGAGGAAGGACCAGGTGCCCATAGTGGTAACAAGTTAACACATTCCTATCTTGGACTTCCATCTTCGCATTGTAACTCTTCTTCTGTCCCTTGCTCCTGCTCCCTGGTATCAACTTCTCCTCCTCCAAGGGGAAAACATACCTATACCTATATGCAAATCTTTGCCTAAGGCTTTGCTTTGAGGGGAGCCAGGCTAAGACACATATGCAACATTTGAAATGAAAGAAATGACATATTTCTTCTTTTAACTTTCTTTGTTTTTATGTCCTGTTTGGTGCTTCACTTGAAGTTGTTTTCAACCTGTTGAGGGATATATTTTCTTTCTTTCTTTCTTTATTTCTTTCTTTTACATCAAACCTCCCACAAAGGTCTTACAGAGAGGTGCACTTATAAAAGGTTGTGTTCATCATGACTGAGAATGCACTGACAACTGTCTCCTCCTTTCTCTAGAACTTATTTAGGTTGCCATAGGGCTCTGAGGTACTCTTGTACTGAAGCTAGAATCTGCCCCAGGATGAGTTATGGGAAACTTCAGTTTAGACTGGAAATCATTATCCTCATCAAGGTCTTCCTAGTTACTGAGCCATCAAAAATTGTTTTTAATGGACAATCTTTGAAACAGTATAATAGTAGATTCTACATCTTAGGACTCATATTCGCAAGAAATATGTAAAGTCACGTAGTATATTTCCCTATTCTTGGTGAGACTGTATTTATAACGTTCCAGACAGCTTAGATCCAAGGTGAAATAGAGAAATTTCTAAAAGTGTTGATTTCAAGCTTCCTTATTAAATCGAGTCTAAGGAAAGTCACATTTATTTAATGTAAATGTCCTTGTAGAAAAATGTGAACATTCAGTTTGGGGTTAATATAGTGGCACTTGCTTTTTGTTATTATTATTGCCATAGTTGCTGTCTGCATTAAAAAAAAAAAAATCATTCTAAAGGTGAGGAAAGGGCAGGTACTCCCTTGTTCACAACCAGGACATCCAGTGTCCTCTCCTTCAGGGGTTGCTGAGATAAGGCATACTGTTTTAAATACTGAGCCCCTCTTAACATTAAAAAAAGAAAAATATTTAACTGCTAATGACTTGCGTTCTAAGTCACATGGGACAATTGTAACAGTGTGGATGAGAAAGGGGCTTTGTGTCAAGGGATAAAATTGTGTATTTGGGAACACTAAGGTGGAGCATTGGAGGACAAAAAGTTTTCAGGAAATGCCTTTCGTTGTTGTTGTTGTCGAGACAGGGTCTTGCTCTGTCACCCAGACTCATGTGCAGTGGCGTCATCATAGCTCACTGAAACCTCAATCTCCTGGGCTCAAGCGATCCCCCTGCCTTAGCCTCCCAAGTGGCTGGGATTGCAGTGTGTGGCACCACGTCTGGCTAATTTTATTTTATTTATTTATTTTTTTTGTAGAGATGGCATCTCTACCTCTGCCTCCCAAAGTGCTAGGATCACAGGCATGAGTCACTGTGCCCAGCCAGCAAATAACTTTTCAACCAGGAATGGGGCATAGAGGAAACTGAGCTAGGATTAGAGAATTCTAGAATAGAAACACTATGAGGGGTTCTATTTCAGTGCAGGCAGAAAAGAATATCATTGTTAAATGAATAAGATCAAGGAATATGAAAAAGAGAAGGAATATCTCCATTGTCATTAATATTATTATGTGAAGTTGATGTTATACTGCAACTAATGTTGCAGAACTGATGCCATTTTCCTGACAATTTGCTTTATGTCAAGAACTGTACTAGACACTACAGACATAGCATTCCTAATGCTCTCAACAATGCTGCAAGGTAAGCATTAATCTTACTTTATAAATGAGGAAATTTAGGCTTAGGAAAGCCTCTGACCCCCAGCTTGTAAGTACTACTGGTACCAACTCATAGTGAATTCCTTTTGATTTAAACTCCATGCTTTTTATACTATACAAGGGCAACTTTTCTATCCATTCCATTGGAAGGCAGAGATCAGGGACATTAAAGAATAGGCTATTAAAGGAAGATGTTAAGAGCATGGCAAGGCATGTATCAGTCAAGACCAGGGGATATATTGCTGCAGAAAATTTTATTTGGAATTAAAGCCTGGTTTAGGCATCTTAAGTAACTCTGGATAGGACAAAACAGTCTTTACTGCCCTAGATTTCTGTCTGTCAACAATTTCTCAGTCTTGATATGAAGATCTAGAATCCAAGCAAAAAACAAAAATTAGTCCTGCTGATATCAGAGTCAGTGATACCGAATGGCATAAATGTGAGAGACAAGGTCTCAGAGAAGAGGGAGCTATGTGCATGAATGTGTATGTGGATGGGGAGAGGGGTGGGGAATGGCAGTATATTTTCCAAGAATCTCTAGCTGATGGTTTGGCTATGATTGCATAGAGTGAGTGATTACTATGGATTTGATAGCAGAACACTGAATTTCAGCAATGATGAGAAGTGCTATAGATCCATCTCTAGAATGGTAGAAAGACCTCATTAACAGCCCATGAATCTAGTTAAGACACTAAAAATGCTGTGCCTTGTAGTATACCAAGACATAAAATAAGATCTACAGTAGGCCTGCCCTGTCCAAGCCCATAACCAAGATCTGCAGTAGATCCCAGTTTGGAGGCTGGGCCCTCACAAGATAGAGGATTTGAGTAATCCTCTAGGCTTCCCACACACTTGTATTAACAAAGCATAAATGAAGACTATACAAGGTAAAGGTAACCAGCCAGTAGTTGAATTACGTGATAGCAAGAACAACAATCAAAAAAGTACACTTTTCAAAGGACCGTGATAGAATTCAATCTCTAAAATGTAGAATCAGCATGTTCAATGCACCAAAAAAAAAAAAAAAAAAATTCTAGACTTGCAGAAGAAGTAGAAAATGTGACACATATTCAAAAAAATTTTAGTTCATAGATCTGGAGATGTCCCAGATACTGTACTTAGAAGAAAAAGGCTTCAAAGAAGCTGCTATAAATATATTCAAGTGCAATTAGGGTAAATTCAGTTTTAATGAGTGAAGAGTTAAGGGAAAATTGGCACTATATAAAAGAACAAAATGGAAATAACATAAAGGGAAAGGTAAAGTAATTACAATGGAAAACAAAACACTGAATGGGATTAGTAACAGCTAACAAGTCATGATAAAAATTCTAAATCTGCAAAAAGCCCCAATTTGATAAGGGCATCTATGGAAAGCCTACAGCCAATAAAATACTTACAATACTTAAAATATTGAACATCTTCTTTTTAAGAATAAGAAAAAAGCAAAACTGACCATTCTAATCACTCCTTTTCAATTATTTTACTGGAGGCTCTGGCCATTTAAATAGGGTAAAAAAAATAATAGTAAATGGCACAATGGTAAATCAGAATTTACAAAGCTATCTATAGTTATGGGTAATAGGATTGTATGCACAGAAAATTCTAGGAAACCTAAAAATCTATGAGAACCAATAAATAAATTTAGCAGAGTTGCAGGATGCAAAGTTATTATAAAAATTAATTGTATTTTTATATATTAGCAATAAATGATTAGAACATGATACTTAAAAATATTAAAATAAAATTAAAAATATAAAGTATTTAGGTGTAAATTTAATTAAAGATGGGAAAACTACAGAATGCTAATGAGAACAGTTAAAACAAATGGAGTGATATACAAGTTCACAGATAAGAAAACTATGGTGTTATTATTTCCATTCTCCCCAAATTGATCCATAGTTTCAATACAATCCCACACATAATCAGAACAGGTCTTTTGTAAGACAGTGGCAAGCTGTTCCTAAAATACATATGAAAATACAAAGGACTTAGAGTAGCCAAAACAATTTCAAAAATGAGAAACAAATTTGGAGCAGGTACACTACTAATGTCTTACTATAAAACTACGGTAGTAACTCAGACAAGAGAAGGAAATTAAGAGTATCCATATGGGGAAAGAAGAGGTCAAACTATCACTCTTTGCTGATGATATGATCTTATACTTAGAAAACCCCAAAGATTCAACCAAGAGACTCCTGGTATTGATAAATAAATTCAGCAACATCTCAGGTTACAAAATCAATATACCCAAATCAGTAGCTTTCATATACACCAACTGTCAAGCTGAGAATCAAATCAAAGGTGCAATGCCTTTCATAACAGCCACAAAGAAAATAAAATACCTAGGAATATATTTAACTAAAGAGATGAAAGCCCTCAATAGGGAGAATTATGAAACACTGAATAAAGAAATTGCAGAGGATGTAAACAGATGGGAAAACATATCATGATCATGGATCAGCAGAATCAACACTGTTAAAATGTCTGCACTACCCAAAGTGATTTACAGATTCAATGCAATGCCCATTAAAATAGCAACATCATTATTCGCAGATCTACAAAAAGTAGTTCTGTACTTCATATGGAACCATAAAAGTCCCTGAATAGCCAATGCAACCTTACATAATAAGAATAAATCAGGAGGCATCACCTTACCAGACTTCAAGCTACACTACAAGGCCATGGTAACCAAAACAGCATGGTACTGGCACAAAAAAAAACAGAGACATAGACCTATGGATCAGATCAGAGAACCCAGATATGAAACCATCCTCATATTGCCATCTGATCTTTGACAAAGCAGAAAAATCATACACTGGGGAAAAGAATCCCTATGCAATAAATGGGGCTGGGAAAATTGAACATCCACATGTAACAGATTGAAACAGGATCCACACCTTTCTCCACTCACAAAAATTAATTCACAATGAATAACAGACTTCAACCTAAGGCATGAAACTATAAGAATTCTAGAATAAAATGTTGGAAAAACTCTTATAGGCACCAGCCTAGGCAACGAATTTATGAAGAAGACCCCAAAAGCAATCACAACAACAACAAAAATAAATAAATGGGACCTGATAAAATGAAAAAGTTTCTGCACAGCCAAGGACACAATCAGTGAACAGATAGAAAACCTACAGAATGGGAGAAAATATTTGCATGCTATAAATGCAAATATAAAGGGATGCTACAAATATAAAGGGCTGATAACCAGAATCTACAAAGAACTCAAGCAAATCTGCAAGAAAAAAATCAAACAACTTTGTAAAAAAAAGTGGGCAAAAGACATGAACATAAGCTTTTCAAAAGAAGATAGACTAGAGGCCAACAAACACATGCACCACACGTACTCACCATCAAATTGATACTAACTGATTAACACTAAGGTATTCACATGGTAGTAATACTCACTGGGTGCTGGTCAGGTGCGGGGGTGGGGGGATGGGGGGTAAACCCACAGTGGAGCACACTGTATGGGGGAAGGACATGCTTGTAGCCCTGGTTTGGGCGAGGCAAACATATTACATGTAAGCAAAATGTTTGTACCCCCATAATATCCTGAATTAAAACAACAAAAACAAAAAAGAAAAACAGCTCAATGTCTTTAATCATCAGGGAAATGCAAATCAAAATCACAATGAGATATCACCTAACTCTAGTGAGAATCCCTCTTATCAAAAAGTCACAAAACAACAGATGCTGGCATGAATGCAGAGAGAAAGGAACACTTACACACTGTTGGTGGGACTGCAAACTAGTACAACCTCTATGGAAAGCAGTATGGAGATACCTCAAAAACTAAAAGTAGAACTACCATTTGATCTAGCAATCACTCTACTAGGTATTTACCCAAAGGAAAAAAAGACATTTTATAAAAAGATACTTGCACTGGAATGTTTATGGCAGCACAATTCACAATTGCAAAGATGTGGAAACAACCCAAATGCCCATCAATACTTGAGTGGATTAATAAACTGTGATATGTGTATACCATGTAGTTCTACTCGGACATAAAAAATGGTGACCTAGTATCTTTTGTAATGACCTGGATGGAACTAGAGACCATTCTTCTAAGTGAAGTATTGTAAGAATGGAAAGACAAACACCACATGTACTCAATACTAAATTGAAACTAATACTCATCAACACTATGTGCACATATGGAAGTAAAACTCAAAGGAAATCAAGTAGATGGGACGGGGGAGGAGGGAATGTGTAAATTCACATCTAATGGGTACAATGCACACTGTGAAGGGCACATTTATAACTTTGATTCAAACTGTACAAAAGCAAATTATGTAACCAAAACGTGTGTACCCCCATAATATTCTGAAATTAGAAAAACAAAATACAGTAATACAGTTAGAATAGTGTTGAAATAGGGTGTCTAGAAATAGACCTACACATACATGGTCATGGAAATTCAGCAAGGAAATATAAAGTTTCTACAAATAGTACTGGACTTCTGAATATCCATACCAGAATAAAGAAACATAGCATCCGCTTTTAAATCATACCAGGTACAAAACATTTTTGAATTTCATCATAAACTTAAATATAAAAAATAAAAGTATAAAGTGTCTAGGCAAGCATAAAAGAAATTCTTTGCAATCAAAATAAAATGATTTTTAAATGTTAAAACATTCTTTTTTGTTTTTTATAGTAAATCAAAGTAGAAAAAAGTTTTAGATAATACAATTTACATCTAAGTAAAACTTCAAAAATGTACCTTCCTTTTTTAAGATAATGCAGTTTCAGAAATAAAGAGCAAGATAAGTGGTTTTGCATTACAATGCCCCATATTTCTCTAGTGAAAATGCAATATATTTTACTCTCATCCTGACTTTACTTAAACTCTCTCTGGTTCAGTTTCCCAATTCTTAAAATGGATATGATATTATATTATTATCTATTCTTTATGAGGTTTGGATAAGATATTATACGAAAAACCTATAGAACAATACTTGGTCTTGTTGACATATAATACATACTTAATGCTGCTGCTGCTGTTTTCCTAATTATGAGGCTAATATTGGTTTTCATTCCATTATTTCATTGTATGAAAGGATGTTTTATGTGGTGATGAAGAGCACATTCTCCGGAGCCAGCTTATCTGTGTTCAAACCCCAATTTTGCCACTTACTATGTGACTTTAGACTAGTTGCTTTGTCTCTTTATGTCTCAGTTTCTCCATTTGTAAAATGAAAATAATGGGCCAGGCACGGCGGCTCACACCTGTAATCCTAGCACTCTGGGAGGCCGAGGCAGGTGGATCGTTTGAGCTCAGGAGTTCAAGACCAGCCTGAGCAAGAGCGAGACCCCGTCTCTACTAAAAACACAAAGAAAATTAGCTGGACAACTGAAAATACATAGAAAAAATTAGCCGAGCATGATGGCGCATGCCTGTAGTCACAGCTACTCAGGAGGCTGAGGCAGAAGGATGGCTTGAGCCCAGGAGTTTGAGGTTGCTGTGAGCTAGGCTGATGCCACAGCACTCTAGCCCGGGCAACAGAGTGAGACTCTGTCTCAGAAAAAAAAAAAATAAAGAAAAGAAAATAATGACAGTGAGCTCTTGAGGCTTTTAAGAGGTCTTCTAAGTGAGTTTACATTTATAAAGTGCATAGGAGAAATTTTCTGACATTGTGTTATAGTATTTGCCACTGTTACGACTGTCACATCACTGTCTTCTCTGTAACCGAAGATTCATCAAGAAAGAGGGGATCATTCCACTCCCACCAATAGCACATCCCTTTCCTATATGCGTGCTGTTTTTCTGGATTATGTTAATTTCTGAGACTCTTAACTTTTATCCTAGAGCCGGCTTTAACTGCTCAATCCTCTAATTAATAATACAGAATCATAAGGAAATATTCACAAGTCATTGAAGGTAAGCCATTTCCTGCCACTCAGCTCAGGAATTAGTAACTTTATATCCATAAGCTTGTTCTCCTTTTGCTCTTAGACATTTTCTTAGGTTAGATGATTCAAAATAGACCCTGAATTGTGAATTTCCATGTAAGTGTCTTATTAAGGAAGTGTTCCCAGGGAAAAATGGTAAAGGAGAAAGAAACAGAATATGAAAAGTGAAGAATCCAAGCAAATGTATGACTTCAGGCAACAGTCCACTTCAGAGTTTGTCCCTGCCTTGATCAAGGAATCTGGGATTTATACTCTGGTACTTCTTATACTAGAATGTAAGACAAATAAGCAGAAGGGAATGTATCAGGCCTGTTCATCTCTGCGCTCCCTGTGACTGGCACATTGCCTGCTTAATGAATATTTTTTGAATGAACATAAAAGGAGAAATTTGTTCTGAAATATTAAAAACACTCATATTAATTGGATAAGTAAAGACTTGTAGAGCTTTCTGTGTGGCTCTTTCCATTTGGTCAAAGTTGAGGCATGAAACGCAGCATCATATAGTCAGATATCTGTATAGCTCCAAAAGTCTTCAGCCAGCCATGGAAAAATCCTCTCTTGGAAGACGCAAGTACTCACTTAGTCCACAGATTGGAATACAGGAATAAGGAGGGTTTGGAGAAAGAAAATATAACAAATAAACAACAAAAAAGGAGGAGAAGTTAAAGGAAGTTGGGAAACTAAATGGGAAAGAACAAAAGGAAAAAAAATCACATCTCTATAATCATTAGCATCAAAATAATAATTATTCACATTTATTGAGCACTTACCCTCTGCTATAGGTTTGTTTTTTTTAATTAGACAGATAACATTGCATGTGTTTATCATATACAACATAATGTTTCCAATACATATACATTATGAAATAGTTAACTCTAGCTAATTAGCAAATGCATTACCTCACACAGTTGTTATTTTTGTGGTGAGAGAACTCAACATTGATTCTCTTTGCATTTTTAATAATAAGTCATTAGCTTTAGTTACCCTGCTGTCTCCTGAAATTATTCCTCCTATCTAATTGTATGTATCCTTCGACCAATTTCTCTCCATCTTCCCATCTCCCCTCCCTACTCCAGCCTCTGGAAGCCACTGTTCTTTCTACTCCTTGCTTCTGTAAGATCGAATTTTTCAGATCCCACATATGAATGAGATCATGTGGTGTTTGTCTTTTTGTGCCTGGCTTATCTCACTTAGCATAATGTCCTCCAGGTTAATCTATATTGTTGCAAATGGCAGAATTTCCTTCTATTTTTGGCTGAATAGTATTCCATTGTGTATCTACACTACATTTTCTTTATGTATTACTTTACTAATGGACATTTTGGTTGATTCCATATCTTGGCTATTGTGAATAGTGCTGCAATAAACATGGGAATGCACACATCTCTCAGACATACTGATTTCATTTCCTTCAGATATATACCATGTAGTGGGAATGCTGGATCATATGATAACTCTATTTTTAACTTTTTGAGTAACTTCCGTACTGTTTTCCACAATGGCTGTACTAGTTTACATGTTTTTAAGGATTTTAATCAGAGATTATTTTGAATTTATTCCACAATGGTAAGAGATATGGACTATTACTATGTCTATAATAACCATGTACAATCAGAGAAAATTGTTTAATTCACATTGCTTCTAATCAATGGAGTTTGGATTTGAACTCATGACTTTTGATACTAGGTCTTACACAATAATACTGAACTTTGCTGTTCTTTGTGCCTTGCAAAGAGCTCTTATGTGCATCGTTTAACATATTTGAATTTTGCACTTTACAAATAAGACAACTAAAGCTAAATAGGGCAAATTGATTAGCCCAAAGTCACAAACTTAGTAAATGATAAGCCTGCATATAAATCCAAGTATTTGTACTTGACAGCCCCAAATCTTTCCAATTCAGATCCTAGAATTTAGAGGGAGAAAAAAGCTACTTTTTCTCGCTGAACATGAACTCAAATGTTAAATCATTTGTCAGTATATGTTCCATAGAGGCAATGGTCCCTTCCCTGTGAAAATTAGGCACAAGCTCCAAAGCTTCTTCTCCATTCAGTGACCAATATACATTGAAATTCTTGCAGATTGAAAGATTTCCTGACTTTCTCTTTTAGTACCAATTATGGTGATTTTTTTTTCTGGATGAAATAAAAATGGTTGGCGCAGATTCATAAACGTTCTGAAGAGTTATTGCTGTTTGCATTGCATCCTAGGGATCAGTACAAGAGTCTTTTCTGAAAGTCTTTTCTAAAATAGTCTTTTGAGTGTAATGACTGTTGTGTGTTAATCACAAATCCCAGTTCATCCACAGTCCCCTTTGCTAGGAGTCTATAAAGATAAAATTTCGTCCACCATATTATCCTCTACAAATGTAATTGAATCAAGTGCATTAGGATTTCTGTCACTTTGAATAAGAAAGAACAGAAATCTCCTTAATATCTTAGTTTCTACATTTAGTCTTCTGTCTCTCTGAGATTTAGGTAATTTTGTGGAATTCAAAAAACTGTGGTCATTATTTCAAGTGAAATGCAATCCATTCAAGCCAGTCAACTAGCTAGTGCTCTTAGTCACTGCTAAATCAATTTACAGATTTTAAAGCTCCTACAATGTCCTAGGCTGATGCATCTTCCACTCTAGTTACAAATTTCTCAAACTAGTTTTAATGTGAGATCCAAAGGAAATGAGGCTTAGTGGTACTTTTGTTTCCTAGCATGACACACCAGCTCAGGTATACGCGCAGTTCCAAGAGTTTCCCTTTTCCTATCTAGAGGAAACCATTGTGTTATAAATTGAACCACAGTTTTGTTGGGTTTCAACAGTTGCATTTTCCTCTACATTTAAATCCATTTTCATAATGCTTTGAATCCATATGAGAAAATCTGATCAAGCTCTCAGATTTCTTCAATGGTCTATGTTCATAGGTACACTGAAGCTTCCATGAATACTCAATTTATTCCTGACAGGACATTTATTCAGTGTCATCAACTAAAACTGAAGACATTTTGCCAGCCTTACCCAATTACATGAGTAATACTCTACTCCATGCACTGAACAAATCTATTTTATGATTTTGCAGAAAGGCATATGTCATTTAGAGGCAAAAATTCATAAAACACTCAACATTCTGAATCCAATTCACTCTTTAAATTGCATTTTGGGCAGTCTCATGGGAAATGTATAAGTGTAAAAACAGACTTTGGAAATAGGCATGGATTTTAGGGGACTTTTCTCTCATTATGTTTCTTCTGTAACTATTTTCTTGGATTTGTTTTCTTCCATTTCTACTCCCTGCATAATGTCTCCTAATTTGGAATTCTGTGAGAATATATGTACATACTTGGTGACTCTTAGAACTACAGTCTGTAAAAGCAGATCAACTCATAGATTGTTAGAGTGAAATCAGGCCCTGGAGACTACTTGACCCATCCCAGCCATTTCTTAGATGGGCAAAGTTTTGCAGAGTTAGGAAGACTCATCCAACCAGGATTGCAAAGATAAAAGTAGAGATGATATAAAAATCAGAGTAGCAACTTAATAAAAATAAGGATGTTAAAGATAATATTTGCCAGGGATTGTTATAACCATGTAAAATGTATAATCATTAAGTGCTGTAGTCTAGTTTTGTTATTACCATTGTTATTTCATTTTAAATATCACAATAATCATATGAAACAGATACTATAAATATATTGAGTTTATAGATGGAAAATAAAATCCTGTAATTTAGAATAGTAATAATGGAATGTACCTGAAACCGCACAGTAGAGTGGGGGAAGGCAAACTCTATCCAGATTCTCCTGAGGTCTGAGCTCTTTATCACTCCATCTGTTTCCCTCTTTTCTCCTCTATTTTTTCTTCCCATTTGTTTCCTCATCCAAGACCTCCCAAACTTGCTCCAGAAATCATTACTGAGCCAAAGCCAAAGACTGATTGCTCTCCCAACGTCAGCTCCCCTGCCCCAATCTGCTCTCTGCCTGTGTTGAGTGATCCTTCAACATACAGAGTGTTTTCTGAATGAACCACATTTTGGGGTATAGGAATTATACATTATACTGTGGGTTATAGGAATTTCCTGCCTTCCTCTAGTGGCTCACAAAGCACCTTGTTTCAAACTGGAAGCATCACATTATTTGACTTCAAATTATACTACAAGCCTATAGTAACAAAACAGCATGGTACTGGTTAAAAGAACTAGACACATAGATCAGTGGGACAGAATAGAGAACCCAGAAATAAAGCCATATAACTACAACCAACTTACCTTCAACAAAGCAGACAAAAACCTACACTGGGGAAAGGACACTCTAGTCAATGAATGGTGCTAGGAAAATTGCATAGCCATATGCAGGACAATGAATCCCTATCTCTCACCATATACGAAAGGAATAGGGATAGCTGGATCCTCATGGCTCAACATATACAAAAATTAACTCAAGATGGATTAAATACTTAATTATAAGGCAAAAATTATAAAAATTCTAGAAGAAAATCTAGGAAAAATATTTCTGGACTTTGGCCTAGGCAAAGAATTTATGACTAAGACCCTAAAAGAAATTCAACAAAACCAAAAATAAACTAATAAAACTTAATTAAACTAAAAATCTTCTGCACAGCAAAAGAAACAATTAATGTAGTAAATAGACAACTTACAGAATGAGAGAAAATATTCACAAACTATCCACCCAACAAAGGACTAATATCCAGAATCTATAAGGAACTCAAACAACTAAGCAATAAAAAAACAAATAATCCCATTAAAAAGTGGGAAAACAACATAAACAGACATTTTTCAAAAGAACGTATACAAATGGCCAACACACATAGAGAAAGATGCTCAACATCACTAATCATCAAAGAAATGCTAATTAAAACCATAATGAGATACCATCTTACTCCAGTTAGAATGGCCATCATTAAAAAATCAAAAAGCAATAAATGTTGGCATGGAGGTAGTGAAAAGGGAATGCTTATGCACTGTTGGTAGGAAAGTAAATTAGTAAAACCTCTATGAAAAGCAGTATGGAGATTTCTCAAAGACCTAAAAATAGATCTACCATGCAATCCAGAAATCCCACTATGGGGTATCTACCCAAAGGAAAAGAAGTAATTATATCAAGAAGATATCTGCACTCATATGTTTATTGCAGTGCAATTCATAATATCAAAAATATGGAATCATCCTAAGTGTCTACCAACTGATGAGTGGATAAAGAAAATGTGGTATATACACACTATGGAATACTACTCAGCCATAAAAAGGAATGATAATGTCTTCTGCAGCAACCTGGATGGAACTAGAAGCCATTATCCTAAGTGAAGTAACTCAGGAATAGAAATCCAAATACCACATGTTCTTGCTTATAAGTTGGAGCTAAACTATTGGTACACATGGTCATACAAAGTGGAATAATAGACATTGGAGACTCCAAAGATGAGAGGGTGAAAGGAGGGTGAGGGATGAAAAATTACCTATGGGGTACAATGGACACTATTCTGGTGATGGGTACACTAAAAGCCTAGATGTTACTGCTATACAATATACCCATGTAACGTAATTGCACTTGTATCCCCTAAATGTATTGAAATAAAAAAGAAAAAGAAAAAAAAAAAACCACCCCACTGAATGAACTGGACAGATCTTCCAAACAGAAAGTAAGCAAAGAAATAATGGACTTAAACAGAGCTCTTGAACAAAAGGGTCTGACAGATATCTACAGAACATTCCACCCAAATAAAGCTGAATTTACATTCTTCTCATCAGCCCATGGAACTTTCTCCAAAATTGACCACATACTA
>NW_012153396.1:7046697-7048586 GCF_000956105.1 Propithecus coquereli
AGCCCAGATTCATAACGTCATAAAAAAAATTTAGGGATGAACCAGGACTAGGAGCTTGGTGGCATCATGACAAACTTGCCCTCATACCTGGAGAACAAGCAATATTGTGAATCAATTTTCTTGGCTGGAATTGAGCTCAACTTCTTATTTTATATCCTGTTCACTTCCACATTTTGCTTAATTCGTAATCTGTGAACACAGAAGGGACACTGGGATGCTAAAATAGACATAACCTTTTTCTGTTGGCCCAGAAATTTGTCAGAGTGGGACTTTATCTGGTTTATCTTTTGAGACATTGACAGTGTGGAAGCCACAGAAGTCAGTATTCATTGAACTTACACATTTGGGGAATGGAAATTAAAACAGTTGAGTTTCTCATATCTTGAAGAACACATATGGGGATAAAAAGGCATACATATATCTGTATTTATTCTTCTAAAAAGAAAAAAATATTAAAAAATTTTTAAATAAAATGTGATGATAACTTAATTTTTCAAAGTTTTTTTCCTTCTGACTATATGAAAAGAAATACACATTTTTCCCCTTTCGATATTCTCCCTGTCAATGTGAATCATGCAAAAGCTCTGTGCTATTCTCTTAGAAGTAATTAATCTTTGACATTCTCTTTTGAAAATTCACAATATTTCAGATTTATGGTTCCACATGGATCTCTACAATAGGTTACAGGAAAAAAACTATTTTTATGTTTGACACAGAAAATTCATCTGCCCAACAAATGTTAACTTCTGTAATACTGCAATGTTGCTGAATGTGCTAATTCCTATTCCTATCAGACTTTCAACCCCATAGTGTTGGATCAAACAGTTCACATTAGTTTTAGATAAAGTGCTGAAACTTGTACCAACCTGCCCAAATTCCCAAGATCTGTCCATCACTAGTTTTAAAGCACCCATCACTTCTAATGAGTTGGGTTCATTTAAAGGATAAGTGCATTTGTTATCTTGCATACTTTACCCAATGAAGTCAGAGGGGAGTTTTACTTCTTATATATGTGAAGGCACTAAGTTTTCAACGATCATTATGTGAACTATGAAAGAAATAAAATATGCAGGACCCACAGACTCGGTGTATTAATTTTCCTTGGCTTTCTATTCATGTTAAGTGTTTCCCTGGGGGATTTTAGTTTTCTCTGCCTAATGTAGGAGATCAATCAGCTTCATCAAAAGTGGTGTAAAACTACTGTGCAAAACTTTATTTTTATGCCTCTTTAAATGAGGCTTGATCCAAATGCTAATACTGAAGTCATTTTGATACTTACACATCTTTTATCAGCTAAAAGCCACCCATTTCCTTCATGTTTTATGTAGGCTATCTAGAGTGTAAGATAAATGTGATTCTGTCATTATTGTCCCAGTCGTGACTGAATCAACCCTTTAAGTATCTATAAGCATTCTTTTAACACTTTTAAAAGTAAACAGAAAAACTTCTGTAACATAAATTATGATTATGATAAAAACTATTACTTGATGTAAAACAGTTCTCTATCTTTATTTACTAAAAGAGAACTTACAATGAAAACTTATAATTTAAAGTGATTTTCTGGATGGGCAACAAAAGCTAAAATAGACAAATGGGATTACATCAAACCAAAACTCTTCTACACAGCAAAGGAAACAATCAACAGAGTGAAGAGACTGCCTACAGAATGGGAGAATGTATGTGCACACCATACATCTGATAAGGAGTTAATATCCAAAATATATAAGGTACTCAACTCAATAGCAAGAAAACAATTCAATTAAAAATAGTCAAAGGGCCTGCATGGACATTTTTCAAAAGAAGACATTCAAATGGCCAACAACTATATGAAAAAGTAATTTTCGATATTACTAATCAACAGGGAAATGCAAAGCAAAACCACAATGAGA
>NW_012153396.1:7049806-7052764 GCF_000956105.1 Propithecus coquereli
ATACTGAGAAGAAGGAAGGAAGGGAAAGAGAAAAAGGAAGGAAGGAAAGGAGAAAGAACATTAGTGGACCATTTATCTAGACAACAGAAATTCCAATCTTTAAGGAGAAAATTTAAAAAATACCAAAATGTATTACCATACTTAACTGATTTGAGAAGGATTATTAGATATCTGAATACACATTTTCATGATTGCAAAACAAAAGATTCAGGCTGACTTCTAATACTTTCTAAAGTCCAGTGAATACCACCAGAATTTCTGACTTTGATCCAATTTTTAACCTTTAGTAGTGAATGAGATCACTGAGTACATATAAACTAACTGCAAAAATAAAATTCTTAATTTGATTTTTGTTAGTCTTGAATCAAAGTAAAAGTATTACAAATATGCACTGACATGTCAGCATTGTGGGTTTTTTTTTTTAATCTTCTTTCCTTTTTTCAGCTTATTTTAAAACTACACAGTATTTCATGATCAGTATAAGAAAACAGAAAATATGATGGGCAAATAGGAAAAAACCAGCCACAAGTTCACCACTGTAACACAATCACTCTTAATGTTTTGCTACAGAATCTTCCAGATCTTTGTTTCTATGCACATATACATGCTTATTCAGAAATTTTAAAAAGGCATCCTATATTGCATACATTTTTGAAGCATGATTTTTTCAATTAATAATGTATTGCGATCAAGAAAAATAAGCCTCTGATTTCTGATAATAGTGAAATAGCCCAATCATCCTAACCCTTAGATAACAACAATGTAAGTCAGCTAAAACCCCACACTATGCTGTTTTCAGGCATTGGAGAATAACCAGTAGTGGACAGAAACTGGAGTAGAGAGACTACCTGTCTTAGTCTTCTCAGACACCATAATAAAACGCCAACAACTGAGTGGCTTAAAAAAATACACATTTGTTTTTCACAGTTCTGGAGGCTGAGCAGTTCAAGTTCAGGGTAGATTTCATTCTGAGGCTGCTTCTTTTGACTTGTAGGCAGTCACCATCATTCTGTATGTGCTCACATGATCTCTTCTGTGCTCACTCTAGAGAAGAGAGTTAGCTCCGGGCTCAATTCCATTTCTTATAAAGACTCTGATTACATCATGGGGGCCTCACTTTCATGGCTGCATCTAAACTTAATTGCTTCCCAAAGTCCTCTCCCCCATATATCATCACATTGGGGGTTAGGGCTTCAACATATATATTTTGGGAGGACACAAGCATCCAATTCATAACACTATCCCTGAAGGGCAGGAATTGTACCTGGCGAGCGTTGCCTGTTGGGTGCTTTTATTATGAAGACATTTCCAAAAATGTACGTGGCTTGGGGCAGCAGAAAGCTATAGCTTTACTGGCCTGAGATGTCAGAGGGCAGAGTTCAGTGCTGATATGGCAAACTAAAATTTAGTAGTGAGATCCAGGACAGAAGGGAGACATGGAAGGGATACATATAAAATCTGCCCAAATGTGACTGCTGAACAACACAGGTTTCAGCAAGACCCCAGGAGTTCAACTGAGAAAAAATTAAAATGGAGAATTTGGTGGCAGCCCACAACCCAGTAAAGAGAGTTTAAAGTCACGTTAATTTTATTTTAGAAAAACAATCACTCCTCAGTAGAATATAACAGTATCCAGAGTCTCTACAACCCTGGTGGCTTTGTACAAGTTGGATTAGCTAAACTGAGACTACTTTTCTGGAATTACCTTTCCTTTGTGTTTCTGAGTTAATATTGGCCACAAGAGCAATTTACATGGGAGTTAGAAGGCATGGGTGAAGGAGTGGACGTGTTTTATGCTGTGAGGTCACTGTAGGGCAGGTACTGTTACAGATCACACATTTTCACTGATCTGCATGCTCATGTTGTAAAGTGAGGCAGTTGCTGGGCCTACGGTTCCTCCAGCTCCCACCAGATTTCCTCCTTAGCTTCTCTTCTCTGATTCCTGGGACAAGTGCATGTGTGCTTATCGGTGGTGAAGGGAACCTGTTTGTCTCATAGTTTATCACCTTCAGTGAGATTAAGGGAGGTGAGAAACAGTTACAGTCCTTGTGGTTTCAGATTTGTCCCTGGCATCTCTCACATTGTGACCATTTCCCCTTCCTGAGTACTAGCCTTGCTGACTTCAGTTCCAGGGAAAACGGACTTACATAAATTGTTTAATGAACTACCACAATGGACTTAGGCCTAAATTCTTTAATTTTCCATTTCATAATTTATAAAATAAAGACAATTCTGTCTCTACTCACTGATTTATAGGGTTGTTGTAAGAATACAATTTAATTCGACTATGTTTTCAGATACGCAACAAGTTTTCCAGGCACTTTTGTCACATATATTCTAATTGCAATGGACCACAGATCATTGCCTACATACAGATTGCACTATAATTTTTTCTATGACTTTGACATGCCAAGATACGAGAGATGGCATTTTAGTTAGGCAGAAAGGGCTAATCAATGAGCTACCCACAGTTTAAGGTAGATCTCAAATGCCAAACCTTTCAGAGACATTTCCCTGAATGCCCCTTGATCATAATCAATCCTTTCTTTTTCTGTAACTGTCTAGAATTCCTGACAAAACTTCAAACTAATCATTTCACACAATGCTAACTACCATAAAGAGCCTGAATTACATTTGCCTTTGCTACTAGATTGCATGCTCATTGAAGACAAGGGCTTTGATCCTTGTTATCCACTACATTTCCTAGCACTGTATGTTTATCACCACTGGCACTCAAGATGTATATCTTGGCTTTAACTGAGTTGATTATATGCACAGAATTAATTTGAATACACCTCTAAACAGCAAGGATTCTATTTGAGAATTTTCTACTTCATCGTTAGTTATGCCAATTATGCAGGAGGTATTAATGCAGTGATTTTTCAAAATATTCCTGGTGTAACTATTCTACAGTAGAATTGAAGCAATCAAATACTAAGTGTTTTTGATCTCAGAATT
>NW_012153396.1:7055994-7056941 GCF_000956105.1 Propithecus coquereli
CTGACTCAATTTTTCCAACTTAGCAATGATACAAGAGTGATACACCTTCAATAGAAACCATATGTTGAGTATCCATACAAACATTATGTTTTTCACTTTCCACACAGTATTCAACAAATTACATGATATAGTGAATACTTTATTATAAAATAGGCATCGTGTTAGATGATTTTGCCCCAGTGTAGGCTAATGTAAGTGTTCTCAGCACATTTAAAACAGTTTAGGAAAAGCTATGATATTTGGCAGTTTAGGGGTATTAAATGCATTTTTGACTTACAATATTTTCAATTTACAATGGGTTTATTGGGCTGTAACCCCATTGTGAGTCAAGGAGCATCTATATACATCAAATATTCCACTAAAACAGACTAGACCAAAACTTACTCCATTTGCTTTTGTTCATTTCTCTCTCCATTTTACCTTGTGTATGTTTTTCATGTGTGCATGTTTCCAACCAAATAAATATGGTCCTGATTCACACAGGTGTAAACATAGCTTTTGTAACAGGGTGGAGCCCACTTAATAAGCATGTGTGAAGGCAACTATATGCAGATTTTATCGTATTATTATTTTTGTTTCCCTAAGTGGTGAACTAATTCCTAATTCTCAACAACTTTTCATCAAAACATGCCCAACTTTGGAAGTTTTTAATCTAGCTCTGAAACCAGGTGGGTTTTAAGAACTCTCCTAATTAACAGTTCCAGGAACCATGTCATTAGATGTATTTATAAGCAGAAAGCTCTTTCTCATGATGTGAACCAGGATGAGAAGAGTTGAAGCCCTGATGTCTATTTCTGGCTCCATCAACTGACTCACCCTTCATTGCAGTGGAAGCCAATTAACCTCCCCCAGTCTCTTCATTTGTGAAATTTAAAAAAATATCACTGGAGGGTTGAAAAAATGGAGGTTATGGAAGCTTTAAATATGTATAGATAAAAAGGTGCTGT
>NW_012153396.1:7057096-7058468 GCF_000956105.1 Propithecus coquereli
TTTACAGAAGCAAATTGAATAAAGTAGTTATAAAAATGGATATGGTATTTAGCAAAAAAAAAAATATATTATTGGCACAGATAAATTAGGCTTGTCGCATATAGTTTCAATTTTTTATCTTGTGCTTATAGAGATAAGCTGCAATTTTTTCTTTTATTCACAAGCTCACTTTAGGGATAAGCAGGCCAGTGCCTTGATTTTATTTGCCTGAATTGTGTGGTCATCAAAGGAAGCAGGTGTGTTTTAAATCCATCTGCATTATGATAGTAGAAGGTATTTAAAATGTCAGAGAACCATCTTTAGCATATAATATAACCTCTAAAGTTTAGTTTGAGTAGAGATTCTCTCTATCCTCTCATGGCAACATTGCCCTTCCCAACCTGCAGCACCAGAACTGGGAATACTTGAACTTTAATGGTAAGTTAAACCAACAAGAGACTGATTGTGATCAGACAGTTTATCTTTGACTGGGAATGGAATATGGAATTAGTTGGTTTCTTCCCACATGGCCCAGAAACTCTTCATCCATCAAGGATGTGATCATTTTACTTATATTTTATTCCTTTTAGTTGCTTTATCCTAAGTAGTTTTTTTTTTTTAAATATACTTGCTTAGGAGTTGGGTACTCTAGGGTCTTATAAAGCCATTTATCCAACATGTGTGATTTCATTTATGGGAAGGAGGAGAAAGCAAAGAGAGAAAGAGAGAGTGATGGGGAGTTAGAGAAAGAGAGAGATTTTTTAATAGTTTAGAAATGCTTTCTACTGTCTCGCTGGGTGAGTGTATGAGTTACAGCAATGGTTATCTAAGTGCTAATGTGGTCTGTGGATCAGGTGCATCAGCACCACCTGGGACATGTTAGAAATGCAAATTCTAAAGACCCACCCTACACTCAACAATTGAGAAATTCTGATGATGGGGCCCAGCAATCTGAGTTTTGATGACTCCTTCAGATGATTCTGATGCACAAAGAGTTCTCTCCCTTGGTGCCATTATGGGGTGACTCTAATGGTATTTCCATATAATATCCCATAAAATATTAATATCCTCATGAATCTTTTCTTCTGCCAGTTAAATATCTTCCATTTTTAATAAACAGTTTCAAAGGCCTTCTCTGCTCTGGAGGCTACAAACTTAAAAACATAAAAAATTGCCCCTCTCAAAAAAATGACATCCAAACTAAACCAGTTCTATAAGTATGTTCTATCCAATAGAATTTTTAAAAATTACTTTCCTTATACTCGCATTTAATAAAAGTAAAAGTCACATGTTACTATCATTTTTGACAGCTACTGTTTTCTGATGATGTCTATGAGCTCACCATTTCTATACATTCATCATTGTTAGAAACTCCTAAAATATATGGTCCCCA
>NW_012153396.1:7060403-7066346 GCF_000956105.1 Propithecus coquereli
ACACTATTAATATGGCGATGTTTACAAAAAACTGAGCCACTTCAGTTATAGGGTATTTGTACAGCACCACATAAAAGTTCTAATAAGTTGAATGCTATTAGGTTAGCCAATCTGTAAAGAAAATGTCTGGCAATTTATGAGAGCTCCCTCTCTCGGTGAAACCAAATTTTTCTTAAAAAGCAGATGTAACCAACAGTATATGATTAAATAACTTTCTCCTGGGTCAGCACACATACCCTTCCCTCTCTCTGTCTGTAAATCTCTCTCTCTCTCTTTCTGCTTCCCCTCCACCCACACACACAGAGCTCAAAATGGAAAGCTCTGACAGTCACTGGGAATACAATCACAGGCTGTATTAAATCCAAGGCAACAGCTAATTAGAAATACACATTACTTAATCATTTGTCCTGAGTAACCTGAATCAGAATAGTTTAAGGGTTTAGATCCAAATGGTCTAGGAAAATTTCCAATTCAGGAAATCCAACTTCAGCCTTGTCTCTTTGAAAGTTCACATAATGATCTACCAACTCTGGGAAGATTTTCTTGATTAATTTATAGTGTGAATAGAATTTACATCATAGTGACTTATTAGTAATCACTATTATCAAACACTATAAGATAAGGAATTCAGTTGAACATTGAGCATTCATAGTTTCTGAGTATTTATACTGTGTTTTATTTATGTATGTCTTTCAGGAAGAGTGTAGAATGGTACCTTATACGTAGTAGGAATTTTATAGGTGCTTCCTGGCATAAATGATTTTAGCTTTAACTTTCGTGAGAGTCATGAGCATTCTACTCTCATTCTAGATGAACAATGCAGCAATGCATAGGTGAATAAGTTAAGGTAACCCAGATACATGACAGTATGTATTGTTTGGGGGGATTTTGGGTGAGCAGGAATGATGAGAGGATAAAGTAGATAGGGCATTGAGAATAAGAAAGCAGTTGAGGTGATGAATTATTTAGGGCTTATGTTTAGTATTGAATTAAGTGAAGTAGGGATTGAGATATTGGAATGAGATACTGAAACAATGGAAGGTTAGGAAAGGATGGTGTAAATACGTATTTTTTTAAAAGCGAAGGAGTGACGGGATTGAAGGTTGGAAAAGAGTTAGAGATCTTTGTTTTTGCTGAGCCTGGGATAAACCTAAAGTACTTCTCCAAAGGATATTTCAGGCATCCACATCTGATTGATACAAGCATGCGTTTGGGATGAAAAAACTATCCGGTTTCCATTTCTGGATTTAGATCCTTGGATGGCTAAGTCCTCTGTCTTTGAAGGCAATCTCTTGGGTCATTTCTCAGCATTGCGTGTCAAATAATGGCATATAAGAACTTGAGCGATTATATTTGTATCAACTGCTTTATAGGAGAGAAAACGATACCACTATGAGATCAGTGAAAATCAAGACTTTGGCATTTAAGGAGCAGCAGGAACTTACTACTTTGTGACAACATTTCATTTCACTGACAAGAACATGCTCAGTTTTGTTTCTATGCACTGAAATGCCAGCTTATTTAGCTTCCTGAAGAAAAATTCTGTTGGGCTGATGATTTAAGGTGACACCTACATTATTGTATCGTACCTCAGTTGTGTCAGCTAAGAAGAAATGGTTTCCCAGAACACAGCATGGGTCACCATCAGCCCGACCAACTGCTAAGAACATTCCAATGCTAATTAGAAACAGGTGTTGTTGTTTGTTATACTATGTGGAACCTCTTATTTGCATGGGCTGGCAGGAATGCCTTCATTTTGGGCCATCCCTCCTAGTGTTCCTCCAAAATCGTAGTCTTCAGTGTAATGGAATATGTACTAGGGTAATATTTAGATGCCTTCATTCAACATATATTTCTTGTTTATCATGTGAAAAAAATCAGAATTAGAAGATATAGGAGACAAAAAGACAAAGCACATAAAGTCCCTGCCTGGACAAAGGTCAGAGTCTATCAGAAAAAAATACTTGTATTTACTCATCCTTCATATCTCAATACAAATGTGATTTATTTAAGACCAGGTTTTTTTTTTTGTTATTATTTCTCATATGTACTTATTGTTCAGAGAACTTTTTACAGTTTACAATGTCTCTCTCCCACTGGCTTGTGAAACTTATGTGGCTATACACTGAGTCTGTACATTTCACCATTATAATCTTAGTATTGCCTGGCACATAATAGGTGCTCAATAAATAACATTTAAATAAATCAATAAAATAATGATAGAAAGAATAAACTCTTACACCTGCTAATACTGACACAAATTCAACGTACCATGGAAGTTGGAGAAAAAAGGAATTGCCTCTGACTAGATAGATTAGGAAAATTTTCATAAAGCATTTTAAAAATGGGCTTATAGAGGTATAATTGATATACAAAGAAATGCACATATTTAATGTGTACAATTTGGTGACTTTGGACATATGCAAACATCTATGATTCTATCACCACAATCACAGTAATATCCAAAAAGTGTTGGATATGCCATGATGCATTTTAACTTGGCTTTAAAGATAGAGATCATTGAATTTGTAGAGATGAAATGACAGAAAGTGGTGAATGTTGAATACAAAGGCATAAAGAAGACAAAGGAAATAATTCTATCTCTATCATCTATTTATTTGAATATAAGTTGAATATAGGTTGAATAAGGCTAATGAAGGTAGAAATATAGAAATGTATATTGGGTCCAGGATATTCTATGTTGTAGAATGATCAAGGAAAAATTTTGAGCCTAGGAGAAAACATGGTCAGAGCTGTGCTTCAGTTGCATTAACCTATTAGTGGCATATAAAGGGCAGAGACTCTAAAGGCAAGGATATTAGGTAGAAAGCTATTGCAATATAGACAACTGGTCTCTGGTAATGGAAGGAGAAAGAAAGAAAGCTCCAATTCAAAAGATATTGTGGAGGCACTTTGAATTAATTAAATGTGGAAGTAGTGATATAAAGAACATAAAGGACTAAAAAAGTATTAATTTATTTGACTTTTTTAAAAACGAGAAACGATGTGTCAAAGAACAGAGATTTTAAACTAGGGAGATGATATATATGGTGGAACATTTATAGACGTGGAATACAACAGGGATAGGAATGAGTGTGTAATGGAAGTTATAATTTTGTTTAAATTAAGATGCCGAGGGAGCATTCAAATAAAGACAGCTTCTGAAAAGATAGAACAAGAAGCCAGGAGAGGTCAGGAGTAGAAATACTGAAGAGCTGGGGAGAGATTCATTGTCAGAGGAAAAAAACAAATATGAGGAATGTTAAAGGACAAAAGAAGAAATGTAAGAGGAGTTGGGTGAAAAGATACGAGTTTAGCAAATGATGTGTTGATTTTCAGGTTCAAAACAACCATCGGACTGGATGCTCACACTAGGCACTGGGGAGCTGAACTCAACACAGCAGTCAGGACAAAGACACAAAGTCAGCGTCACAGAAGTTGTGAAAGTATGTACAGAATCACCCAGCAGGATAGACTCCCGGACAGCACCACAGTTTGAAGAAAATCCAGCAAAGATGAATGTGGAGAGGCAAATGTGTTGTACTACACCAAAAAGTGAGATAATAAAGAGAAAACATTTGTTTTCAAGTGAAGGGATAGGACAATTCCAAGAAAAATTGTCATCAAAGTATTGAATATCTTGAAAATATCTAGTAAATTAAGGGCTCTTCAGTTTCCATTTGAATTGGGGAGTTGAAAGGTCATTGGTATTCTTAGAAGTCCAATTTTTGAGGGGTTATTATCCATTTTTCCCTTATTTTAATATTATTTTTAATTAACAAATCATTGTTAGATTTCATAGGGTACAATATGATGTATTGATATGTGGAATAATTAAATCAAGTTAATTAACATATCTATCACCTCATTTGCCTATCATTTTTTTGGTGAGACATTTGAAATTTACTGTTAGTTATTTCGAAACATGCAATGCATTATTATTGACTACGGTCAACCTGCTGTGCAATACATCTCAAAACTTATTCTTTTTGTCTTTCTGAAAGAAACAACTCCACATTCTCCCCAACCACTATCCCTTCTTAATGTAGGGCTGAACAGATCTGTGATCTAGGGTTTAGGAGGAAGAAGTTATATTAAAAAAAAACAAAAAACAATTAAATAGGTTAGGCCAGGCGAGGTGGCTCACACCTGTAACCCTAGCACACTGGGAGGCTGAGGCTTGAGGCCAGGAGTTCAAGACCAGCCTGAGCAAGAGCACAACCCTGTCTCTACAAAAAAATAGAAAAATTAGCCAAGTGTGGTGGTGCACACCTGTAGTCCCAGCTACTCAGTACTCAGGAGGCTGAGGCAGGAGGATTGCTGAGCTCAGGAGCTTAAGTTTGCAGTGAACTATCATGACTTCACTGCTCTTTAGCCCAGGCAATAGAGTGAGACTCTGTCTCGTGTCTCAGGGAAAAAAAAAAACTAGATAGGTTAGTGCTTCTTTACTGAATGTGGTCAGGATGGAAAAATTGATGACTAGAATGGAGTGAAAGTTGGGTTTCTTCAGACAGAGCAAAAATTCACATTTTAGTGATGAGATATAGCAGTCATAACAGAGAGAGAAGTGAAAGCATTAGGAGGTGGTGAGGGAGAGAGAGAAAGAGAATGAGAGAGAACAATGGATGTAAAAAGATGTCTGGAAAATCAAAGTCACTGGCCTCAAGACAGTGGTGAGAGAATTATTGAGAAGGGCTTTTATTTTTATCTGTATTCCTCATCTTTATTCCCTTCGTTATTGTCTTCAGGAAGGAAAAATTCAGATTCTAGAGTTTTTTAATCCAAGTCCTCAATTTCCTTTGTTAGGAGGAGACAATGTCATTGCGGGAGAAGAAGAGAGCCTTGAGGAAACACAAAGGTTTGAAATAACTCAGCCATATAAAATGTATCATTGTGCAGTGGTTCAGAGAATAAGCCTCTCACTGAATGAAGAGAAAGAGATCCTTTCCCAACCCTGACATACCGCGTATTTGCTGTGAATTCCTGGGCAAGGTATTATTCAAACTCAAGAAGCTCCATTTGTAAAACAGGGGTAGTAATCACACCTATGTTATATGGTTGCTATTCAATGAGTTAAGAGCTAAAAGTCACTGAGTGGTTCCAATGTTTCAGGCTATGTGGCAATATTTTAAAATGTCTTTCCATTTATGTTTCTATATTTTAATTTTCTAACTTGATTTTAAGCATTCATAAAGGCAGGCACTGTACCTTGCATTTCTTTGTAAGCTTAACTGTGCTTAGCATGGAGAATTGTACAGACTGGGTGCTTGAAATGTATTTGAATTCATAATAATTTGAAAATATATAGTGGGTCAGTCTTGTTTCTTAACCTTGTGTTCCATTTGAGACAGTAACACCAAGTAATTTTTATTAGAAGAAAGGGGCCAGCATCTAACAACATATAACATGAATTTATTTATTTCAGAGCAATGTCAAAAACACTAACTTCCTTTATCATCTATTATGGTTGTATCACGAGCTTATAAATAGTTTAAACTTATATCACCTCTATAATATTTGTAAAGCTTAAAGGCATTCATTTCTACTTAATTTTTATCCACGTAACGTAGATATTTTATTTGCTCTGAACCTAAGTTCCCTCGTTTCTATATTTCAGCTGTGTTCTATTAGCCCTTTCCCTAATTTTATGTGTTCTAATCTTAATCACTCTTGGTCGATATATATAACCTTGGGTATCCTAAACATTTTACTCTGTTCTCTGTGGGATATACTACATTCTCTTGGACATTTTTAAGATACTCTCCTCTGGGTAAGGAAATGAATTTTAGCTTATGTTGCAATCAAAATTACAAGAATTTGAGTTGTCCTCCCTCAGAATTCACTGGCATTTCTAACAATAAGTTTCTAAGAATAAGTGAAAACTCATATCCAAATTGTGTATGATTCAGTTCTATAATTTTCTGGGATGTTTTCATGTCAAAC
>NW_012153396.1:7069786-7071682 GCF_000956105.1 Propithecus coquereli
GTTTTTAGTATGCTAATACATTACAAGCAGGGTATAATGAGGGTAACCTGAGGTCATTTTTTGTGTCCATCTTTGTTCTAGTTGATTTTGACTGCTTTTCCAACTCCTCCTGTTTTATCAGAGACCTTGGTTCAGGCCTTATGACTCCTTATCAAGCAGGGCCAGCTGGCTCCCTATCTCAGTTTAATTAACCATATCCACATCTCTGTAAAACCTCTCTTAATAGTTTCCCTTAGAGCCAGTAAATCAGTAAGGGTCCCAGGAGGAAACAGACAGCAAATTCAAAAAGTTCAACTAAATAGTCCCAAGAAAACATAAAAGCCTCTTGATTTTTGTTTATTTTTGAGATATAGTGCACTATTTCTCAGAAAAGAAACATTACAAAGAATTTTTTCACGAAACTAATTCTCTTCCCTTCTGCATTTGCAGAAAGCTAAAATACAATATACAGGCAAGTGATTTGCAACCAGTTTTTTCTTGTCATATATCACATAATAGTCACATGTTCAATTCAGAACTAGGCACTAGATACTTGCACAAGATAAAGATTTATCCTTTCCTGCTTAAGAAAACAAATCATAAAGCAACTGTGAGAATAAGGTTGTCATAGGTACAACCTTGAAACTTTACTACCTTTATTTTTAAAGAAAAGCATTTTCAAACTTTATTAGCAATAACCTATAATTTGTAAAATGCCACAGATTCCCTTGTGGGTCACCTATGCCACAGCCAAGAACAACTTTTCTAGAGACAGATGGAAAGATAACTCTTCTTCAAGAAATTCTCTTGGGAGATTAGTGTCAAATTCTCCTATTGCTTCCATGGGTTATAGTAGCACAGCCCCAAGAAGTTAAAGAAATGCGAATTCAGCAACATGGACACAAAAGCAAATATGATAGACTTTTCAGAACTTTCTCTGAACTGTATCGAGATGATTTGTTACCTGGAATTAAACTAAACTTCAGAAACTATGCATATTGTTAGATATCTAAGAAGATTTAAAAAATCAAAAATAGTAGTAATATCTCCTTGACCAGTCACCCCCATATTCCTTTCCTTAGACATCGATGGCTATCATAACATTCTTTAACTCAAAAACATTTATTGATCATCTACTAAAGCCAGGTCCAGAGTAAAATATGCATTGTAATGAACAAGAAGAATTAGTACATGCACAGATAGAGACAGACAACAAATAATCAAGCATCAGCCACAATTCTCTAAACACGGTTTTTGGTCTCTGTCAAGAAGGAATCAAACGAATTCTATTAGTGTTGTCTTTGTTAGTGAATACATTCATAAATACCATCATGAGTCACATAATGACAATTCTATCAACGACAGACCACATATACAAAGGTGGTCCCATAAGGTTATAATGGAGATGAAAAATTCCTATAGCCTAATGACATTGTAGCAGAGTGCGTGACTCATTTGTTTGTGGTGACGCTGGTATAAACAAGCTGACCACTCTACCAGCTGCATAAAAGTATAACATGTATAATTATGTACAGTACACAATACTTGATTATAATAAATGACTATATTACTGGTTTATGTGCTTACTATACTTTTCATCATTATTTTAGAGTGTGTTCCTTCTACTTATAAAAAATTAGTAAATTGTAAAACAGCCTCAGGCAGGTCCTTCAGGATGTATTCCAGAAGAAGGCATTGCTATCATAGGAGATGACAGCTTCATATGTGTTATTGCCCCTGAAGACCTTCCAGTGGGACGAGATGTGGAGGCGGCAGACAGTGATATTGATGATCCTGACTCTGTGTAGGCCTAGGCTAATGTGTGTGTTTGCGTCTTAGTTTTTAATAAAAAAGTTTAAAAAATAAAAGTAAATAAAATCCTTTAAAAGTAGAAAAAAACATATAAAATAAAAAATA
>NW_012153396.1:7071772-7075087 GCF_000956105.1 Propithecus coquereli
AGCAATTTCACTTTCATCTGTTACAAGTGTGGGTCCATACCTTTCTTTTTCAGATTTTTCCTTACTCATATTTCCACAGGGAATACTAGATATTTCTTCAGAACTTCATATCTGAAGAACATAGTTTGAAATCTACTATCTTTTGTAACATTTTAAATGTTATAGATGAGTTACCAGGCCCAAGAAGGGCTGATTTTAACAGGCTAATTATTGAAATCCACATATTTTAGCATTTGAGTCTGTGTTTGTTCCATTTTATCACACTGATTCATTGCTGGATGATCCCCAGCAACTTCTTGTTGTAGGGCTCAAGTGCTGGATTTATGAACCAATCCAGGGTTCTATTAGGAATGAAGAAGTAGGGGACAGGGGTGGATATGGGGCAGACAATTGACAGTGTTGACAATGAAAAACCCAGACCCAAATATGGATCACTCTTGCCTTAACCTATCACACCAAACTTTAATTAGTTTAATGGCATTTTCAGACTCTCTTCAGTTAAAATATATCCAAATAATCAAATTGTCCAACTATAATCTATGCAAAGTAAACAAAATTTGGTGCACAGATTTCTGAGAAACCTTTTGCACTCCTGAGTAAAGGGAATGGAGGCAGCTGTCACTGCTCTTTTCTCCCAGATTTCTGTCTTAAATATATGTACGATGACTAGCACTATCGCAACTCTCCTGTAAATACTGCTGTAAGCTCAAGAAAGTGGAAAAAGAGAGGATGTCTTGATTGTTGACATTATTGACTGACATAAATAAGTAGTCCTCCTATTCATTTAAACCGTGATAATCCAAAGTTTTTGTTATTGCTGTTGTTATTTGGAGCTTAACACATTTCTAACAGACAAGTAGCATAAATTCTACTGGGTTTTAATGTTTTCAAAAGAAAACTAGACTATGAGAAGATATTTTTGAGTTATCAATGCCATCTACACTGGTAAGTTCTCTATTAAAAGAAAAGTCACATATGGTTTATATTACTTTCTTTTGTTTTGAATCAAAACTTAGTACATCATACATTTATAAATTCATTCAACTTCGATAACCTCTTCTATCTAAAAGATTTGTGTATTCATTTCAATATTTTAAAGTATTTTCTATGATCCAGAATCCATGATACATGCTGAGAATTTATTATTGTAGTCAAGACGGTTACAGTCTAGTAAGGAATAGTGAGATATACACTCATAGTGAAATATATTTGCATATTAGCTACAACAGTTGGAAAAATTTACCAATAATTTCTCAAAAAATAAACTTTAAAATAACAAGTGCTAAATATATGTTCATGCAAAATAATTATTATGCTCATATTTTAATTGGTAGATTAGTACCCACCAAATGTTCTTCACTGTATTGTCTTTGGCCATATATGGGTATACCTACTTGCATCTACATTGAATATATAATTTAATTTCCTGTATATATCCTGTATTAAATTTTTCTTATCAGATAGATCTTTTTGGGTCTATTGAAGATGTCTTTAGTGGGATTCCAGAAAATTATGTTTATAAGTTTTTTTGGCCAAGTCTTCATACTATAAACCCATAAAAGTATAACAAATTTTAGGCATATTCTTCTTTCATTGTATCTAGGAAATTTATCATTAATCTGTCTTCTTTGCTTAAAAAGTATTCCTCAAGCACATTTCTGATTAAGAAAACTCAAGCACTTACTGAATCAATTGTATTTCCCATTAATCTATGATTAATATATAACACTTATTTGTTCAAGTGCTAATTTTGATATGGACGGCTCCCCATAGCATACACTTTTACTAGTACGGACTCCAAAGCAAGAATAATTTAGCAATAGTGAAGATAAACTGTAAGTAGTTGCCTCAAAAATGACTGAATTAGGCTAAAGGAAGAAAAATGATATGTTTTAAACTTATTTCTCTGATAGTGACTTCCTCTTATAAATAATCATGCATGAGCATATTGTTATGAATATTCAAAAGGGTTTTCTTAATGGCTTAATAATTTTTCTTCCTTTGTTTCTAGGAACAGTAGTTGTAACACACACTGAAATTAAAGATCACACTTGTCAGAAGCAGATAAAGTAATGTATCATTTGACAATCTCTCTATCTTCTATAGCATCCACAGAGACAGCCCAACCATCAAAGAAAAGCACTACTTCCATCCAGATTTTAATAAAGTTGTATCATAGAACTCACATACTGTGGACTCTCCTGATTAAAGTTAGAACATCCAAAGTATAAATTTTACTTACTAAGAGTCCTCACTCTCAAAAGCATGTCACAAGTCTATTTGGAATAGATAATATGTTAGCTCCAGATTTTCCCAGCATGATATTTCTGCTCACTTCTTTCCTCTGAGTATATAGAAATTGGTAGTTGACAAAGTCACCCGAAGGCAAGAAGAAGCTGATTTTACTCATTTTATTTTTGCTTCACACGTAGAAATGTGATGTTTTCGCTGGTGATGCTCCCTTTTTCTCTCAGACCCATCCTGTGTCTTTCTTAGCCTGCCCTGTGCACAGCTAACCTTTATGGCCTTGTCATTTGGGCTTCCTTCCTTGCATTTGGCCAGTAGGAGGCACTGGCAGGAACTGGAAGACAGGAAGAGATTGAAATTGGGATATTTATGTATCTCCTCCTTCACTTGTTGTCTGCAGCTTTTGGTGGGTGTACTCAATATTTGCAGCATCTAAGGGATAGTTCTTCTTCCAGGGCTCAACATTTTCTGGAGGCTCCTGTTGTATAGCTCCCTCCTCTCCCTTCCTCAGGTAAGGGATGGTAATGGCTTTCCTCTGTGACTAGTCCCTGGGTGTATCACCCACCATTTCTAATAGTTTTGATACAGGAAAGTGGACCCCAAATCTGGGGTCTGGCCTGAAGGCCAAGTGGGTTCTTGGCTTTGCACAGGAAAGAATTCAAGAGAGAGTTGGCAGAGTAAGGCAAAAGCAAATTACTGAAGTAAGAACAGAGAAAAAGGGAAACCGCCCCATAGACAGGGCAGCAGCTCTCTCTGAGAGCAAGACAGAGTAGCCCTTTGTGAGTTTCCCTGGATCTTATTTTATACCTTCTATTTAATTTTATGTTAATCAGAGGGAAAATTATTCATAAGATTTCCCGGAAAGAGGTAGGGAGTTCCCAGAGACAAGGGTTGCTCCTCTTATTAAAGCACATAGGGTAACTTTGGGGATTTGTCATTGCATTTGGATACCATCATGGTGCTGGTGGGAGTTGTTTTTAGTATGCTAATACATTACAAGCAGGGTATAATGAGGGTAACCTGAGGTCATTTTTTGTGTCCATCTTTGTTCTAGTTGATTTTGACTGC
>NW_012153396.1:7084807-7087886 GCF_000956105.1 Propithecus coquereli
ATGCTAAGGTTGCAAGGAAAAGATAGGGAGGCAGCCTCAGACCAAATTTAGTTTAACAATTATACAAGTAAAGGCATGGCAGAATTGAGAACATTGACAAATCCTAAATGTGATTTGATAGTCAGCATCACCTTACCCTCAGAATAAAAAGTGTTAAGGTATGATGCATTTGTATGTAAGGGATAAAAAGTCCCAGATAACTGTTTTGCCAATGTCAATCAGCAAAATAATCACAGAAGAGTGTATGTTAAATGCAGGTTAAATGCAGATTTCTCCACCTCACCTCCAATGAGACAGTATATCAGGCCTCACTTCTGACCAACCGAGGCAACATGAGACAGCATAACCCGGTCTTGTTAACTGCAGAAGAAAAAAATAAACGAATGACCTCCTAGTGGCTAGCATTCAGCCCAGGCCCATACAAGGAGTGGGCCAAACTGTCCTTCTCTTGAGTAATGTTTTCCAGGACCACTGAAGCAAGATGCTGCCACCAGCTAATAAGGAACCTGGCAGCAAAGAAACCAGACCTATCCAGATCTAACCACCTCAAACCAAAGCGGACCCCCGTACTGACTTTACACTGACTTTTCCCTCATTGTGATCTATTTTAATACTAAAATCACACCCAGGGGTGGAGATTTAACATGTTAATGAGACAAACCACACATGAAAAAGCATGTCATGAAACCAGGCAGGCGCTAGAAAATCTCCACCTCCACGTGCTTGAAAGCCATCCTTTCCCTACCTAAACCTCTTTAAAACTCTCCCTGAACTCCCCTGGGGGAGCCGGCCCCAGGACTTTTACTTTGTGCTGTCTCCTTTGCATTTAAATGTGAGCCCCAGTAAAGCCTTGCCTGGGATTCTCATTCAGCCTCTTACTATAATAATTTCTGTTGCATAGAGAGCTCAAGGACCTGCACCAGGAATACCGAGAACTTAATTCTGTGAGTCTGGTACAGTCTAGGAATCCGTGTTTTTAGTAATCACACTGGATGATAAGATTCAAGGTTCAAGTACAACATTTTGAGAAATATTTCCATAGAAAATGAAAGGGTATATCTTCATATTTCCTATTGATCATCTATAAAATCACAGTATTTCCAGTGCAAACAAATCATATAGGCTGAGTTGTTTATCACTGATAATTCTTGTTAAATCTGATCCTAAAATTATTCAATTAAAAATATTTATATTAAGGAGAGATTGAGAGCTATTAAAAGATTTCAGGATTTAATAACTTGGTTCTTGCAACTAGTAATCTTAGATCTGTTGCTAACCGAAGATATGACCAATGAATATAGTCAAGGTGATCAGGGAGCACCAGTGTCTGGCAGAGTGCTCCAGAATTCAATGAAAGAAACTGTTTTATTTGACAAATTAGACATATACTCAAAACCAATCTCTCACTTAAAGAAAAGCAGATAAAGGAAACTCAGAAAGATGGGAAAATGTTCTTTGGGTCTCTTTTATTCTCAGAAACTACAGTTACAAATTTCAGTAAGTAATCTTCCTGACCACTGTGTCATCTCCAAAAAGAGAGTAGCAGCGACATTTTCAATATCTGCACCCCATCCCCCAGCCATCCCTAAGTTATACCCTAAGCCACAACAGTCCCCAACCTTTTAAACACTAGGGATCGGTTTCATGGAAGACAATTTTTCCACGGATAGGCAGTGGGGGAAGGCAGCACTCGGGTGGTGACGCAAGTGATGGGGAGCAGCTGTAAATACAGAGGAAGCTCCCCCCACCCCCTTGCCTGCTGCTCAGCTCCTGCTGTGCCGCCAGGTTCCCAACAGACCAAGCACTGCAGCCCCTGGGGGTTAGAGACCTCAGGCCCTCAGGGCAGAGGTCCTGCAGACAATTACTGACTGGCTAGGCTGTTAGCATAAGTGAGAGAAGCTGGTCTCACGTGCATTACCATTTACCTAGCAGTCTCTAGAACTACAAAAGAGATCACTAACAGGCAATAATTTCAGTTACTTTATTCTCTTGGCTTGAAATACAGGTCATAAAATGAAGGTTATCATAGGATACGGAGGTTAAAGAATGAGTGGGGTGGGCGGTGGCTGATGGATGCCACTGACTCAAGGTTTTACAAAATAAAACCCATGTCTTTCGAGGATTGTCAATGGGTAGGTTTGGTCTGAATAATTCTGAGCTTTTCAGGGCATGAATAGCAAGTTCAATAAAGAAAACTCAAGGATTCTGAAAATGGAAGCAGAATAAAGCTTTAAAATCTGTACAGTTACTCAGAACTTTTGTCTTTGGATTCAAATTGGGTTTGGTATTCATTCCTGTGTTGCTGGAAGAAGACAGTTACAGTCCAACTTTCTCTCCCACTTAAAAGTTTCCAGCCTTCGGTATAATCATCACATCATCTAGAAACTCTTAATCTATGATGCTTTGATAGTATTCATTTTTTTTGCATAAAAATCTGTTATAATAAAAGCAAAAAAAAGGGGGGGGAAAGGAACAAATGTATTTCAAAAAGACTTGGAGTGTCAGTACTTTCCATTCACTTCTAAATAAAGACTGAGCAGCCCCATATTGTGTGACCGTTTCATCAAAACCACATTAATAAAATTTAAGGTTTTATTTTTTTTTCAACTGAAGATTAACCCGGGCTAATCTATTTCATTACTCAATAAAGAAGTTAAAATATAGATAGGGATGTCGCCCAAACCTGGCCTAGGGAAGTTAAAAGCCCCTCATGCCATCAGCTCTTAATTTCTGGCAATATTATCCTGTCTCCGATAAGGGAAGTGTATGAAAGAAAAGCTTTACCTCAATGATCAGTCTTTTCCTCATGCATATTCACTTTATATCTGAATGATTTTCTAGGTGATAATTCTTTGACTTATTGTTGCAAAATAAAAGCCCATACTGAGGGCTGGCCCCAAATGTAAGGTGAGGATGCTAAACCTCATTTTGCAGTTATGCGAAGAGTGTCAAGTGGTTTTCCCTCTACCCTATCACAGTGCCTGAAACCCTACCAGTTTAAATACTTCAGACATTGTCTCCATAGTTACAGGATACACATGCAGACAGGAGTACCCAATACTCCCCACTGGGAGTACCT
>NW_012153396.1:7087936-7090269 GCF_000956105.1 Propithecus coquereli
AGGCTAGACCACCTAGGTTTGTGTAAGTTCACTCTGTGATGTTCACACAACAAAATGGCCTAAGGACACATTTCTAAGAACATATCCTCATGGCTAAGTGATATATGACTGTATTTTGTAAGTTTTATATTTCAACTTTATGATGTTATTTCTTACTTATCTTGAAATCACAGTACCCTGACATATTCACAAATACTACTGTGATTACGTATTTTTATCCTTAAAGGGCTCATATATAGCTCCAGGTAACCATATAGACTTGCACACATTTTTCCCGTACAAATTTAAATTTCACCGTCTGTTAACCATGCTATGACTAATTAGCAAAAATTATAGCATACTACATCTTCAACAACAACAAGAGACACTATAGAGACAGAGCTCTTTCAAAGAACTGGCTCTGCAAGTCAGCCTTTATTGTAAAAGGGAGTCCATTTATCAAAAAGCTTTGCATGGTACGCATAGTTTCAATGTTTCTCGTTCTCGCTTTCACTTTAGAGAAAAACTAGAGGTTTTACGGAAGAATAAGGTGGATGAAATTTTTGTTTTTCCCTACATGTTTTCCTCACTATAGCAAGCAAAAGAACTCAATTAAGTCCACATATCAGAAATGCTATGAAACAACCACTTTAAATGAATGGTTTTATTATTAACCCTGTTTTCAGATGATTCATCTAAGGTTTGGAAAGTGTAAGTGCTAGGCTTGTTCACTTACTGAGCTAGGAAGTGAGGAAGTGAGGGCTTTTAATACCAGCTTCAATTCCCAGCCTCCTTCTAAAGCACCAGAAGCATCCCAGCCAACACTACGTAACAAGAAAAAAACTTGCGACAAATAGGAGTGAATGGTTTTTCTGAGCAAAGAGTGATTCATCAGTCAGGCAGTAGGCAGGGAGTATTTATAGACAGAAAAGGAAGTGAAGGACAAGAAACACCTTGATTGGTTCCAGCTCCCTGTTTGCCTTATTTGGATGTGGTCTGATCAGTCGGTAGCCTGCGATTGGCTGAGGTTTGGCTACTTGTTACAAAATACACTCCTAAATTAGGCTTTCCGTTTAGATATATGCTAAGGTTGCAAGGAAAAGATAGGGAGGCAGCCTCAGACCAAATTTAGTTTAACAATTATACAAGTAAAGGCATGGCAGAATTGAGAACATTGACAAATCCTAAATGTGATTTGATAGTCAGCATCACCTTACCCTCAGAATAAAAAGTGTTAAGGTATGATGCATTTGTATGTAAGGGATAAAAAGTCCCAGATAACTGTTTTGCCAATGTCAATCAGCAAAATAATCACAGAAGAGTGTATGTTAAATGCAGGTTAAATGCAGATTTCTCCACCTCACCTCCAATGAGACAGTATATCAGGCCTCACTTCTGACCAACCGAGGCAACATGAGACAGCATAACCCGGTCTTGTTAACTGCAGAAGAAAAAAATAAACGAATGACCTCCTAGTGGCTAGCATTCAGCCCAGGCCCATACAAGGAGTGGGCCAAACTGTCCTTCTCTTGAGTAATGTTTTCCAGGACCACTGAAGCAAGATGCTGCCACCAGCTAATAAGGAACCTGGCAGCAAAGAAACCAGACCTATCCAGATCTAACCACCTCAAACCAAAGCGGACCCCCGTACTGACTTTACACTGACTTTTCCCTCATTGTGATCTATTTTAATACTAAAATCACACCCAGGGGTGGAGATTTAACATGTTAATGAGACAAACCACACATGAAAAAGCATGTCATGAAACCAGGCAGGCGCTAGAAAATCTCCACCTCCACGTGCTTGAAAGCCATCCTTTCCCTACCTAAACCTCTTTAAAACTCTCCCTGAACTCCCCTGGGGGAGCCGGCCCCAGGACTTTTACTTTGTGCTGTCTCCTTTGCATTTAAATGTGAGCCCCAGTAAAGCCTTGCCTGGGATTCTCATTCAGCCTCTTACTATAATAATTTCTGTTGCATAGAGAGCTCAAGGACCTGCACCAGGAATACCGAGAACTTAATTCTGTGAGTCTGGTACAGTCTAGGAATCCGTGTTTTTAGTAATCACACTGGATGATAAGATTCAAGGTTCAAGTACAACATTTTGAGAAATATTTCCATAGAAAATGAAAGGGTATATCTTCATATTTCCTATTGATCATCTATAAAATCACAGTATTTCCAGTGCAAACAAATCATATAGGCTGAGTTGTTTATCACTGATAATTCTTATTAAATCTGATCCTAAAATTATTCAACTAAAAATATTTATATTAAGGAGAGATTGAGAGCTATTAAAAGATTTCAGGATTTAATAACTTGGTTCTTGCAACTAGTAATCTTAGATCTGTTGC
>NW_012153396.1:7099334-7099617 GCF_000956105.1 Propithecus coquereli
TCACTCTGTCACCCAGGCTGGAGTAGAGTGGTGTGATCATGCTCACTGTAAATTAAAACAAATATTAAAATGGCAACAGTACTAGTTTCCAGAATAATACTAGTCCTGTTCATAAGCAGCTTATCAAGCCGCTGAACTCCAGTAGGGAGGTTGTATGTATTTAGACTTCTAATCTGGAAGAATAAAGACAGGATAATGCCCTCTTGAAATCAGTAAATAAAATGGCTGCATCTAACATGAACAGCTTTGTGTCTATATCAATCCCTTTAATTTAGGATTCCAG
>NW_012153396.1:7102019-7102402 GCF_000956105.1 Propithecus coquereli
GCCTTTTTCGTTCTTTTATTTCTCCACTACTGAATTCTTTAATGTTAAATAGGTATTTTTGACTGTACCATTATATTTATGCTGTTGTTTCTTTTATTGTATACACTTTATTCTTTTTAGAGGTTTCCCTGGGTATTACAATTAGCATCTTAACTTTAAAAAAATGTAGTTTTGATTATTACTAACTTCATTTCAGTAACATACAGAAATTTTGTTCCAATATAGCTACATTCCATTCAATATCCTCTGTGCCATTATATAATTGTCACACACATTGCAACTTTATATATAAACCCATCAACACAGTTTTTATAGTTATTGCTTTATACAGTTGTCTTTTAAATCAAATAAGAGAAGAAGAGCATTATAAATATATATTTATA
>NW_012153396.1:7103730-7104776 GCF_000956105.1 Propithecus coquereli
ACAGTTTTTATAGTTATTGCTTTATACAGTTGTCTTTTAAATCAAATAAGAGAAGAAGAGCATTATAAATATATATTTATACTTACTGTCCTTTCTATTTACCTAAGCAGTTAGCTTTACTGGTTGAGTTTCCTATTGCATCTGTAACAAACTTGGTGGCTTAAAACAAAATTATTCTCTTAAAGTTCCGGAGTTTTTTCAGCTTCTACTGGCTCACTCTATCTCTTGGCTTGTGGCCTCTTCCTGCATCTTCATCGTGCATCACTCCAATCTCTGAATTCCGTCTTCACATTGTCTTCCTATCCTGTGTAGTCAAGTCTCCCTCTGTCTCCGCCTTATAAGAGCATGTGTGATCATGATCAGAGTCTACCCAGTAATCTAGTATTGATTTTCATCTCAAGGCGCTTTATTTAATCACATCTGCAAAGTCCTTTTGCCATATGAGTCAACATGTACAGGTTGTAGCGATGAGGACATGGGTATATTTAACGGTTATTATTCAGCCTGCCACTCCAGTACTCTCTATTTGGTCATATGGATTCAAGTTACTGCATAGTATCCTTGCATTTTGCCCTGAAGGACTCCTTCTAATATTTCTTATAGGGCAGTTCTGCCAGTAGCAGGAATGCCTTGACTTCTCTTTAATTTTTAAAGGATCATTTAGCTGAAGCAGAATTCTTGATTTTTAAATTTTTCTTCAACATTTTAAATATGTCATCCCACTTCCTTATGGCCTTCATGATTTCTGATGAGAAACGCTGTTAATCATATTAAAAATCCCTTATATGTTATGAGTCTCTTCTCTCTCACTTTCAAAATCCTCTGTCTTTTTCTTTGGACAACAATGATTATGATGCGTCATATTATTCTTTTATAACCCATTTTATTTTTGTGAAATTGGTAGTGATGCTCCATCTTTCAAGAATTTCTATTTGGTTCTTTTCAGAAATTCTCTCTCTTAATGTTCTCTTTTTGGTGAGACATCAGTGTCATATTTAGACAATGTTTCTTTAGCTATTTGAACATATTTATGAGATATATTTAAA
>NW_012153396.1:7105723-7108636 GCF_000956105.1 Propithecus coquereli
CATGCCTGTAGTCCCAGCTACTCAGGAGGCTGAGGCAGAAGGATCGCCTGAGCTCAGGAGTCTGAGGTTGCTGTGAGCTAGGCTGACGCCACGGCACTGTAGCCTGGGCAACAGAGCAAGCTTCTGCCCCCCTCCCCCAAAAAAAACCAGACCTAATGTCAAGTTAAAACAGAGTTTGACATGCATAAAAATTTCCACCCATTGTGATCTTGTTTCCTCAAGTAAATATGCTGAGAGCACCACCTTTATTTAGCATGGCCTTTTGCAAGCATTTCAATAATATCCTCTGGGGACTAGAGATTGAGTAAACTAATACTTGAAGCCACATATATAATTGTGATATCATCTCAAGTAGAGTTTTCTTAAGTTCTCAGCTGGGATGCAATATATTTTGCCACATATTAAAGAAAAAAAAGAGGCCAGGCATGGAGGTTCATGCCTGTCATCCCAGCACTTTGGGAAGCTGAGGAAGGAGAACCACTTGGGCCTAGAAGTTTGAGCTTGCAGTGAGCTATGATGATGCCACCACACTCTAACCTGGGCAACAGTGTGACCCTGTCTCTAAATAAATAAATAAATAAAAATAGAGAAAAGAAAGAAAAAGCAAAAAAAGAGGAAAAATGAAAACCCTACAAATAATCAAATAGACATAAAAGGTTTATACTTTTCAATAAGTTATGCCATATAACTTTCACATTAACCAGGATATTACCTCAACAACATGGTACATATGACTTTTTCCTTTTTTCCCTTTTTTTCTAAGAACTTTTCAGTCAGGACCATATGCCTTTTTAAAGGAAGAAATTTTCACAAAAGTTCTGTTGAAATATAGCGTAGCTTCAGCGTCTCACAGCAGCCTTCACATAGATCCACTTACCAAGAGTATCATTTTACGCATTTCCCTGTGTCAATATCTATAAAGTCCGGGGGCAGGAGAAGCTCAATACATATCAAACTAAATAAAAAATAATAATAGAACAGCATAAGCCTTACTCTGTTTCAGATCTTTTGCAAATGCTCCTTGAAGGGAAAGTAGCATGGATATCTGATTATAGATTAAAAATAACTCATGATCTGTAGGTGACATAGTTATGCATTTAGGTACTGACTGTATCAATCCATAGATCCCAGGAGAAGCAATCTATTTGCATCCCTATGTAAACCTGGAATGACCTCCCTCCCAGGCCTTCTTAGATCATAAAAGAGCCTGACACTGCTGTCACATCACCTAATAATTCCAGCTGGTTTGGCCCTCCGAAGTCAGAGTTCATTCCAGGCATGGTATCCATTATGTCCCCTCTGGAGGGAGCCAAGGCAGGTTTAGAAATGAAGCCCAAGTGAACCATGCACACAGAGCCTCCCATTCTACCCAATTCTGGACTCAATAAAGCACCAAACCATTTATATGACATCAAGTTTCCACAACACATATCCAGAGTCCTCGAGATACATCCTGGAAATGCAGAAAAGCAAAGCCTTGTGGACGATTGATGACCGATGTAGAAGAGAGCCAGCACAAACATTCCTCTACTGTTTCTTAACAGACTCCTCCATGTCCAGTAATTTTACACGGCCTGTTCTGAGTCATCCCACGGCACTGAATAAGCCATCGTGGTTTTCTGCAAAACTGTGGCCAACTTCAATTCTTTATTCCTGGGTGCTGGGATTATACCACTTTACTCCTTTCCTTCGTTACCCACCCCTCCAAACACACGCATCATTAGTGTGTACATTTTAATTCCATCTCTGTTCCCTAGAGGATCCTAACTAAAACAGACCCTAAATCCGGTGTGTAGCACATCGGTTTGTGTTCAGCACAATTTTGGTTTCTTGGCCCACTTTTGATTTCAGCTCCAACTGTAGTAGATACTTTCAGGCATATTGAAAAACTTTTATTTCAAATGATTAACATGTCTCTTTTTTAACCTCTGAGTATTCTTGTAAAATTGGAAAATCATCTCAGTTCACATGTTTTTGCAAAGCCCTGAGGGGCAGGAGAGTTAAGCCCCCCAGAGGCAACTCCCAACCGGTGGACACTCTTGTGTTTGTTGGGCATATAATACTGGGAGGCATTTTGTATGCTTCTCAGAAGTACCAGTAGAATCGAATCCTTGTTGTTTTCAGAAGCTACTTTGAACACTCACCTTTAACTTCTTTTTCTTTTTCATTTTCTGTCTCACGTATTTCACAGTTCCCTTCGCACATTCTCTTCTTTCAAGCTCCACAATTGAAAATGCCTACACAAAGACAATTGTCCCAGAAGTGGTCCTGGGAAACATGTCCTTAGGATGAGATTCTGCAACTGGATCTCTCACTGCTCAGACATCAGTTCTTGCTAGCAATGAATGGGTGATGATAACCTCTGATGTGTGAGACAGTATGGCAATCACCAGTAGTCTCAGATGTGATGATGGAAATGAGGTACAATCAGAAGAGGACACATTAATGTATGCATTTGTTCTGGCACTTAAATAGTATGGGGCAATGGTAATAATACAAATTAGGAGGTGGCTGGCTTATGTTAAATACCTTAAAATACTTGAAGAAAGAGAATGACACAATCTCTCAACTTGCAGGGCATGACATAAAAGCCTGAAGATCTTCTCGGCATAATTAGATCTTTCAATGAAGTCAGTACCATGCTGAAAATTAGGCTCAGAGTCTAATTGCTAGCAGCAGAGCCAAGGAAATAATGCAAAACCTCGACAGGTAGCCCAGAGTAAAGCCAGGGCCCTCACATAGGACCCTCAGATTTGTGATTAAAGTGTAAATGCCTGAGTAGATTCTGGGAATGTTCCAGGTTGGTGGAAGCATATCAGACCCATCCCTGGTTTAGAGTGACTGCCCTCTGTAGGGCAGGATTGGTTCCTAGTGTCAATGGAAATAGAAGAGGCCAGGTGGTAAAACTTAACC
>NW_012153396.1:7110688-7112100 GCF_000956105.1 Propithecus coquereli
GGCTGCCAGGATTGTCACACTGGTTCAATGATCCCTAGGTAAATATTAAGGTAGGTAGGTTCAAATGTAAGCCTCTAAAACTATCTCTATCCTAGCAAAGAGAGAAATCTGAAGCACTATAGCCCCCCATAATCCATTACATAGATTAATGCAACTTCCAAAAATTTGAAGAATATATTACCCTTGCAAAAGTCAGAGGATTATTTTGAATGACTATTGATTACTATAAACTTAACTAAGTGACATTCGAAATCATAACTCTTCTGCTAACTAAGGTTTATTTCCTGGAATAGGTAAACACAGTCTCTGGAACTTGGTATGGAGCTATTTATCTGACAAATGTGTTCTTTTCAAACTTCATCCATAAGGTGGATACAACCCAGTTTGCTTTTATGTGGTAAAGATAGCAATACACATTCACCATCTCAACCCAGGGCTGAGTTAACTCTCCTGATATCTGTCACAATATTGCCCATGGGAATGTTAAATTATCTTCACATTCTGCAGAACACTATGCTTGAACTCTTTATTGATGCTATCATGCTAACAAGCAGAAATGTATTTCATGATGGAAATGATACATTCAGAATCATACTCAAGCAGGTTCAGAGAGTATAAGTCAGTTTCATGAACACGTAAATCAGACACCCACACTGCTTACCTAGGTTGCACCAGTGGTTGTGCCCATGGCCTTGTGCAGCATCCCCTACAACCAGATAGATGCAAAAAAAAAAAAAAAAAAAAAACTCAGGCCTGTTATATGATGCCTTCTCCAGAGATATCAGTGCAAGCTGAAAATGTTATTCGGCCACTTTATAGCGTGTTTCAGAAGTGGTCCTAAAGGACAGTGATGAAGAAAAGTGTTCTTATTGGACAGTTTCTGGAGGAACACCTATTTGTCTGCTTTGTTTGGAAATAAAATTGGTATGAAGTAGGGATGTACATGGACTTGTGAAAAATTGCAAATAGCTTGGTTGGCTGGTCAGCGGAGTGTAAAAAATATTGGAAAAACATATCTAAGGAGTTTTGAGGTAGATGCATGTGCATGGACTTTTGCTACTGGGTACAAAGTGTTAGATATTTGTGTATCTCATCAATAAACATCAGAGAAGATCCACTGCAAATAGGGCACTCAATAACAGGTGGGCAGAATTACTCATTGAGTGAATTTTAGCCAGCTTCTGTGTTCTGTCACTCCACTGTTTGTGCAATAGGCTCACAAAGGGTTGTATCTGTCTTGGATAAAGTGTATGCACCGTCCCAATAGCAAGGCACCTTGTAAACAAGCTGATCCAGCTACTAAACCTGTTGAACACCAGATATATCAGCAGCACAGTCCAACTATGAGACCTCAACATGGTAAAATGCCTGAGGAAACAAGTTTGCCACTTTGCAACAAGTTGAAGACATTG
>NW_012153396.1:7113646-7115991 GCF_000956105.1 Propithecus coquereli
ACCCGAAGGATGGACATATTTGAAACTCGGACTTGGGGGGGGGACCAAGGGCAACATACGTAACCTAAACATCTGTACTCCCATAATTTGCTGAAATAAAAGAAAAAAAAAAAAAAGCAAACAATTGTCTTACGACAACCTATCTAAGAATCTTATCAAATTACCAGGAAAGTTTAACCACTAGAGAAGAGACTAAAAGCAGTCACCATGCCCTGGTGGACTTTTCATCTCCTCTGAGGATAGTGGTGAGAGATAACCTGGCAGACTTTATCTGCACAATAAGACAATCTTTGTTCACAGTGAAGTTCTGCTCCTCACCTTGCCGGGACCTCCCCCAGAGCTCAGACAAACTTTGTTCCAGGACATTGTCTATTGAGGCTCATTCATTTTCCCCTAAAAATCATCTACTATTCTGCACAATTGCCTACCTCCCTCATTTCCCTCTCCCCTATGAAGAGGGTATTTAAGCCTCAACAATCTGGCCCTTCTTTGAACCTCATACTTGTGGGACACCCAGGCCCAAGACCATGTTAATAAATTTGTGTGCCTTTTCTCCTGTTAATCTGTCTACTGTCGATTTATTTCAGGGGGATGACTCAATTATTGAGCCTTGAGACAGAAATTTTAAATTTCCCTACAGAAGCCACCTTCAACTAACAGAGGATAGGACCTTGTGCACAATTCTGGAAGGCTTTACCATGTTGCTCAGAAATCCCAGAAGAATCAAGCTTTTATTGTCAACAGCACTAACCACAATGATACATCATTATATTGGTTTTTCTTCCTTTTCTGCCTCACTTTCCCATCTCCCTCACTCAGGCTTCTTGAGCTGACTTCCTAAATAAACTGTCTGCAAACATGTCTCGGACTCCTTCTTTCATGGGAAGCAAATCTAAGGAAATTCTCCATTGAGAACTGAGCCCATTACACTCAAAATCGGCAGTTTACAATCTCAGGTACGTTGTAGGCATTTTACTGAACTCTACAAAACAAAGATAGTTTAATCTCAAGCCTCCATCTATCTACTGGAATTTGAATATGGGGGTTGACAGGAAAATTGAACCACAGTCTTTTCAGAGTTCTTCTGATGTTTCAAATGACTGGGAGAGATACTGAGTGCTAGAGCATTGACAAATACAAATTTCCTTTTCCTTTTCTAGTCATTGGTCTGCACAGATTGACAGTGTTCCACTGGCAATGTTTGTCTTGATGGCCCCTTAAGGTCTATCAGCTCTCTCTAACGTTTCCCTGCCAATGATGCTTTACTGGGATTATCCCTACTGCTACTAGAACACACCAGGGATGTAAGAATCTCCTGAAGGCTTTATGTAGCAGTATCTGCCTTGTATTACTGGACAAACTTTTCGGGGGATTTGTATGAGAAAGACCAAGAGCTCCTTTCTCTTCAATACATCAGATATTCCCTTGTATTCCTTTTCTCTCTGCTTCATTGGCTAAGGGAGCCTATTTCTTGTCTAAGATGGTAGGATTCTTTTTACTTGTGTTTCTTTCCATCATTTTACTAAGATTCTGAAGGCTCTGTTTCTGTAAGGTTTATAGGCTTTTGGAAACCGAAGCCTGGAGGACTCTGAATGTTTTCTACTTTCTATCCCTCTTCTGAGGAAATGTATGCAAAATAATAAGAAAGGGGGGAAAGAAGAAATTGGAGGAATTCAGAGAGAAAAAATACATACAAGCATAGGTTAAAATCTAAAAGAAGGAATATGAAACACTCATTAGTATTTTATTTGTTGGCACCCAATCACAGAGAAAACAAAAATGTAATGATTTGCTATTTCTCCCAACACTATTAGTGTTTAGTCACTATTCTAAATACAGATTATATTCCAGTAATAAAGAGCTATGTGCCTTTGCCTGAGTGTGCATAAGTGTATGCACAACTTTGTGTCTGTGTTTGGGAGAAAGAGGAGGCAGGCTTTTCACTTCTATTCTACATAGGCTCAGTTTAAATAATCACAAAGCAACCTGTTAATTCAGAATAAGAATCAAACAATTTTGTGTTCTTTCAATATTTGTTTCAGTTACCTTAACTTTTACCATTTTTACCTTTCAAACTTCTTTTAAAATGATACAGATAAATCATCTTTCCTCTATTTTCATCTTTCATATAGCACTTATTTTCCTCTCTGCCAAAGTTTCTTTGCACCTGACAAATCAATTTTTATCACCAGATGAATCCTGGAAGATGTCTGCAAAATACATTCCAGCTCATGTGCAGAATTCTAAGAGACGCTGCGATTCTCTTCCATGTAACTGTAAAATGGGATCATTGATGATTTTTTTTTCTATCTTTACATTCATCTTCATGTGTTTTTTGGGTGACT
>NW_012153396.1:7116041-7117997 GCF_000956105.1 Propithecus coquereli
AGATATATCAGCAGCACAGTCCAACTATGAGACCTCAACATGGTAAAATGCCTGAGGAAACAAGTTTGCCACTTTGCAACAAGTTGAAGACATTGTGTCCCTTTCACTCTGGAGGGGACAGTTATGGATTCTTACTAGACTTGATACCTACTCTAAATAGGGGGTTTCTTTCTCTTCTCAAAGTGCCTCTTACAGCAGCATGTTTAGAGTATTTATAGAATGTTTGATAACTGTCAGGGGATATTATATAACATCACCTCAGTCCAATTAGCCAAATTTGCAGTGAAGAAAGAATAGCGATTATTGCATTACAGCATAACTCACTGATACTACCATATGGTGCATCACGTGGTGTTAGTCTGATAGAATGTTAGAATGGCTGATTAAAGGCTCCACTAAGGTTCAAGAATAACATCTATAGGTTTTGCTTTCTGTCTTGTAGAATACAATATATGCAATCAACTAATAGCCAATATATAATACTAAGTCTTCAATAGCTAGAGTATACATGTCTGTATGTCAAGTTGTGCAAGAAAGATTGATCTCTCTCACCACCATTTCTAGTGAGCCACTTTCAGAATCTGTGCTTATTTAGATTGAGGCCTTGGTTCTCAGTAGTGTATTTGTGTGTGCGTTGGAGGAAGATCCCTCCACCAAGGGACACAACAAATTATCCTTTAAACCTAAAATTCCAACTGCAGCTTGATCACTTTAGACTATTCAGACTGGGGTTTTTTGTTTGTTTGTTTTTATCCTTGATTTTCATAAGAGTGAGGGCTGCTGAACATAGCAGGGGGCAGCAGGATGAAGTATCTTTGGAATGCAAGAAGTTCATTGGGAGCTATTCTTTTTTGTGTGTTTTTGTGTCAACAACTACAGGCCACCAAAGGCGAGGCGACGACCCTGTGCTCAGATCCCTCAGGAATGATAGCTAAGTTATCTCAGCACAGGAGTACTGTAGCACAGCCGAAGGGATCTGGCAAAACTCAGAGGAACATACAATCAGTGGTAGAGGAGGAAGATGATGATTACGAATGGTCTTAGCACCATTTGCAGCAGTGGGACCTACAGTATGTTCTGTTACACCTTCCTTATTTAAACTTTTTATAGAGATTGCATCTGGCCCCTCTTCAAGAGGCAGAAAGAGACGTATATAATGTTGGGCAAAGTGAATCTGATCCATATCAGGGACTCTAGCAGATGCTTTTATGTTCATTATCTTTTTTGCCTGGCCCTGCTTTGATTTCTGGTGCCCTGGTAGCGACTGTTTCCACATATGCTGACAGCAAATCAGCTTAAATGCATGTTGTGTGTCTTTCTCTGCTTTTGTGCTTCAGGGCCATCCCCAAAGCCACAGAGTCCAATAATCCCAAATAAAAATGTAATGCAGTTGTAAGAGTTACCATTCTCAGAAGTGTTGGAGCACACAGAATGATATCCTAACATATGGTGCTTTGCCTTGCTGGGCACTTTTAAATGAAAGGAAATTGAAGGCCTTAGAAGCTGCCTCAGAAACAAGGACTTTCTAAACTTCTCTTGTTTTTCCTCCCCAACCATAGGGAGGGGTTCTCTTGGAAAGTTCCCTAACCGATTAAGATTAAGAAAAACTTCTTCAAAAAGCAAACAATTGTCTTACGACAACCTCTCTAAGAATCTTATCAAATTACCAGGAAAGTTTAACCACTAGAGAAGAGAGACTAAAAGCAGTCACCATGCCCTGGTGGACTTTTCATCTCCTCTGAGGATAGCGGTGAGAGATAACCTGGCAGACTTTATCTGTACAATAAGACAACCTTTGTTCACAGTGAAGTTCTGCTCCTCACCTTGCCGGCACCTCCCCCAGAGCTCAGACAAACTTTGTTCCAGGACATTGTCTATTGAGGCTCATTCATTTTCCCCTAAAAATCATCTACTATTCTGCACAATTGCCTACCTCCCTCATTTCCCTCTCCCCTA
>NW_012153396.1:7119857-7121535 GCF_000956105.1 Propithecus coquereli
ATCCTGGAAGATGTCTGCAAAATACATTCCAGCTCATGTGCAGAATTCTAAGAGACGCTGCGATTCTCTTCCATGTAACTGTAAAATGGGATCATCGATGATTTTTTTTTCTATCTTTACATTCATCTTCATGTGTTTTTTGGGTGACTGAACTTAACACCTATTTAGCTGACTTGGGGCACTGCAGCATTATCTATAGGTGATATTTTCAATAAATTTTCACAAAAAGTAAACAATGCAAATCTTAAAGCTTATCTGAAGGAAAAATGACTCCCAAGAGGAAATTTCACTGTCCTATTACTTCTGCTACCATCCTTTACTGAAGGTCCAATTATGAGGACGGAAAAGATGGCAAGAAACACCACACGATTAAAGTTAACACACAGATATTTCATTACATACAGGAATTTAACAATCAGAATTACACAAGAGCATGAGAAAGGTCTAGGTAATTATGGTTAATTTGAAAATATTTTAAAACATTGATTGCACCATAAGAAGCATTTATAAAATTACATGAAAAATAATAGTGATTGTGATGTAACAATTAGCAATTAGTTCAGTTTCAACTTTACCCTGTATGAGTGTTTTTGTTGTTGTTGTTTTGTGTTTTGTTTTGCTTTTTTTTTTTTTTTTCCTGAATGGAGGCAAATAGTTTGCTGCCCAGGAGAAAAAAATGACTGCTATTTGAATTGCAAATTTCTGCTGCAACCATTTGTTTCCCCCTAGTATTTTCTATAGTGATTTGAAATTTGGCTGTTTAAGCATTTTCAGTTGAAATACATTGTTCTTAGTCATAACTTTGAAACACAGTTAACAACATCTTCATAATCCCAGCCCTATAATACATAGTAACCAAATATGAAGAAAAATAGACAATTATGACTAGATTTTATTACTGAATGCCCTTTTGCCAGCATTTACCATTTCTCTCCTTAATATATGTTTATTTAAATGCAGAATTATTCTAGCAAGTTGTCATTCTACTTTTACCACTGAGCTAGAATCTTTGAAGTGGAACAGCATCCAGTGCAGACTACGTCTGGCATTTTCAAGACAAAGTTTTTCAGAAGGTACTGCGTTCTTTCTACTAAGTGAGAAAAAAAAAGTCAGAGGGTTACATCAATATTATCAATATAACAAACTATTTATGATGTTATTCAATTAAATGGTCACCAGAAAGAGCAATGTCTTTTGCTTGAAATAATGAAACAGAAATAAAATGAGAATTAATCGAAGTCCAATGAATGGTTAATAAAAACAACCTGCATCCACTTACTTTTAGATTATTCATCAGTGTCTGTCCTGAACTGCTCTATAAAATATCAGGATTCCTTTAACTATTATAGGAACCTTCTACACATGCTGGGAAAAGTAGCAGCTTGAGTAAAGAACAAACTGCCTTTTAATTACATAGTAATTTAATAACGCTCCCAGGTATACACATGGTGAATATATTGTAATTATATATCCTTGCTGACCGAAATCGCCTACTCTCTAATTTCATTTCATACTGTAGGTTAGCTGGACAGCATGGAACATACTGAACAACCTGTCAAAGTAAATATTCATTTATATATAGCCAGCTGGGGATCTCTATTGACTTCTATAATCATATAATATCCAAAGCACAAATGTTTAAGTTTCCCCTACACCCACTTTGGTGGTTGAAAGAAGA
>NW_012153396.1:7122207-7123954 GCF_000956105.1 Propithecus coquereli
CAAAATATCCCATTCCTACTAGATGGAATAATCACACATTTGGCATTTCAAAGTAATTGATACTGAAATATTATTACATCCATTTTAAAGAAATTATAGTCTCCAATTTGCTTCTAGGACCTCATGTAAAAGAAGCCCCTTCAGAGAGTAGGAATCGTTTCCCATATTGCCCTGCTGCGGAGATTGCCTCCTCTGCGTGCAAATGAAGCAATGCAGACTAATACTCATTATGAAAATTGTGTGAAAAGAGATCAAGAGCTTGGATATAAAGAGCCATGAAAGTAAAATGAAAGACACTAGGGTCATTTAAAGGGCATGCAATTCATTCATTAATTAATTAAAAATGTAGTTTCTACTGTCATGGTTCACCAGTCATTGGCCCCATTATACTGTATGCAGTAAAGTGCTACTTGGCTTTCCTATTTTACACTACATTACTGATAGACTTCCCACTGCTTCCACTAAGAACACACAATTTGTAGGCACCAAGTTGATCAATGTCACAGCAAACTTATTAAGACTCTGTCTTCTGGGGGACCTAAATCTTCCCCCCTTATCTACTTATTTGTTCCATTATGTCTTCAGTTCTAATTATCTCATTTCTAATTCAAACATTCTTCTCTCAGATTAACACTTTTATTTATCTATGCAGGTCAACCCTTGACAATCTTTTCTTTAAAATTCTTTATCGTTTAGTATTTAAAATACATACAGGATCATAGAAAATGGGAAGATGCAGAATTTTTTAACATGCACAAATAAAAAAGATTTTTGTTAGGTCTCAGAGACCTTCTGCCACGCACACATCTGACTGGAGTAATTGGACTTTCCAATTCCATGAATGTTTGTGAATCATTTTAAACTTGGGATGAAAGCAAATGGATGAAGTTTGAAATAATATTCACAGGGCTTCTCATATTAAAAATTGGGTGAATGAGTTATGTATGCCCATCTCACTGGCATTTTTATTCATCCTCTTTGGATACTAATGCATCAATTCAGACCAATTCTGCCTAAAAGTTAGGAAGAGATGGCAATGCACAGAGATACACTGACGATTTTCCATGCACTTAGAATCTACTGGGGCTTTGAGTGAACTGTAAATGTGAGAGAACAGTACATTTCTCCTGCCCCAACTCCTTTCCCAGGCTATGACAACTGTCAATAAAGAGGTCATTTAGAATAAATGCCAGTGGTCATTACAATTATTGATTCCAGAAAAATGATATGATAGTGAAATACCAACATTAGGTCTATCTGTTCAAAGACAGAACTAGGAAAATCTAGTGAACTGAGCAAAGCCATATTGCAACATTAAGAAAAAAATGTAAATACTTTGAGTCTCAGACATGAGGAGGCATGGAAAATGATGCAAAATGTAGAAGAGATCAAATACAGCGTTCATTCACTTCTCAGGGCTGTGCGAGGGATAAACGGGGCATAGTAATCATATAGCATAAATCGTATGAAAAAGATAAAAAACGATATACTTTTAAAATAAGATGTAAGTGGTGAGTGAGCAGGGTATTTGGAATGACCATCTGGGCCACACTAGAAGGACTCAGCTTTTACATAATCAGTTAAGTCTGACTTTGAATTTCCTCTGCATTTTTTTTTTTCTGTGTCTATAGCCTAAGGTAATCCTTCGCATTATAATCTCACCTTTCAGAGGGCTTTCTGATCAGCCCTGTTTAGCCTGGACTCACTTAAATGGGATTAAAGCAGGACACCAGAGAATAGCCCAATA
>NW_012153396.1:7124884-7129988 GCF_000956105.1 Propithecus coquereli
TGCTTCAAAATACAGGTTCTTGTCATGACACAAAGTGTGTATAAACACATCTGATTCTGCAAAATGGATGCCCTCACTCTCCAGACAGTAAACATCATGAAAACTATAATTATTCTTTTTATTTTAATTTTACCTCCATATCAGCCCATCAAACAGCTGTCCAAATAGTAATTCTGGCTGATTTCCAGTCTCGTGAAAACTATATTTCCACCAGTTTTGTCTTCGTGTATTTTTTTTTCAAATACAGTCATTATTTTACCTGGAAAGTCCTTGTAAACTCATAATCCACCTTATCCCTGTGGTCTTCCCCTTGGATATACTCAGAATCTTAATCTCCCTCCTTCAACACCGTATTAGCTGCAATTTGGATCACTTACTCCTCTCTGCCATCTAGTAGTAGTGCTATTTATGTAATTTTCTGTATCCTTCATGAACTTGTGAGTATTCGGAGACCAGGGCATTCATTTTTGAGTCCTGGGGTCTAGCCAATAGCTGACACATAACAGATGCTCAATAAATGTTGGATGAATCAAATTCATGCCATTTCATCATTTCTCAAAATAGTATCATATACTCACTTGAGCCCAGGTGTTCCAGGATGCAGTGAGCTATGATCATGTCAATGCATTTCAGCCTGGGTGACACAGTGAGACTCTGTCTCAAAAAATAATAATAATTATCATATACCAAAGAATCATACTAGATCATGATCTCCTAGAGGTCAAAGATCACTTTTCTTGATGATTTTATTAATAGCAAGACAACAAACAGCAGCATAGTATTTTGCTTACAGGTAGGTCTCATTAAATATATTAATTATATAACTACAAACACACTAAATTTTCATGATGCTTAAATTCCTATGTGACTAGGTGAGCATATCTGTTCTTTTTTTCAATGATAATAATATCATGCACTAAAGAAAAGGGACAGGGTTGAGGAGTTCTCACCAAAGAAGAACAGTGACAGGGCAGAAGAATGCCACCATTTTTTAAAATGCCCTTTCTCATTGTCTGCCTGGCAGTGCACAGAAAGGGCATCATTGATAAAAAACTACCTTGATGGCTTAGTTGTAATAATAAATGGCACTGCTTGCTGTATCTATTGTTAGTCAACAATGCACATCCCGATACTCATTGAAAAACTTGTAATTATTTGAGCAGTAGCCAGTTTAGGTAATACCGGGGGAGTCATAAATAGTATTTAGAGGTTTCTATAAAAGCTTTTTAATTTGTTACTCCACAGCTCATTTACATTGCGTGCTATATGTCACAGAAAATGCACCTTCTACGACGCGGGGGCTGGAGAGAAAGCATTATGCATGTCATGGTACATGTTATGAAAATGTACTTTTTCACCCTCACTAAGGTTGCTATAGAGAGCAAGAAGCTAAGGATATTAAAGCCACAGTGCATAATTCAGAGTATGCAGCTGCTCCGGGGCTATGTGGGTTGCCTATGTGTGTTTTAGACAGTTGGCAAGAGGTTTTGTACTAGGCTTCAGCGACTAATTGAAACAATTCTTTAAGGTCTGGTGAACATGAAAAGCTGCCGTACTCTAACTGAAAAAAAAAAAAAAAAAAATTCTACTGCTTTCTCTTTCCTTCTCCAAATCCTAATAAGAGAATGTAGTTTTTATATTCTTAGGATCATATTTTCCTTTGGGGCCCACCCATGTTCCAACTTCCACAGTGGGAAAATAGAACTTAGAAACAAACAAAATAATCTATTTTATGTCCTTTTGCAAATCATTGGGATTTTTTCTTAATCGTAAACGTGCGAATTGATAGATGCTTTTACTGTACAAAACTGCAGAGGTAAAAAGACTGAATCTGAAAGCCAAATATCTTTTTTGTTGATGCATAAGACAGTTTTCAAATCCTTCAATTTTCAGATTCTAAAAAACCCCACAATTTTCTATAAATCCTTCATTTAACACATAACAGTCTTACAATGGTTTTACCTTAATTCACTTTACAATCTACCTCCATATCCTTTTCACTAGTATCTAATGATGCCAGTGTTTCCTTTATTAAGATGGGTTTACCAATCATCTCGTGAATCATTATTTTTAAATCAAAATCTAAGCAGCTCCTGAAGATGACATTCAATTCCACGGCATATATAAAGTTCTTACTACAATTCCACTGACACAGCCTTGGCCAGCTGTCTCTATAACCGCGTGCTTGTTACTATATGCTTAATACTTGCATCAGAATTTTTCATACTTCTTAACATTGCTAACTATAGCTTGACTTAAAAATCTTTCCTTTACAATATACAATGGTTGCAAAGCTGATACTTTGGTGAAAGATACTTAAGATATAGTGACAATTATGTGATTAGAAGAGCAATGGGTAAACTATTAAAAGTTTCAGTTGTACCCCACACTTTAGCTACCTTGGACTTTAAGCATACATATTTACCTTAATCAAGCTTTTAAGATTTTAGACATGATCTAAGAGTCCCCAGCAAATTTCAAGATATTTCTATGGTCCTAACAGGATATTTACTAGAAAAATTGCCAAATTTGTGGCTTAATTTGTTTCAAAAAGATAACTGAAAATTCAGTCTTTAAATATTTGTTTCTCTCCTCTCAGTGCAGCTTTAAAAATTGGGGTTCAGATCTTGGAAGTCTTTTTAGTATTTCACAAATCATGTATATAACACATTATTATGTGTTTTAATAGGCATTCTCATATTTTCTTTTATTTTTATTTCAAAGTATTAATATTACAGGTGTGAAAAGCTATTTGGTTACATGGATCACTTTTATAATGCTTGAGTCATGGTTATAAATGTGCCCATTACTCACATAGTGTTCATTGTACCTATTAGGTAGGTTTTTGCCCATCCTATCCTCCCTGCTTCCCACTTCTTGATTTCCGTTGAGTTTTACTCCCCAACTACTGGGTATTTACCCAAAGGAAAAGAAGTCATTTTATCAAAAAGACACGTAAACTCGAATATTTATTGCAGCACAATTCACAATTGCAATGGTATGGAATCAACCCAATGCCCATCAATTCATGAGTGGATTAATAAAACGTGGTATAAGCATGTCATGGAATACTACCCAGCCATGAAGAAGGATGACCTAATGCCTTTTGTAACAATCTGGATGGAACTGGAGACCATTATCCCAAGTGAAGGATCTAAAGAATAGAAAAACAAATACCACATGTACTCACTATTAAACTGGAACTAATGGTTGAGCACACATGTGCATAGAGAGAAGTAAAACATTCTTATATTTTCAATTAAAACTAAACACTGCAAGAAAATTACACACTTTTTTTGTGGGGGGAGGATTTTTTTACATGAACTGAATGTCCTGAGTGAGGCTCCTTAAGTCATGGGTCTAATACATTTTGCCTTAAAGAGTGGTCTTTTTCTCTCTAATAGACTCTCTTAGGAAAAATTCTTCAATAGTTGAAGGGAGAAATAGGCAACATAAGGTCTGCGGGCCAAATCTGGCCCTCCACCTGTTTTAGTAGATAAAGTTTTATTGGAATACAGCCATGCCCATTTGTTTGCATATTACCTATGGGTGTTTTTACCCTTCAATGGTAGAATTACATAGTTGCAGCAAAAATCATATGGCCCACACAACCTAAAATATTTACCATCTGGCTCCTTCCGGAAAAAGCCTGCCAATCCCTGGTTTAAGTAATTTTAGCTAACGTAGGAGCCCTTGCCTCCAAAAGTACCAGTTTCTTTCAAATATCTATAAATGCCTCCAAAGTCTTCAGATGGCACATGCTGGAGTACTTTCTCTTCTTCTGATCATCTCATTCCTCTCAGTGAGAGAAAAAGAAAAGAAGAAGTGATTTTTGATAGAGTTAGAAAGGAAGCAGGAGAAAGAGGAGAGGAAGAAAAGTCAGCCTTTCCTTGGCTGCCTTAAAATCAGACATTTTTTTTTTCTTTTTCTTATTGCCGCTATAGCTTTTCAAATATATACATTTCCAGAAGGGCCCTTCTAATTGCAGAAAATAGCTTTCCTCCCAGATTATTTCAATAAACTTTTGTGGGAATTCCATTGGCACTTGGAATTTACTCCTGGCCTCCAAAGTCATAACAGGGTCTTTCCCTGAATCATGCGGTAGTTGTCAAAACCCTTTCTTTTCTTTCCCCTCTGGACTTGTTAGCTTGGAGGAAGATAGACATTGTCTTTACCAGAATTCATTCGTTATTCAGAGTTGTGTGATTCTAGCTGTACCAAAAGTTTTTCTTTTTAAAAATTCAATTATGTGAAACTCCTGCTTTTCAAACTTTTCTTTTTCTCAAGTTCAAAATTGTGTTTAGAGTGAAAATTTTGACTTGGAGACTAGCTTGCTTACTTTCACTCATGACTTTTCATGATTCAAAATATGTTACTTTAAGATACACAAAAAGTTGACTTTCTAGGCACCATTGTTTCATTTTCTTACACAGGAATAAATTGATTTCTACATTTGAAAAAAAGTCAAAGAATGAAAAAGCTTGTAATAAAGGTGCTTTGCCTTCGAGTTACTTTTGACCCCACCTTCCCATGAGGGCTGGCAATGAGCTTGGTGCTACATTTATGGGGTCGGTTGTTCATAAATTATAGTCATTAATGTAGTGGTCTTCAAGTAAAAAGGGTTTATAGAAGAGGAACACTGTAAGTCAAAACATCTTAAGTCTGGAAATGTGCTCTTTTATTTCTTTCAACAATTATACATTAAATACATTTTTAGACTACCATTATATTATGTTTAATGGTCTCATCATTAAAAATGCAACATAAAAATGTAGTAAAATTAAGAATTCAGAAGCCTCCTTGGTAGGATAATCAAGAAAATGAGAAGAAAAAAGCTAAGGAGACAAAAGAGACTGGGCCAGATAGAACATTACATTAACAGTCTCCCACGATTACTGCTCTCTACACAAACCTTATATTCTGGTCACAGTTAAGTGCCCCATATTCTCTGACATTTGTCCTTCTTCGAACACTTTGTTCGTATCTCAAGTCTGATTTGAAAGGATCTTGGTACCACAAAGTTGTTGCTGATAAACAAAATTGGGTGTGATGTCTCTCTTTTCTGAAACCCTGTGTCTCTGTTCCTTTCCCATGGAAATTAATA
>NW_012153396.1:7130118-7135177 GCF_000956105.1 Propithecus coquereli
CACACACACACACACACACACCAACTATCTAGGGTTCATTCTCTACTTTAGATTTAGTCTTTGGTGATTTAATCATTAATCCTCACTGCAAAAAAATGAGAATATCCTCTCCAGCATGTAGTGTTTGGGCCATGAGGCAGTTGAATGACAGAGTACCAGAAACAGTGGGGCCCTTGAACGCAGTCATATGCCTTCCCTCTGATGGCATTTCTCCTAAGCACATCCAAGACTCTCCTCACGAGGACTCGCAGCCTGATGCCATGCTCTCTCCTTCTGGTTGTATTCACTAAAGATGGGAAGGTGGAGTTCAAGCCCAGCAGGGATAGGGAAGGCAGGGATCAGTTACCCCAGGTCATTCTTCAGGCCTCAGTGCAATAGAGGAATTGCTCTCAGGGATCAGCATGGCCTCAATGGCCCTTCATGTCCACAGCTACACAAACATATGGCAAGTAGATGTAGTAGAGGCCCAAGTTCACAGCAATATAGAGTTTAGATTTGTGAGTAAGCACCTAGACATTTTGCTACAGAAAACCTGAAGAAAAGTACCAGGTTTCTAGAAATAGAAAATGCATGTACCGTAGTCACAGGCTCTGGTAAAGGTTTTAATACATAGTAGGTCCTTAACTGCAAGGAATTAAACTAATGACTGTAAAACAGAAGCTCAGAATGTCTGTTCAGGACACGTAAGTCAGGACTCAGTAAGGATGAATAAAATATGCGTGTAAAAGTCATTCATTTTTTAATTCTCCACATACATATTGAGGAAGGACTATGTCTCTGACACTGTTCTCGGGCAGCTAGTAAAGCAATGAATGAGGCACAAAGGGTCTTTGTCCACAGACTGCTTACATTCCGATAGGAAAGACAACTATGATAAACAATTAAACACATACTCCAGACAATTTTAGATAGTAATAAATGCAAGGAAGATAATGAAACCACGTGCTGAGGGAACGATTGGGACATAGGTAAGGCTGTCAGAAAAGGCCTGGTCTTTTAGGAGGTAATATTTGAGAGGAACCCTGTCTAATGAAGGGCTAGAGATTCGAAGAGCCAGAGGGAAGGCGCATCTAGCCCAAAGCACTAAGGTGAGAGGAGCTGGCCTCGCTGAAGGTGTATGTTCCCAGAGCTGCAGCCCAGAGAGGGCGGGCCATGGCGACAGGTGAGGTCAGGCCTTAGGTAAGGGCCTGATCGTGCTGTGTTCTCAAAGGTGAGGATTTTGGAATTTATTCCAAGGGCTACAGGACTCCAGTGAAAGGTTGACAAAGGGGGACACAAACAGATTTTAATTTTCAAAACATCCCTCTGTTCCTGCATACTATTCTGATTTGGGAAAGTTAAGAGAAGACAACTGATGACCAGTTCAAAGGCCACGACTGTAAATCAGGTGAGAATGGATGGTGATGTGTAGCAGTGACCATGGAGGTGAGGAAATGCGAGCAAAGTAAAGGCATAATTGAGCAATAGAACTGACTAGTTCTCTGAGAAAGTAAAAACTAAAAGATAGAAAAGCAGTTAAGTATAACTATCTGTGTTTTAAAGTAAACAAAGGGGTAGACTGCAGATTCATTACATAGACAGGAAAGAGTAAAGAAATATGTTTCTGTGGGAAATTGGGGGACATATCAAATTTGTATCTTGCTTAGTACTTTAGTCTTCATTTTGATTTCTAAGTCCAGAGCTTACAGGAAAGTACATGATTCTCAATTCATATCTGAGAGTCATTAGCATGGAGTGTATTTTGAGCTCTGGAACTAAACGAGGTACTTAAAGATGGATATAGTGTATTATATAAGAGAACTCAACTTTCCAGTATCCAAAGGACAAGTTGAGAAAGAGCAGCTGAGAAGGAAGAAGTGAGAAGGAAGTGAGAAAGACTGAGAAGGAAAAGATAGCTAAGAACTAAGTTAGCATGATCTCCTATAATCCAAGAAAGGAGATGGAGAGAGAGAGAGAGAGAGAGAGAGAGAGAGAATGTATTGAATGACACAGAGGACTATATTAAAGCTGCTGCTGAGACTTAAAGCAAGATAAATATAGAAAAATGACCATCAACGTGACCATTGAAAAGAGTAGTTTAGTTAGGGGCTGGAACAACATTGAACCAACTAAAGAGTAGATATGAAATAAAAAAGATGAATCAGAAAGATTAGGGACTTGTTAAAAGGTGCCTACCCTTTTAAGACCATTTTTACAGAGTCAAAAAATTTAATTCATATCTTACTTCTTCCCCAGGCCCCTCCACCAAAAAAAAAGCAAGTGCAGAAAAATATAAGTCATAAATGTTAGAATTGATTATTTAAATTCATATTCTTAAGGCATCTGGGTGGTGTCTGGAACCACTGGTCTGCTACCAGTCTTCTTGGCTGGTAGCAAAAGGGTTAACAGCATGTTAGTGTAGGAGACTTGATATGATAATATGGGAACTTTTCTTGAAATGATGTCATATGTTGTTGACAACCCGTCCAGAGCAGCCCTCACCATTGCCATTCATGGGAAGCTACACAACACTCTGAAGTCTTTCATGGTGCATTTAACAGAAAAATTGTGGAGGGCAAAATTAAATAATCCTCAGTAAAACTGTCTTAACATTGTTCAAATGAACAACATAAGAGGCATAAAAAAGGATGGTAGATTTCAATATTACCTGCTCTATTATTTTCCACATTTTTTTGTTAGAGCAACAGTGTAGGAACTAACTTGTGAAAGCTTCTAAAATCAGACTTCCGGTTGTGTGGGAGCAAGAAGTTTACCATTGCTTTTTCTTTAGCAAAAATTGCCCTTTTGGATACATAATGATACATTTAGACCAGAGTCACAAACCTTATGGCTGTGATGGTCAAGAAAGGCAATTCAAGAAGATACAAACTGACAGATTTAGGTACTGCAGAAAAGTACTGAAGGATAAAAGAAATTACAGACAATAGCTATAATGTACAGTAATGTATTTTACTCTGCTGGATTCTGCCAAGGGATATTCCTGTGTGACACCAGCAAATGGCCTACAGAACCCTGAAATTTGAACTAAGTAAATCTGAATTTTAGAGAGAATAAATTCATTTACTTTAAAAAATACCTGGATTGTAAAATATGTGAGAAAAAAACAGAATTTATGAACTTTAAATTTTAGAGTCAAAGGCCATTTTTCATATAGTAGATACAATGAAAAAACTCTAATATTTAGAAATATTCATTGGGAATTTATTATTTCCTGAGTCTTTAAAGGGGATAAATCTGCTTTGTGTCTATTAACGAGTTATAAATCAGTGCGTAAATTCTCTTCTCACAAATCATCAATGTATTCCACAAGTAGAATCCTCGATTGGGTGTTATGGATTGTAAGCTGATTGGAACCATGCAGTACACTGAAGAATCTATTATAGTAGTGAGCCTATCTCTGTGGTCAACAGGGAGGGCAGGGGTGCTATTCCTCTGCTGATTGGAGAACACGTTTTTAAATACTTCTTTTTGTCTTCATTGATCATGAATATGATAGTTGATGATAAAGACTATGATGATGACATCAGCTGCTCATCTGTTGAAAAAGATAAGCATGTTCTTGCAGGAAATCTTATTTGTGGCTTGAAACACACTAAACTTTCACAAAATATTGCTACATATTTTTTTCCAGATGAGCCTTTGACAAAATTTTCTATAGGGAAATTAACAAGTTTATTTAGAGAAACTTTCTTTACATAGAATAATAGCGGTAGGTGTCATGGTAACAGGCAACGATTACTGATCATTTGCTCTATTACACCATGACATGTGCACAAACTTAATCCTTACAAATACTTTATGAAATGTTGTCTTTATTATCCTTAATTTACAGTTGAGTATGCTGAGATTTAAATGGATTGAACAATTTACACAAGGGCATGCAACCAGTATACAGCAGAGCCTAGAATTGGGGCCATTTTTTACTTGAGAGCTTATACTTTTAAACTCACTTGTGTAGTGTTTAGCCATGATTGGACATTCAGGTTCTGGACAAAGACTGTGTGAGTTTAAACACCAGCTTGAACTCTTAGTACCTCTGCGACCTTGAACAAAGTAAGTAATTTTCTTATTACAGAAGTTGTCTTAGCAGAGAATAATAAAAGGTGTACCATTTCTATTAATCTCAGAACTGTAGCAATGATTAATTGAAATAATATATGTAAAATATTTAGCAATATCCCTGAGACTTTAGCAAATGCTTAATGTACACCAGGTTTTAACCACAATAGCAACACCAACAGTAACATTGCCGCCTAATTTGGAAAATGCCTTAATCATTGAAAGATGTGTGTCAATTAGCCTAAAGAATCACAAAAAGACATTTAAAAATTTGGGAGTCAGTCAATGCTATGAATTATTAAGCTCTAATTAGAACCCTCTTTTATGGATCTGCCCACTACCCTGCTAAAATGATTTTAAAGAGATGGATGAGTTTTCCACATTCAGTATTGTCACCATGGGGCTTTCTAGCCCATAAGTGATTTCAGCTGAAACCTTTCCAAAAAGATTATACACTTGTCAGATGTAAAACATATGGAGTGACAATGGTTCATTCTTTGGATACATTTTGAAGTGGACAAACATTGGAAGTCTATGAAAGCAAAATAAACCTCAATTCTGAACTCAGGCTTAATCCAAATTAGTCAATTTGTTTGACTGTGAAACTATATGAAATTCCAAACCACAGCCTTTGACTATGTAATCCTTAAAAATGTACACAGTCAACAAACATTGAAAGAGTGGAGAAAAATTCAGGTTGTCTTCTCTCCTCTCATTCCCATCAAAAGTTTGAAGGCACCTGTCACCTATCAAATGGATTTTGACTCATATGTATGAAACCACTTCTTCCAGTGAATTATTCAGCAGTAACAAGTGATGACAAGTTCTCCACAGATGCATCATCAACTCACTGCTCACTTTGGAGAGTAGAGGAGGATTAGAGGTGGGGGTCAATTTGACATTTTGAATTTCCTTGTCATAGGTTAAAAACAAAGATGATTATTCTTAAAGGACCACACTAGACAAAATACTGAACTCTCTACAAAATTTCTAATAGAGA
>NW_012153396.1:7136997-7138356 GCF_000956105.1 Propithecus coquereli
CTAGGAGCATATAAATTTTGAGGGAGAAAAGTCTCCCTCTTTAATCAGAGAATCTATGAGGGTAGGGAAAATCTCAATGATATTTTTCCTTTTTCTCTCTGTCCTCCCACTGGCCAGAAACCTGGAGGTTCAGTTACTCTAATCTTCACTACCTCTGATGTTGTCACAGTTGGGATGAGTGCATGGCAGTATAGAGAAACCAAACCTCCAGCTTTCTAGCCACAGGAAAGAGAAAGGGAGCACCAGGGGACTGGAAAGTACCCAGGAGATTTTGGAGGGGAGGAGCTCAGGAAGCAAACTCATAAAGTTGTTTATGAACTAATGGGCTCTAAATGATCTAATGACACAAACTAAAAGGGAAAGACTAACAGAATGGATTTGGAAAATTGATGCTAGTACTATGTGATACCTACAAGAAACTCATGTCAAATACTCATGTCAAATTAAATAGATGAAAAAACATTCACTATTCAAACACTAATCAAAAGAAAGTTGTAAGACCTATATTAATACCAGACAAAGTAGGCTTCAAAGCAAAGAAAATTACCATAGAGATATTACATAATGATAAAAGGGTATGTCCAACAAGAAGCCATAACAACCTTACATGTATATGGACATAAAAAGAAAGCTTCCAAACGTGAATAAAAACTGTAAGAACTGAATGGAGAAGTAGAAAAATCCACAATTATGGCTGTCGATTTTTTTTAATCAATCAAAGATAGAACTAATAGACAAAAAAATCAGCAAAGACATAAGAGAACCGAACACCAGCAACAAACAATGGATTCTAATTGATATTTATATAATTATCCACCCTAAGCACCAAAACACTCATTATTTTCAAGTGTACATACAATATTCACCAAAATAAGCATATCCTGATTCATAAAATAAATCTCTATGTGATCCCTTTGCACATGCCTGCTTGCTTTTCCCATTCTTTGCCATGTTTTGACCCAGAATGCCACCAGAACCCATCCAGATGTGGTGCTATGCTCTTGAACTTCCCAGGCTGAAGAATCATGTACTAAATAAACATGTTTGTTTTTTTTTTCCCATGAACTACCCAGCCTCACATTCTTCTGTGACAACTCTAAATGAACTAAGGTAATGACCATAATTGAGTTTAACTATAAATAAATAATAGAAAGATACCAGATAAATTTCCAATCACTTGGAAATTAAACAACACACTTCTAAACAGTCCGTGGGTCAAAAAGAAAATCTCAAAAGAAAATGGAAAATATTTTCAACTGAAAGAAAATGAAAATACATCATATCAAACTTTGGAGGGTGCTGCTAAAGCAGTGCCTCATAAGAAATGTGTAGAACTAAATATTTTAGAAAGAATAAAAG
>NW_012153396.1:7139691-7141378 GCF_000956105.1 Propithecus coquereli
CTTGCCTTCCTCTCTGCATATTTATATGCACATGCACACATCAATAGAAAATTGAATTGGATAAAAAATATTTTAAAGCTGTGGCTTAGGTTCCAAATATCAAAGTTACAAAAATGTTTCATAAACTGGACCAGACCATCTAGTGAATCTTTTTTTTAAGGTAGCTTGGTTTAAAATGTTGAAGTGAAATAGAAGAGGTTTGAGAATCTGTTTTTGTCTGGGACTATTTAAACTGAAGAATTAAACCATATATCATGAAGGAAGGTCAAACTCACACATACTTGGGCTAGTACAAAGGTAGTAATCAGGGAGAGATCCAAACCAAGACAGAACGTTTGCCTATGGTGATGTTAATGGCGATCACCTAGACAGCTACCCAGCCTGGCTGCTGAGGTAGATTCCAGGGGGGAGAGAGGAGGGAAAGATGCTTGGGCCTTATCCTTGGTGAGTAAAGAATATTGTACTTTATTTACCATTCCAAGGTGAAAAACAAAACAGGGAATGGGGATCTACAAATCAATGGACTCTCTATCCACACCATTCTTTCCTTCCTGCTTCCCATGGAGTCATGCAAGAAGCTAAGGGAAACCTCTTATGCTTGTACATGTGAACTGCAGGCCTCTGAGAGCCATGAATCATAAATTCCCTGGGAAGTGGGGTCTGTGACCATGAGTGGTGGCATCAACCTGTCTCCAACAGCAGCCAAAGAGTGTATGGGATGTCTGAGAGGGTCAGTAAAAGAGCTGACGGCTGGAATGGGAAAGGAAAACTTTCCAAGCCATGTTCAGAAATTATATGGTACCCTTAGCTATGCAAATGGACAATAGTAGATGTGTATGGCTATTGGATTGCTGTAAACATATAGACACACTGAAAATAAAATCCACATCCATCATCAACAGAACTACAGAAGAGGCCCGTATCCTTAAAGATAAAATGCAACTTACAAAGAAATTCTTCAGGTTTTAAATCCCCCTAAAAGAATCCAAACATTTTAACCTGTTCATAGATTTTGAATGTTTCACTCCTATGAACAAAAATTCTAATTTTCTTTTTATTCAAAATATTGTCTTGGACAAATACCATCGCCCTTTAAGATGTTATGTTATCAGTACTATTTTCCAAATGGCTAATTTCTAATACAGTCCAATTTCCCCTCCACATATAAGTGTCGTGTTTTCTCATCTACTGAAAGTCAAGAGGCTCCTCTGGCCTGAAGATTACAAGACAATTCTTGGATGAGGTGTCAGGTTGTACTTGCACATGCTTCCTCTAACGTAGTTCTTATCACTATCAAAGTAGAGATTTTAAATTTTGGACGGGGTCTTTTTTTACGTAACATTATTCACATGACTCCACATTGATATTGAGATTCATGTAATAGGATGTATTCATCTAATTTAAACTCCTATATGAATTGCACAGTCAACGATGTGTTTTACTTACATGCTTGAGTTGTTGGCCCTGGGTGTGATGAAGTTGGCACTGTGGCTTACGAATTTGCAGGCCATTTTCCAGGGGATACAGCAAAAGTCTTGGTACCTGTGTTGAGACAATTAAAGAGATGCTTGCAGTGACCTCTGCATTGAAACAGTGCTGTCAAAAGGCAAGTTAAAAAGCTATAGCTTCTCACATTTATCTGTCTGAACCCTAGACAATGTTTGGCCAGAATTCTAGTAAACATAAC
>NW_012153396.1:7141459-7141885 GCF_000956105.1 Propithecus coquereli
TTACGACAGGGATGTCAGAGAAACTATCCAGATGTCAGAGAAACTGTAGCATGAGCAAAGTAAGATCTGGCCAAAAGAGCTGGGAAAGTCAGCCACATGGATTCTTTTAGGAAGAATGTTTCAACAGAAGAAAGAGAAAGAACAGAGATCCAGAGGCAGGCACACATAGGACATGATTGAAGAACAGAGAGGCTAGTGCAGTAGAGCAGAATGAGTGAAGGGGAGAGACATGGGATATGGATCCTAATTTCAGAGGAACCGGATTGTGTAGGCCTATAGAGGCCAATGTAAAGATCTTGGTATTCAGGCTCTATAAGTGCAAATTTTTACTTAAAATCATAAGAGGAGGTGAAATTGAAGTTCAGCTTTTCTTTATCACTCATTATAATTTGTCGGGTATTATTTTTCTAGTAGTGGATGAGTGTC
>NW_012153396.1:7145360-7147352 GCF_000956105.1 Propithecus coquereli
CACACTTTCCACATACTCACCATAGAACTGCTTTTACTAAATTATGCTTTGCTGCAATGCCATAAACGTAAATTGATAATCCTTACATACAGTGGCCATATGCTGTGGTTTGCCTGGGACATCCTGGTTTATGCCTGTGGTCCCAGTGTAATGACTAATAATGCCCTTTAAGGCATCATTTTTTTCTCTAAATGAAGGGAACTTGAATAATTTAAACATTAAAAAAAATCACAAGGAAAAGGAAAAAATCAAACAAACAAATTTTAATGCTCCCTCTTATTTTCCCTAAACCGAATGGAAAGAAAGAGAAAGATCCTCAACCAATAGTCGTTCCCCATTCTAGAACAGGTATGGCAAATATTGACATATTGAAAACCAATTATTGTCTTTCTGCTTCTTGGTCACCAAGGAAAGTGGATCCTGACTTGTGCAATCACAAAAGGTGCAGTGCTTCTGCAAGCGGGGTTCAGCAACAGATGGATAGCAGCTGCATAGCCCAGCTACGTACCTATTCTGTTGCCTCAGGTTGCCCTGGAGAGATGACCATACAGTCATAGGGCCCTCATTTTGAGGGCCAGTTCTCATTGCAAGCAGCCAAGCATTTAGGGCCCAGAATTACTAGACAAAAGTAATTCACCAGTCCTTTTCAAATACATCACTTCCCTTTAAAGCATAGCTACTAGTTTCTGAATTCAAATAGTTACATGGTGTTCAAGTTGTATCCATTGACCACTATACTTTTTAAATACACAAATTCCAATTAATGTATGGGACACCAAAATGATCAAGTGGTGAGTGCACAACTTGTTTTGAAGGACCCAAGCCCGAAATTGTTACAATCTAAATTCTTTTATTTTCTTCCTTAGTTTACATTTATTATAGCATCTTGTGTACATTTTTATGTTATTGTAATTCATTATTGGAACACGGCAGATTATAAATAACTGAATAGAAAAGTATGAATGAAATAGTGAGGTACATGATATTTCTCAGGCTACCTCAGATCATGCTGACACTTTCCAAAGACAAGATGGTCCTTGTTCATTTAACAATCAAGTATTAGCACTGTGTAGTATATTAGGAAACATAACACTATTATCGCCCTCTCACAATTCTATATAACTTGAAGTGGTCTTATTTATTTCCTTTTCTTTCTTTCTCCAGTATTAGAGTACAGTTATATACAATGAGCCCCTCTCTGCTGTCCAGCTCTTTTTATGAACAGGGCACATATTTGCTCAAAGGATGAGCCTGAGGAAATATGTGACAATGGGCAACTTTATTCTACCCATTAACCTATTTAAAAATTCTTTGGATAGGGTGGAAAGACTATTATGTTGGTCTTCTTTCCATCTTACAAGAAATATAATAATCTCTCAAGAGCTAATGCAAACATAACTATGGAGAGAACTATAGCTAAAAAGGAAAATGGGAAGATACTGTCATGGGTTAAGCTGTGTCCTCCAAAAAAATAAACTGAAGTCCTAAACCCCAGTGTATGTAAATGTGATCATATTTAGCAATAAATAGAGTCTTTGCAGAAATAGTTAAGATACTTGATAGAGTAAGCCTTATATCCTATGATTTATGTCCTTATGAAAGGCCATGTGAAGACGCAGAGACACAGACAGAGGGAATAAGGCCACGTGCCAGGGAAAGCAGATACTGGGGTGAGAAGCTGCTGATGAAGTTCTAGGAACACCTAGAACTGCCAACAATCACTAGAAGTTGGAAGAGAAATGGAAGGATACTTCCACAGAGGGGGCATGAGCCTGTGGACACCTTGATTTCATATTTCTAGCTTTCAGAGCTGTGAGAGAATAAATTTCTGTTGTTTTAAGTGACACAATGTGTGGTACTTTGTTACAGCACCTTTAGGAGACTAAGGCAGGGACAAACTCCTTTTTTTAGGATCTCCTCATCACCTCCTGCCCAACAAATAGGACTGCATCAAAAGGAAAAAAAAAACAAACATTTTGTATAGAAAAAGAA
>NW_012153396.1:7147402-7149929 GCF_000956105.1 Propithecus coquereli
TTACTTTATTATTGAAGAAATATTCTTTTATAAATTTTATGTAGCTTAAATGCACAGTGTTTATAAAGTCTACAGTAGTGTACAATAATGTGCTAGATCTTGACATTCATCACCACTCGCTCACAGACTCACCCAGAGCAGCTTCCAGGCAGTCCTGCAAGCTCCATTCATGGTGAGTGCCCTATACGGCTGCACCAATTTATCTTTCATTCTGTATTTTTACTGTACTTTTTCTATGTTTAATATGTTTAGATAAAATACCTGCCATTGTGTTACAATTGCCTATGATATTCAGTACAGTAACATGCTTTATAGGTTTGTAGCCTAGGCGCAACAGGCTGTAACATATAGCCTGGGTGTGTAGTAGGCTATACCATCTAGGTTTGTGTGAGTACACTCTGCAATGTTCGCACAATGATGAAATCACCTAATGACAAATTTTTCCAAACGTATCCCCACTGCTATGCAATCCATAACTGTATTTAGTCACAAGTGTGATGAAGAAAGGACAATGATTAATAATTGCAGAAATTAGTAACAAGATGACTACTGTCTAACAAAACAACAAAAGGCATTGAAATTCTAATCAATGTTCCCGAAAAAAAATTGGAAGGAAAAGACTAAGAATACAATTTTCAGATATTTATTACTGTTTGGAACATAATTAGGCCAAATAGTGAGGTGAAACTAACGAATTTAAGTCAACTTTATAAATGGTGCTGGGATGATTATTAGATCTGCTTGAAAAATTCTCAAAAAATAATCTAAGACTTTGTCAATTTACTACAGAACTAATTCATATACCTACAAAAAACAAATCTATATCATCAGCATCTTCACTAAGAACAAGATAAGGTACAAAAACTTAAGAGTGATTTCAAAGCAGATGTTGATTTCTCCCATATTCTTCTCATAGATAATTCATTAAAGGCTTGCGAATGTCAATGCACAAATCAAAGACACATTTGTATCTTCAGGTTCTTACATGTAAAAGAGAAATCATCCATGTTTATGTAGGATATGTCATTTCAATTTATAATTACCTGTCAGCTTTCAGGAAAAATGAATATTCAAGGGCATAGGAAGAATCATTCAAACAACAAAAACATCATTGATTGTCCTGGAAGGTATTAAATAAATTATCTATTTACAAATCTGAGTGTGAATCTAAAATTGCCTAATTGCTTTTCTTATAGAACATAAAAAAAAATAATATCTAACCCAACAGAATCTTGACTATAAGAAGTGATGTTTGTAGTTACTAGTGCAAGAGTTGGCAAATCTTTTCTGGAAAAGGTCAGACTAAACATTTCGAACTGTGCAGGCCCAAACTTTCTCTGTCACAGCTTTTCAACTCTACCCTTGTAGTTGAAAGCAGCCTTTGCAAACATACAAGTGTGCCTAATAGAACTTTAGTTACGAAAACTGACAGTGGACCAGATTTGGCTCAGGGACCGTAGTTTGCAGACCTCTTTCTAGAGGGTTCTCAGATTTCAAAAGCTCTGAGTGTGCTTAGTATTTATCTGATCGTAACCGTAACCAGATACAGTTCAAAGTCTTGAATGCTACGTATCTCAGGTGGTATCAAGCCTTGTGAGTAAATTCTATTTATGTGACTCAATTGAAAATCCAAATGAAAAACCTCACCTGAAGTTGCCTACAGTTGATATATTTAGGGAGACATGAGAAAAAAAATTTAAATGATAAAAAGTAACCCATAAAAAGATATTTGAGCAAGAGGAATGTATGAATCAAGTGCTTTAAATCTTCTCCAGTGGAATCACCTGAAATTCACAAAAGCAAATAATAGATTAAGCTAGAAGTCAAGAGTTCTGGATTCTGTTACAGGCTTTGCTACTAAGAGCTCATATGTCTTCTACACTTCAGTATCCTTAACTCAAGAAAACATAACAGTATGTTAAGTCAATGAACTTTGAAATTTTTCGAACTAGAAAAGTGATGGTATTGTGAATGAAATAGACTCTGATGATATCACCAATGCTAGGAAATCACAGCAAGAACAGCCAATGGCAACGAAGTGGATAAGTGCTCCTTCAGGCAGACCTGCTGGGGGGCAATGAAAGTCTGAGTTGCCGAGGACATTTTAATGACAGTTACATCAAGGACGCCTTATAGAATACATGCCATAAGTTTCAGACAGAGTCCGTTCAGCACCCAGATAACCAGTAGACAAATGTGTAGGGTGGAAAACAGAGAGGAAGACCAGCTGCCAATAAACGAAAGCATCCGTTGCTTGCAAGGTAGAAGTGAATGTGGCTCATGTCAGAATGTATGGAGTATGGCCTCCTATATCAGTGTGTGTTAGTGTCCTTACATTTCCTTTTTTTTCAATGTCAATTTGTACTTTTTTGTATTTAATTATTAAAGGATAAAATGCTATATTTGACTGTGAATCTAGGGTACCCTCAATACAAGGAATTTTCAAGAACTATAATCTCAAACTCCCAGAAGCTCAGGTTTCATGACTCAGCAGAGAGAAAGTATTGGTGAAGGACTCCTTGAATGA
>NW_012153396.1:7152154-7159902 GCF_000956105.1 Propithecus coquereli
TAAGGAACCCGAACAACTCAATAAGAAAGAAAGAAAATAAGCTCTATTAAAAAATGGGCAAAGAACCTGAGTAGACATTTTTCTAAAGAAGACATACAAATGACCAACAGGTATATGAAAAGGTGCTCAGTGTTACTAACTAGGGAAGTATGAATCCGAAACACAGTGAGATTTTGCCTCACACTTGTCAGGATGGCTATTATCAAAAAGACAACAAACAGCAAATGTTGGCCAGGGTGTGGAAAAACAGAACATTTGTACACTGTTGGTGGGAATGTAAATGGGTTCAGCCATTATGCTAAACAGTATAAAGGATCCTCAATAAAATTGGATATATACTCTAAGAACTTGCATTAATATGTCAAAGAGATATCTGTACCCACGTATTCATTGCAGTATTATTCACAACAGCCAACAGATGCAAACAATTGAAGTGTCCATTCATGGAGATTTATATATCTACAGAACTCATGCATCCTATCTAATCAAACTTTGTAAAAAGGGTACAAAATTTCTGTTATAAGATAAATACATTCTGGGACTAATGTACAGCATGATGACTATAGTTAATGATACTGTATTGTTCACTTGAAATTAGATAACAGAGTGGGTTTTAAATGTCCTCATCTCCCCTGCCCTCACAGGCACAAATGGTAACTATGGGTGGTGATAGATATGTTAACTTGATTGTGGTAAGTATTACACTATGTATATCTATGTTAAATATTCACATTATATACCATGAATATATCCAATTTTTATTTGTCAATTAAATATTTTAAAATAAAATATAGTAATTAGTATGCTAATTAGGCATCCACCATTCTCCAGTTTAAGATTTAGGTTCTCACTAACCATGAGTATGATTGCAACAGACATGGAGTAGAACTGAAATGGACTGCATCTGAAAGGCTTCCTTAGCTGCAGGGTCTGATGACACATTTAATAGGGCAGCAGCAGCTGTAAGGATGCTTCAGGTTTGGCAAGAAATTCAGAAGGACATCAAGACTCTGCTGGAAACAAGAGTCTTATTTTCCTTTCCACGCCCACCAACATGTCAAGACTTAAGGTTGGGATTGGAAATTAAGGGAAAGATAAATTAACAGTAGCAAAAGAAGCATAAAGTTATTTTTTCATCTAACTAGCTCAGCTAATCTGCTCCTAAAGATTTATATGGGGAATATCCCACCCAAACTGTGTAAAGTGATCTATGGGAAATTTTAAAAATTCTGCTCTACTTTTAATTTCTCAACCATCTGGAGATTTTTCAGATGTTGGTGGGTGTATGTGTTTTTGTGGTAATTCATTTATTTTGCATTATTACACTGAAGCTCTTGCTTTGGTTATATTTCTCCTATAAGTCAAGAGAAGGCATGCAGGAAACAAAACCGAAAAGTCACGTGTGTAGTCATCAATCAACCAAAACTTATCTAAATCAGTATTTAGGTAAATGTGTAAAAAGAGATCAAAGAGTAAGCCACAAACCATAGGGTTTGTGAGCCCTTCGTGAAGCATAATAATCTATTATTAATACTACTCCTTACTACCTCTGGTACCAACTAGAGTTTAGAGTTATGGCCGTGGATTTGAGAAAGGAAGAAGCGTAACTACAAATGCAAAAATGAAAATGACATTTGTATTCATGAGGTGCTACCTTTCACAATTATCTAGGTGACCATGGAGAGAACAAGAAGTCTTAGCTAGATGGATAGAGGAAGGGAAGGAATGGAAGATAATTCAGCATTAAGACTCTACGTTGTGTATGCTCCCTACATTGTTTCTCTTTTATATTAATACGTGGAATTCAAAGCACATAAATCATGAAGATATAACAAAATCCCATGCTTTACTGGAATTGAGGGAATATAAATGTTCAAATACCAGACATTAGTATTCTTCTTTTAGATGGTTTATATTTTAAAGTAATCAAACTAGTAAACTTACATTCCACCTCTCCTAGGAATAATTTTCCAAAAAACTCTGTCACATTGATTTCTATAACCATGCGCACACACACACACACACACAAGTAATCACAAAAGTTGATGTCAAAGAAATGTTCTATATATTTGTTCTTTATTTAATGGCCATCTGCCATGACTTTTTAAAAAAACTATATATATTCAAGGTGTACAACATGATGATTTAATGTATGTATACAGTCCCCAAATTACAATGATTCAATTTATAATTTTTCGACTTTATGATGGTGCAAAAGCAAAACACATTCTTTATGGCACCCATAAAACCATTCTATTTTACATTTTCTGTACAGAATTCAACAAATTACATGATATATTCAACATTATTATGAAATAGGCTTTGTGTTAGCTGATTTTGCCCAACTGCAGGCTAATGTAAGTGTTCTGAGCATGTTTAAGGCAGATAAGGCTAAGCTATGATGTTTGTTAAGTTAGGTGTATTAAATGAGTTTTTAACTTCTGATATTTTCAATTGACAATGAGTTTATCAGGATATAGTCCCATGGTGAGTAGAGGAGCATTTTTACATTGTGTAATGATTATCAAAATCAAGTTAATTAACACATCAAACACCACCTATGTTGTACATTAGATTGCTAGAATTGGTTCATCTTATAACTGAAAATCTGTACCCTTTGATCAACATGTCCTCATTTCCCCCACCCTCCAAGCCCCTAGTAACTACCACTAAACTTTCTATTTCTATGAGTTTGACTTCTCAGATTCCAAATATAAGTGAGATGGTACAGCATTTGTCATTCATTTCACTTAGCGTAATGTCCTCTAGGTTGCTATGACTTCTTAAGTGGATTACATGTTTCTCAATGGCATGTGCTCTTTATTTATTTTAAGTCCCCAGTAGTTTCTAGTCCAAGACTGTGCACAGCAGTGCCACAGGAATGCTAGAGGGAAGGGAGGTCACAGTATCATTTTCTAGTCTTCATTTTTTGTGTGTACCCCAAAATGCAGACTAAGGATTTATGAAATCAAGGTTGAATACTTGGCTTCTATAGACTATTTTGTCATCTGATCCCACATATTGATGTAAACCATAAATCCAGGATGGAGTAGAGTTCCATAGTATGATATTATATAATCTCGGCAAGTCTATTGGCTGCTCTAAAACAAAACATACAGGCAGCAGGAAAATGTTTACAATAATGGTTTGGGGTTGTTAGGATTCCAGGCATTTTACTCTCTGATTCTAGAATCTAGGCAGAGTATTAAAAAATACGTTTTACTTGTTCAGAAAAATGGCATTAATAAAAAGGACAGGTTTCATGAAAACTACAAAGTTTAGAAAAGCTTTTGGCTGGGCCTGTAATCCTAGCACACTGGGAGGCCAAGGAGGGAGGATCGTTTAAACTCAGGAGTTCAAGACCAGCCTGAGCAAGAGGGAGACCCCGTCTCTACTAAAAAGCATAGAAAAATTAACCGGGCATCTTGACACATGCCCGTAGTCTCAGCTACTTGAGAGGCGGAGGCAGGAGGATCGCTTGAGCCCAGATGTTTGAGGTTGCAGTGGGCTATGACTAGGCCACTGCCCTCTAGCTGGGGAAAAAAACAAAACAAAACAACAACCTTTCTTCAGATGAAGGAAGAACTCTCACATAAAAATAGACATATAATTTTATGTGGAGCTCGGGAAGACAAAACAGCAATAGTAGAAGTAACCATCAGATATATTAACATAATTGAATAATTTCTTTAATAACAAAAATATATACACAAAAAGAAACACTAGCCTTCATATATAGCTTACCTTTACTAGAATCAGTGACATAAAACCTTAAGAGTTGGCCAAGGACACTCAGAGACTTCAAGCTTACATACATCTATACATCATGTAAGTTACCTTCCAAATCTATGATTTTACGAAATGTAACCACCCGTTACAATTGAAGGAAAATATTAAGTGACTAAATAAGGATTAGTTATAGGCTCATGTCCCATTAAGAAATCATCATAAATCTCCAAAGAAAGGAAATGAGTGTTAAAATATTTTTTGTCTTTGACTTTTGTCCCTGTATCACTTCAAAATCACAGAGATCCTAATAGAAACCAAGGAAGATTAAAATCCAGGCTCTGGACATTCTCCCAGTGACTACTTACATCTTGACAATGAAATGTTTCCTGATAAAATAACATGGTTTATATTTGTGTTTTAATTTTGTAAAGTGAAAACAACCAAGGATTTAATTCCAGAAAATATACTCAGCCATGCCCAGAAATCCCCATCTTCAAACTCTTCATGCCCTGCTATTTTCTACAGTGCTCAAGCCATGTGGTAGCAGGCCCTAGAACTTCATGGAACCCTGGAGAAAGATGAAGTGGGTCCATTAAACATGGAGAAGAAAACCATACAACATCAAGCATTTCTTATAATACAAGCATATTAAAGACCATCCCTATTGTGTGGTCCAATGTGACTGTCTTGTCTCACATAGTGTCTTGATACTATACATGCTTTACCTAAGAAATTCATTCTGGCCATGATGATATTGTAGAGAAGAAAAACAGAAAAGTCAGCTTTTCTCCCCAAGTACTCCTTCCTCAGCCATGGATTCTTGACTCGGCAGATTCAGCTGCTCTGTGTTTTCTCTCTATTCTAGGTTATTGGCCAAGAAATTCCTATATGAGGGTGGGGAATAGGGAAGCTTCTTCCAGATTTAAGGTAAGAATCTTCCTCATGTAGCCCCCACCAATCATAACAACCAAGGTCACATCATTCCACTCCCTACCAGTATTTGGGCGATAGGTAAATTCAGAGTGATGAAACTTCAGATCTTTTAATATCAGCATAAACTCCATGGGGCTAGATAATTTGTCTGTTTTTTTCATAACTTTTTTTTAGGGCTTGGAACAGTGCATGACACACAGAAAACATTCAATAAATGTTTGCTGAATAAATGAATGAATAACAAATCCATGTGTCATCAAATTAAATTTGATAAAGGCGTTAAATTATAGAGAATGCAGAATGCAGCATTTGCAAATTCTTATACTCAACTAAGAAAAGCAAACATTTTATGCATTAACGTGACCATTGAGAAATTGATGTTTTAAAATTAGGTTCCTGCAGGTTATCTTTTACTTCAATTTTATGTATATGGCAGAAATTATAAACATAGCAGAATATCAGATTTTATAATGTTATTGTTTACGTTGCTGATTTAGCTCTCTGGCTCTGTCTCACACCCAGGGCTCTCCACAGGTGCAGGTACTGCTCCACGAATCACAAAGATAACGGTTCTTCTTTGGAGCAGGTCTTGCTACCTACACTGAGAATGTGGAAATTTATCAGATGCTCCCTCCCTCTGTGTTTTATTTGTTTATTTGTCTTTAAATAGTAAAAATAAGAAACTCATTAGAGGCCAACAGTTATGAGTCCATGGGCCCCTGTAGTCAGACTGCCCGAGTTTATCATTCACACAACTTAAAATCTTTGTGAACTCAGCGAAATAAAATAATGCCTAACTCATAAATTTATTTTGAAGATTTAATTTGGAGGTGGAAGTTCATAGCACAGTGCCTGGTATATAGTAAACATTTAATAATTGTTAGATTATTAGATAGTAAGCGTCATGATAATCAAACTGTATTCTACCCTTGCTTTTCTCCTTCCCTGCCGTGTATCACTCTTCCACCCCTTACCCCTACCACCTGACACAAGCATACTCTACAAACATGCTGGTATTTGAGAATCCTGCATTCCCATATAGGGCGTAGACATGGAGGATCCCAATGGTACCAGACTGTGCAGATGCAGTAGCCCAAACTCTGTCTCTGACTACGTCTGCATGTGAGGCCCAGTGGAGCCTTGAAGCTATAGGATTTCCCTGTATCTGTTGGTGATGACGGGCAAGAGGGGGCAGAATTGGGTCAGGATCCAGAGAGAACAGGATGCTAAAACTGGAAAAGATAATCTACATCAAGACCCTGATTATTAGATGAAGACAATGAAGACAGAGAAGCAGTGTGCCTGGCCCAGGTCTGGATTTACTGAAACCCCTGGGTCATGTCTCTGGACCTCTTATTCCTTCCCACCCCTCCCACCTCCCTAGGGGTTTTAGTATCACCAACCAGAAAGTGGCAGAGAAGAGATTCACTCACCCACTTTGGTAAAAGGGAATTATTCCATGTCATTAACTGATTAAATGAAACAAATTCCAATATAAAACTTATTTTTCTCTCTGCCACCTCTTAGAGGAAAATTTGAAGAAGAAACAGAACAACCAGCAAGTCAAATGTTAAGTGTTCCAATATTTGGTCTTTAACAAAATATTTCAGTGTTTTTAGCAAGAAGAAAATGTGTGTTTAAAAATGGGGATCCAGTTTTCCTTTGTTATATTAATTTTTGATTAGCTACACTGTGATACTATTCTAGTTATATTAATTTGAATCCATCCAGCTCACACAGAAAAACACTTCAAGTGTGTTCCATGATATAGCGAAGGGATGAGCTCAAGAGGAAAATGTTTTCTTGTGTTGCTGGATTCTCAAAGGCTTCTGCTCATGACCACCAAGTGAGGTGTGGGTGGGACATCATGTATTCACTTAACAAAAATGTATTGAGTAGGTACTTTGCCAAGCACAGTATCAGCTACCAGGTTTATGAAAATAAGATTTAGACCTTGTTCTCAAGGAAGATATAGTCTAGTAAGAGACACTAACATGTTAATTAAATATTAGAATAAGTTACACTAAATGAAATGCTATGGGTATAACTCTTTGTACTGTATTAGTCTTAGAAGCCATCCCTAAATCACACTGAGGCTAAAAGGAAAGACATCCCTACGGAGATGACTCTTGATGAACAAATTGACTGGGAAGGAGAAACTCTTCGAATTAAAGAATAACAGAGGTCTAAAAGCTTCAGTTTTAACTTAGCAGATAACTGTCAGAGTCTGATCCAGCCTAGCCACACTTTCCTCACTTATTAAACAACTTAGTAAAACCATACAAATGATTGCACTTTAATTATACTCATTGAAAACTTGTGAGGTACTATGGGGAATTCTTATTGTCAAAGCCTAGATGTGGCCCTATCGCCAAATATGCAGAGAATACTGGAAGAAGACTGATTTTTCCTTATATCAGTTGCCTGCTTACATCCCAGTAACAAGATTTCTGTCTATGAGGGAAAGGCAGGAATGCTGAATATGTTTGTGGTTCTGTGTGGACCTTTCTAATAGTGCTGGCTTTTGTCCTATCATCTGCTCAGGTCGTGATCTTAGTAATTAGCAAATTAACCAACCTTTGTATGTGAGTTCACCTTTCCTCTTTACGGGTCTGTTAAAATAATAATCTAACTATCTGACACTTAGACAATGGGATATTTATTATTTTTAATATAAAGGATACTTGTTTCATTAGAAAGAACATAAATCTTAGCAAAGATAGTGTTTTGAGCTGTGGTTAGTTTTACAAATAGTCATGGTCCCACAGAGCACCCCCAATCCTTGCCATTGTCTCACATCCACAGAAAGTTTGGAACTATCTCTGGGGTTCAGTTAGGAAAACAGACTCAGCGGGTAGAGCTCTAATGGGAAATCGATATATGGAACATTAGGCTTTAATTAAGGCGATTACGACCAATTCCTTGTTTAGGTCAGTTTAACAGTTTCATGCATTTGTTCAACAATTATTTACCAAACACCCACTTCATGCTAGGCACTATTCTATATGCTAGACTACACCAGTGGATGAGACAGCAAGGGCTGCCTACACACTCTGGTTGTTTCTGTGGAACTGGGAACTGTCCAT
>NW_012153396.1:7161042-7164390 GCF_000956105.1 Propithecus coquereli
AATGGGATAAAGGAGGATAAAAAGATAACATAAAGAAAATAGACCAGAAGGAAAGAATAGGAAGCTATAAGTAAACAGCAGAGGTTTTTTTAAAAAAACCCAAAATTTCTATAAATGAAGACTAGTTACTGGAATTTAAAAGGTAGAAGATGATAAATAGCAAATCAGACATGGCTAGGAGAAACTTGCAAACTGAAAGATAAATTAGACGAAATCATCTGAAATCCAGTACAGAGATATTAGAACTAGAACAGTGGATCTTGAAGTGTAATCCTCAAATCGGAATATTAACATGCCTGAAAACTTATTAGAGATGAAATTTTAAGCTCTATCCTATATTTATGGAATAGGAGATTCCAAGGGAAGGAATAAGCATTCTCATCTTTTAATAAGCTTTCCAGGCTGATTCTCATGCATACTAAATTTGAAAACAACTGAACCAGAGAATATGAAAGAAGTCCCAAAGAAGTAAAAAGAATATTTGCAATAGCTGGGAAAGAAAATACTTTCCCTCCCACCTCCTGAGCCTTTCCATCTTCACCTAGTTATTTAGTTCAATCGTGAACTGGATGCTCAGCAACATCTCTGGAGGTGGTGGGGGTCCCTGTTTGACCACGTTCATTGACAAAGACCTGATTAGATCTTCTGCTCTTAGCCTATTTTCATCAGTAAAAAGTTATTCTTTGTAATGTGCTGAAATTAACTTCTTTATTACTTCTTTGCATAGTTCTGAATGTGCCCCTTTGGAGTGATATCGAATGAATGGATACAGCTTCATATCTGTGAGTTCCCACTTGCTCTGAGGCACTTGCCTTCTATGCCAATCTTGCATATGACATGTCTTTGTGTTGTGACATTTTGAACCGCTCCCAGCAATGTTTCTCTTGCACCATTGGCCCAGAATTGGTCATACTGTTATACTGTATCTATGGTACCAGGTGACAGGGTACAACTTGTGAGATCAAGTAGTGCTTTGGGGTTTTTCCTAAATATACCATCAAGTCATAGACGTTGCCAATAACCAATTCAATTTATTTCCCATTTGCTCACATTTTCTACCTGTGTATTTAATTGACTAGGGTAACCTGAAATATTGATGACTTCTTGTTCATAGAGCCATCTATCACATGCAATTTCCTGCAGAAACAAATGGAATTAGAGAATAAGCTTTGTGCCAAAAAGTTTGCAGAGTAAAGACTATTTTTTCGGCCATTTCACAATGCCCTGAATTATTGCTATGCTTTACTAATCCTTATTCTGCTTTTTGCCTTTATGTTTCAGTATAAGTTACTATGAGTCTGGGTTTCTGCAAGGTAGCGATATGTTCTCAGTTGCTAGTTATTTTTCAGGAACGTCTTTTCCTGTTATGTATTCAATTAGTCATTTAAGAAAAACATGTTTATCGCTATAAAGCAAGGCTAGGATTAATGTTGATCTGTTTCTTTTTCGTGGATTAGTGCATTTTTTCCTCCTATTTGTGCCTCAACACATAAACCCTATGGTCTTTTATTAAGGAAGAAAAACATTTACATTTGCCAATTTCACTGCATTTTGTTCAATGTCATTTATTTTAAAGATTCTATCTGTGCTTTATCACGTGCTCATATTTGAAGTGCTCATCATATTATTTAGTAAGACATTTCCTACACCATTTGAGATTCCCTTGATGTAAACACCATTGCAAATTAAAAAACTCGTTTCATCTTTTTTAATTGAGTTGATGCTTGAACTCAGGTTTAGGAAAGTTATTCTTAAATAAATCACAATCGATGCCAAAATTCATAGTTACTTCCTGAATTTGTATCAGGACTGTGGGATACTGAAAGCAGAATTCATGCTATATTTAGAGTAGACGATAATGTTTTCTGTGGAATCAAGTTGTTTCTCTCCTCTTGCGAGGAACAAAAATGAACAGTCTCATAGATGGCAGAATGGTCCATGTGTAGTGTGGTTCTGTTGCTAAAATAAAAACTGCTTGAATCTATACTGACAATATCCCGTTCCCTTTAACCTTATGTGCAATGGCTTAGAGATAACAGCTGTTTCAGTGAACATCAAATCTTGCCCAGAGGAACACATGCATTGCTCCTCCTGTATATATAGAAACTTCTCTTGGCTTCCCTACTCTTACACAGCTGCTGGAGTGTCATGACTCACAAAGGCAGCAACAACTCTAACTGAGCACCAAGGGGAAGCAAAATTGGCCTTGGGACTATTTTGCATATAGAGTCCTTGCACTGGGTTAAAGACAAAGGAATAGGTCTTCACGAGATGCTCCTGCCAACGAAAATTAGATGCTGATAACCACTGACACTTGTATAGCACCTGATAGCTGTGCAGAAGATATTCATAGATATCATTTCATTTTAGTTTCAACACAATCATATGAGGTAAAGTAGCAGACATTTTTTATAACCTCCTCAGCATCCATCTAGGTGTTTTCCCTTCCCAACAGCTTCAATTTCAGTTTGGGAAACTCTACAGGTGCAAGGAAGCTGCTTCCTTTACCGGCTGTAGGGAGAAACTCATGACTGAATCTGAGCCAATGAGTACGTGCAATCTCCCTGGTCACAGTGATTGGTACAGGCGTGGGCATGGAACATATGCTGATCCAATCAGGGTAAATCTTGGGAAATTTTCTAAGCAGCCTGGAATAAAGATGTTGCCCTGTTCACATCACACATAAATGGCACAGTATCTGACTCTGGAAGGTGTTGGAGCACATCTTGGGACTATGAGAATGAAGCTGATACATTGGATGATTAAGCAGAATGATGGAGAGAAATCAAATCTTTGGAATATAGTAAAAGAGCAGAGATCAAGACTCACATGAAACCAAATTCTTCCTCTGAAGTTTTGCTTGTGTGAATCAGTTAAATCCCTTTATTATGGCAATCGGTTTAAATGTGGTTTGGGGTTACATACTTCTGAAAGTGACTTGATAAAGAGGGATGTCTTTGATGAACTCTGCTAAAAACAGAGCCTGAGTCAAAGATTTGGGTGCAGGTACTTTATTTAAGAAAAAGTTTAATAAGATGATGACAGAGAGAGTGAAGAAAGAAATTCAGGGAAGGAGAAAAGTTAGTAAAGGAGGTTTTATGGCAAGCAGCCACAGTAGCAGTGCTATAGTAGGCAGATCAGGAATTCTTTTCACATCAAACCATTTTATACGTCAATCTGTTTTAGAGAGGTTAAATATACATTCAAATTCAAAGAACGATAGCAGTGGTTTGACACAACAGTACTGAAAACTGACATTTATTGAATATTTACTATAAACAGGACTGTGCTGAGTTCCTACCCTGTATTATCAGATTTAATCTTTAAAATACTCTTGAGATAGGTATG
>NW_012153396.1:7167248-7168438 GCF_000956105.1 Propithecus coquereli
TGGGGGAGGGGCTAGAAGATTACTAATATTCTTATTTATAGGCACAATCCAGTATCGTACCAGCTGCATGATATAAAGAATATGTAGTTATCTCTACTGGAAAACCTTTTACTTGATAATTAATTCAATGGTGAGAAAAGTAACATTCTAAAATTCTAACTGGAAAAACCCAGAATGTATAGCCATGGGACTGTTTTTGGAAGACGCTCTCTCTGGATTTTGAGAGTTCAATTTCAAAGGCAGTGTCTCTAGCAAAGGTCATATCTTTTTCCTGTGACAGCTCATAAGAGAGGCAGTGAAAGCTGATAAGAAGGACTTGTTCCTACAATCCAGCTGCCAGAGCCATATCTTTGTATCATCTGCTGGCCCATGAATAGGACATCTCCAGGGACAATATTGAACTTAAAAACGGACTGAGCATCTCCTGTCACAGTGCTAACCGATGCCATGTACACTTGGTTGAGGAGTAAATCAAGATTGCCTTTAATATAAACTATTTTTAAATCAAAACATTGGAATATGGTCTCCAGAAATGTGAATATCAAGATGGGTTTATCAGAATACATGACTTAAGATTATTTTTGTACAGGAAAATTTGGGATATATGGACACTGTAGTTATAACATGTGAGAGTACCTTCTCTGTCCAGAAAGTCTATCCTCTGGGATGTGTCCGTGGACTTCCTAAGAAGCAATCCTAAATAGAAGAGCTTCAAGACTAATCAGATCTAGTGGGGACAATCTGCTTTCCTGTTCATACCAGGAACAAAATCAGACCCAAATTGACTGAGCCAGAATTAAGGACTTTACCCATTACAATAGAAACAGTGACATCTTGTTAGTGATCTCTGTGACACACTTAACCATGTTAGTTTTCTAAACTGCATTTGTGAATTCACTTGGCTTTTTGAGAAGGCTGTTAACAATGGAGGTGGGTTGGGGAAGATTTCTATTTTGATGCATCTTTATTAAAAAGGCTTGAATTTAGACATATCTAGAGAGTGCCACCTTGTGGGTAAAAGGCAGTAAAGTTAGATGGAGAAAAACTGAGATACATGCAAATCTTTACTATTTGTAATTGATTGCTGTCTTTATATTAGTAGTAACTAAGCCTGACAATCCAAGTATTTCTTCGATCATGTAGAGAGCTCATGATCTAAGAAAAAGTGACACAAATTAACCTAATTATTA
>NW_012153396.1:7170057-7177632 GCF_000956105.1 Propithecus coquereli
GGCATGCTGGACAGAGGTAGCATGTGCAAAGCAACAGAATAAAGAATGATCCAGAATTATTTGAAGAATCATGAATCCAAGGAGGCAGAAACATATGTGGATAGGTAACCCTCATAATATATTACTGAAATAATTATAAATTCAATCCAGGCTGTAAAGAAATTTACGTACCTTTCAAAATGGCTAGGCTTTAACCACATGGATTTGTTTATCTTGGTCTTCCTCTTCTTTCTATTTCTGGGGACACAACTCTAAAGTCCCTCTTTCTGTCTTGAATTAAATATTGCAATAACCACATAATTGGTCTCCCCATCCTCAGATTCTTTCTGTGTAAATCAGACCCCCACACAGTTGAGTAATATCAGGTCACTTTACATAAAAACCACTTGTGATTTTCCAGTTTCTACCAAATTGAAAATAACCTCTCTGGCAGTAAGTGCCCTTGGTGATAGGACCATGACCTAAATACCCTGCATTTCCTTATGGAGCAGTCAAATGCAATTTCCCCTGGTTCCCACAGATATACCCATCTTTGGTGATTATTCTTGCTTTCCAATAATTCCTGCTTTGCAATTTGCTTGAAGTTACCATCCTACTATCTGCCTACCAAATTCTATCTCCTTCAAATCCCATCAGGAATGATAAATCCTTCATGAATGATCCCCAGAAACCCACTAAACCATAACATTTCTATCTCCTGAGTCTCCCAAGTCTTTGTTTCTGCTATGACAACCTGACATACATCTTCCATCCTATGACTAAATAATGGTTATTTGTGTTCTTGGCACCACATGATCACCTCATCTATCTCACCTTGTTCTCTCCTTGAGAAAAAAGATGTAGATTATAGTCATTTTTGCAGACCCTAAAGCAGTTGGCATACGACCTTGCTCATGCCAATTTTTAGCATTGCACAAACATTTTGTTTGTTTGCTCTTTGGTCACGATACGACATGCTGACACTAAGGATGTGTTGCAGAATTTGATACTCTATATCCTCTAGAGAGCCCCTAATCTAGAGCTTACTATGTATGTACCTACTAAAACAGGGTGAGCACATGATTTGGGGAGGCTGATGGAATTGCTAAATATGAGTTCAGTATGGAAGTAGAAAGATCCCACTGTCTAATTTGAAATAATGTAGTCTGGTTCACACTTTGAACCTTGTCTCAGAGGTCTGGTTGGTGGACTGACATGATTTCTTGGGCAATCACATGTAGGAGAATACATGTGATGAAAGGCGGTGAGGAACATCCTAGACTCCCAGGGGTCGGTGGGTCCAGTGACACTCCTTACCAGGATCCATAGGGTGGATAAAAGGGCCAACGAAGCCCTCTGTAAGAATAGGGCAGTTATCAATTGTCTGTCTATGAAGAAGCATATATTTCTCATAGAAAATTTGAAAAATAGAGAAAATGTCAATACAGAATTTAAAAAATCTTTATGATCATATTATTTGAGATTATATTACATGATGTTGATTGAATTCGGACTTTTTTTCCACCACGTAATATATTGGAAAGATTTTCTCCATTTCATTAAAGAGTCCAAAAAAAAATAACGGCTGTAGGTAGTACGCTAAACTTATGCACCATAACTTATTTAACCAATTAAATGAGACCACTTTTAAATATCTCTGGGTTTGCAGCAAAGTGTAAACCATTAGCTTTATTTTCTAAATTGGATTAAATAGAAAGCAATTGTTGGAAAAAACTGCCACTAGCACAACTACTTATTTCTGTCACAGATTTACCTCAAGCTGTTTTAATATTAGTGGAGAATATTTTTGCCTAGTTTTCCTCCACTTGTATTCTGGAATATCACCAAACAAAACACATAATGGGAACCTGGGTTGATGGGATGTGTGTTCTCCTGTAGTGAGACAACTTTGTGAATTCGATTGCCTTCAAAGGCAAATAACTCAAAGTAGAGACTTCCCTGAAAAGAGACAGCACTTCATTTCAGTATTATGTAGAAGCTGCTCTATCAAGGTGGACTACGGACAGGAAGGCAAAGGAGCAATTGCCAAGGAAGTCACTAGGAAAGTGTAAATTTGTTCTTAATGACATCAACCTCCCTCCTCTGGGCTTTTCTTCTGCAGAAGAAAGCACACACAAGAGGCATTGCATGGGCTTTAAGTCACCCAGGACTGGGGTCAACTTCTTGAACAGCTTCCTTAATCTCTATCTAGATCTCATTTTTAAAATGTAGCTGTTAATATTCACTTCGAGTAATTAATGTGGAGCTTGAAAATTAATAATAATAACAGCAAAACCAACAACAACTTACCCTTAAAATTAATGCGGGGGAAAAAACCAATTAACATATGTTCTCAGATATTTTCTGTGGAATGAGAGATCAGTTCTACCTGCATGTGGATGCTAAGGAAGCACATTTATAGATGGAAGGCGATCAAGAAAAGGCTACAGATAGACACAACCTCAAACTTACTTTAATAATGGATTTCATGATCCCTTTAAAGTCCTAAGATACAATCTTATATATGCCAGATAAAGATATATAAATATAGATATAGATGTATAGATATAGACTTACAGACTCACACATAAAATTGAGTATTTACTCACGAGCCAAAAAATGTACAAAGTGTTTTCTGTACATTATGTAATTTAATTGAGTAACTGAAAGAAACTATCCCATCTCTCATTCTCTCAGGAAGAAAATGAGTCCCAGACTTGCTGCTGATCTTACACCCAGCCTATCAAAACCAAAGACCACATTCTTAACACAGTGCTGCTACTGCTGCTGCTGCTCCTAGTAACAGGACTGATGCACTATTTGTCCTGTATTACTGCATCGTTATCATTTATTCCATAATTAGCATCCATCTGAGTGCTTGCATTATGTACTCATAACTAGGTATGCAATTTTATGTGTTTATATTCATATCTATACATTACATTTATATATCTTTATCTGACATATATAGGATTGTATCTTAGGACTTTAAAGGAATCACAAAATCCATTATTAAAATAAGTTCGAGGTTGTGTCTATCTGTAGCCTTTTCTTGATCCCCTTCCATCTATAAATATGCGTCATTAACATTTACTCCACAATTAGCATCTATTCCAGTGTTTGCATTATGTACTAAGCTAAGCAGTTGATACATGCTATCTCCTTTAAACTATGTGGTGCCCTATTACTCAGGTCTAGTGGACAAGTAGAAATCATGTTTGATTGTTGTTGTTTTCTTGATTGTTTTTTTGTTTTGGGACACTTTCCCTCACCTCTTTTTTGGGGGCTGCCGATCAATAAGATTTGCTCTCCTTGATATAAGGACAGACATGAGACCCAAACTAGCACAACCAGATTCTCTGAACCATAAATAAGAATGCTAATAAAATGCACAGGGAGAGGGAACATCGTTGGAGTTCAGTCCTCTGTTCAGAAAAACCCAGCTCTGCTGTGGTTCTTACACTCCCATCAATGCTCAGTTTCTCAGCTCTTCCTTTGACTCTGTGAGCTACAATAAAATCATTTTCCATTGCATTCTTTCAATAAAATTATTTTTCAAACATCTGTCAGTTTGATTCCTGGTGCTTGCATTTAAATTACTACCCTCCTCTTCACAGATACAGCTACTGAGGTTTAGAGATAGAACATGATAGCAAGGTTGGCAAAGGACAACTACAGAAACTCACCCAACTTGCAAGTAGGATTTAAATGCAGCTCAGGCTGACCCCAAAGCCAGGGCCCTGCCACACAGCTTTGCCTCCTACCTGTGCCTCTAGTTCTGGCCCAGAGGGCTCTCGTGGAACCTAAGAGATTCCAGAAGTTAGGAGAAACAGGAGGGCACTATAAATATGAACTTGCTTTTCATTAGAAGCAGGAGTAATATTCATAGTCTTCAATATTTGGTCAGGCAGTTGCAACTGCTGTCACCCACAGTGCTAGAACAGGTTGGCAGACCACCTGTGCGGCCAGATACAAAACTGGATCCTGGGAAATCTGAGGGTTTTCTGAGCCAGGAAAACTAGGAGGCTTAGGGCATGGCTATTTACCAACCAGAAGGGAAAAATTTCTGTGTTTTCTTTTTAAAAACCACAGACGTGGCCATTCTAGTACACAAGGGCTGGATATCAGGCCTGGATGAAAGGTGAACTTTGAAGGGATGTTTGTTAGCAGAGTCCTAGTGAAACAAGCCAGAAATGAAAAACAGCAAAATTTGCTATCAAGCGTGGCTTCCATTGTCCATAAGTGGATCTGAGGACTTCTCCGCCTTGCCCTCCAATCCTGCAGGGACCAGGTGAGAAGCAATCTGCTAGGTCTCCTCCAGCATTAGGAACATCACGCTTTCACTCTTTCTTCTACACCTGGATTGGGATGGTGTGGAATGATTCACAGTGGGAGGCTATCTATACAGTAAAACCAATTGGGTGGTGGGTGAAGGAGCTAGAAAGAAGAAAGAAAAATCCCCAGAGATTGGAAGTGACTAGAAAGCACTGGCTGACACATCTGTGCCCCACTTGCCTGCAGTCAAGGTCTCTACAGTCAAAGAGGTGGGCGGCCCAAGGAAGCCTGTTGCCCCCAGACAGGATATACTGAAGAGCCTCCCTTGAGACTGCTGCCTCCTGGGCTGAACTTGCAGGAAGAAAAAGGCTTTAAGGATGTGTAAAAGCTCAAACTATCCCTCTCAGACGTAATTTTCCCCTCAAAGCTTTGTCTTGTAAGGAAACAGGGCTTTGTGTCCAGTTTGAAATCATATTTCCATAGGAATACACATACTCTTTGTGCTACACTGATCTCTGGTGAAACAGATTAAGTCTCTATATGTTTACATTTTATGCATATATTTTTAAAGGTGATTTCCAATGTCCATATAGAGGGCTTGCATGGTATAGGCTAAAGCTCCCCATACCTCATTACAAGGCCTATTGAAAATACACAGTTTTTGTTTGAAACAGAGAAGGCAGGCTTGGGCTCTCTCTCTTTTCCTCACTCATTTCTCTCCTGGAAATAGCAAATAGCTTATTCCTCCACGAGGCTCTGCATGATTTCCCACTATTCTATGAGATTTTCCTCCATAAAACTGTTAACTGGAGTCAGAAACTAAAGCAGATGAATTGGACCTGAGGGGGTATCATACACTGAGTTGTGCTCCCAGACAACTTCATTACTTTAATTATCTAAAAAAAATAGAAATATTTTGGCGGAGTAAGAATCTCATTTCTCAGCCTAAACGATGACGGTGGCTGGGAGATAGGGGCCCAAATCCTGCCACTTATAGATTGCCCTAATTTTTTGTTTCTGGCAGCAGATCCATTGACCTTCACGTGTGTACCATATGTGTCCTCAACAGTGGCTGAGGGGCTGACTTTTGGACACACAGGGAGTTGGGAATAGTCATTACGTATCTACCAAGTAATGCTCTAGACACTAGGAGCACACCAGTGTCTCCAAAGCAGTCGAAGTTCTTGCTCTCATGAAGTTTATATTCTAGCTATATTCTCTAGAGTAGAAGGAACAGGAGAAAATAATCAAAAAGAAATACATGGACACACTATTTCTAGATGGTGAAAGGGAGAAAAATGTGAAGATCTGTCAGTGGAGCATTCCAAGGAAATTAAAAGCAAATGTGAAAATTGCCCTAATGTGGAAACCAGCTTGGCATGTTCAAGGCTGGAAAATAAGGCTGGCCTGAGTAGCGGTTTAGCTCTGCCACTTGTAATAGTTTCCTCTTTCTACTTAAAAGATTTACTTCACATCTCTCATCTTAAGCTCCCACATCATTGTATGATATGTGGTTCATAATGCTTCCATTTCAAGGTTTTGTAAGGTTAAATTACAGAATGTATACCGACCACTTAATACTGGGCAAATAAATAAGATTAGTTTCTATGACATTGTTGTTAATTTGTAATACCTTCCTTGTCTTCTACAGAATTCTATAATCCAAAGTGAATCATTATGCTATAAATGTACTGTTTTATTTTTCTGAAATGCCATCCCTCATCCCGAATTTGCTGCATTGAAACACTCCTCATCACCACCCCACCATCCTTTTTATCAGCTGACTCTAAAGTTCCATCATTCTGGATGGCTCTTAAATGAATCTCTCTTCACATTTCACCACCTGTTAATTAATTAGATATACCCCTGTGTTACAGATGCCACTGTAAGTCTACATTGTCTTCATCAAGGTTCAGATACATCTGAGTAGATCTCAAGGTTATATAAGGTTGGTGCTCCTAAGGTCTTTTTTTATTGGACTGTGTCTGGAAGATAAAGCCCATTCCAGGTAGCTATTTAGTAGGATTTTAAAGTAGAAAACTAGTTATAAAGATGTGGGAGGAGATGAAATATGAAACAGTTGAAGAAATCCAACACTTAGCAAAAGCAGAAATTTACTATCACCATTAGGCTATAGGATTAAGGGAAGAAATGTGATTTCCAGCGTCCAAAAGACAGGATACCTTGACAGGACAGAAATGGTAGGGGGTGAGGTCAAATGTCCAGCAAGGAGAGAGATCCAGCAAGAGCAGAAACCACAGAAGACATGCAGTCCCTGCTAAGAACATTGCCAAAAACAGAGAAAACAAAAAATAACCCATGTTTTCCTTTCCTTCCTCCATCCACATTCTTGTTAGTGTTTGTCATTGACCAAATCTAGCTGGAAACAGGATGGAAAGGAAATCTGGGAAACACAGTTTGCAGGAATCAATTCTTTATGTGTGGAGCTGAGCTGGGGAGGGGCAAGAAATGCACCTGAACACAAACAAATAAAACAGGCGGCACAGGAACAGACATCGGAGCTGTCATGCCACCCACCACACATCACAACCCATGAATTCTGCTGTGACACTTGTGCACCACACACAGGCATCTTGGAAGTCACCAGATACCTAGGAAAAAATTTATCATTAAACAAGAGACAGATATTCATATTTTTCTAAGAAAACAGGCAATTTGTGATGACTGCAGGTTGCCAGTCACTCAGCTTCTCCTTCCAGCCTGAGCTCAACCCCAGGACAAGCCTGAGTCGTAGCAAGAGCAGTCTGCAAGCCAAACCTCAGAGAGACGATTAACTAATCCATTTAACACATTATGACACAAAGGTATAGCCAAGAGATCCCCTCTACGTTAGCAGAAATTAGAGTAATTTTGGTATGGTAAACACCAATCACCGTTGTGATAATAGGAATTAACGCTGTCCACAGGTACCTTCATGGCCTAGATCTTGACTGCTGGACACCCCAGTGCAGGTGTCAGCAGGCAGTAGCAACAGCAGCCCGAACAACAGCACATAAAGTTCTATTAGGTCCCAGCTGCAATTCCAGCATCATGACCCCAGGACCTGAACATCAGATCACTACACTGGGCTGGATCAAGAAGAAAGAAAACCGTAGGCATAGTAACATAGCCAATAGGACTGTTCATGTGCCCGTGATAATACAGATCATTGTTGTATAAATACCTATTTTATGCAATTCCCTCTTTCATCACTTTTAAGACACTGTAGATTCTAATTCACATGCCAATTTCAGAGATACTCAAATAGAAAAAAATGCATTTCAGAGTCAATGAAACATACAATACATATAATTATACAAA
>NW_012153396.1:7178124-7179286 GCF_000956105.1 Propithecus coquereli
GATGTGTGGGTTTGTTGGCAGGCCTGGACTATGTATCTTTCATCACTGTATATCCCAGGACATCTGTTCCAGTGGCTCTCATTTCCCTACTCAATGAGTGTTTCCTTAATGAGTGAATAAATTAACAAATTAATCTGTTGTGCATATGCAGGGGTTATGAGTGCAATGATGCTGGGTACAGAGGGTCTGAGAGACTGTTCCTAGCTCGATTAGAGCCTGGCTAGTCAATGTAATCTAGTTATAAGCAGAAGGAAATGCCAATTGGAGGGTTAGATCTTTTTTAATTACACTGGGGAACTAGCAAAAGGGTGCTGTCTCATGCATTTTTCACTAGCTAAAATGATAAAATATTGATTCAGAACTCACAATTAATCCTTATAAGTAGACTAGTCTTTTAATAATTCAGGCATATCTCTCCATGGTCTTGTTTGTTCCGTCCCCATGGCTGAGAAGAAATTACTTTCTGAAAAGATGGAGACCATTTTGACCTAACAGCATCAGCTCAAATTCCTGTAATTATACAGCATTGTAAATATTAACTAACTCTAAGTACTTAGCCTCATTCCCAAAACACCCTCTAAAGCAGAAACACAGGTCATTCTTCTTCCATGCATGCCTCCTTAAAATCTGCTTTTCTTTTGTACGTTCCATTGGATGCTTTCTTGTTCGACTTCTAATTAGCTGTGACAGTCTTTGAGTTACAAAATGCACTTCAGTTTTGAGATTGTAGATATAAAATGATGTGTGGACAGTCTCTCAAAGGGCTGCATATAGGTTGTATAGACCTGAAGCCCTGGCTCTGTCATCAACCTGCTCTGAGAAAGTATGTCTCCCTACTAGGCCTCAGTTTACTTATTTGGATAACGTTGGTCCCTGCAAGGCCTCTTTTGACTTGAATTGCTTGAGCCTAAGTCCTATTATTCTATGTGTTCAGGCACTTATGGTTTAAATAAATTATGTAGAGTACACTAAGTAATAGAGTCAGCATCTTAGTCAACAGAAAGAATTTCTTATTTTAATAGAAAAGATGTCAGATTGTGAAGCATTTCTATTCCTGATGGTTTAAGGATTTTTGTGATCTGGTTTTTGGTCTGTTTCCAAAGTAAACAAATTCCCATTTAACCCATGTGCTCTGATGATATAATAAAGATGTCATTTTTTT
>NW_012153396.1:7181302-7182198 GCF_000956105.1 Propithecus coquereli
TTTTTTCCGTCTGCTGCTGGCCTCTGACACAATGACATGCTTATGTAGGCATTGCTGCCCTCTACTGGAATTATGTGAGCCTGTTTTGTCTCCTAAGACAAATGAAGGTCATTGATCTTTTTGTAAAACCTCCCAAATTCTTGTCATCCCTTCACCCAGTACTGACCTTCTCAGCGGTTGATACACTGACCTTGCAAATGCTAAGAGGTGGATAATTAGCCATGCTCTTAACTCATCCAGATCATCATACCAGTCACTTTAATGTGGGGTGATAAAATTTGTAATTTTTATGAGGCTTACCCGGCAGATTCAAACTATAAAATATGCTGTGGAAAGATAGTGGATAGCTGAGGGAAGTGCCACCTGAGGTTTAAAATATGACCCTAACAAACCCAGCTCAATCCCACCACCCAGGCTTTAGAATCAAAGAGAATGGAGATCTGCGACAACAAAAGCATCCACAGGAAGATGTCTCCTTCTCCCTTCTCTCCTCTTTCCCTTATGTATGGTTTAAGACTCTCCTAAAGTAGTTTCACATAAGTAATGCCAAACACTATGTAGGTACAGCTCTTCATACTGCACAAAACAGAATGCATATCTAATGAGTTATTTATTGAAGCTACTTTCTCCCATTAATAATGGACAGAATCCACCATTGGCTCAAATCAGCTTTTATGATTGTGGGCTTAAGCAGAGACCTAAGATATCCAGACACCTTGTACATATATTTTCCAGATTTTTTTCACCCTTGACATTACAGACACTTTTTTTTTTTCTTTTTTCTCCCAAAGTAGATTTTTTTCACTTGTCTGCTCACAACTCAGTGGTCAACATCTGACCAGATTAATTTGTCCCCTTTCCTCTCTCCATATCACCTGTGGGTTTAAGTTTGCTTT
>NW_012153396.1:7192371-7193702 GCF_000956105.1 Propithecus coquereli
ATATATATATAAAAACATATACATGTGTGTATGTTGTATATATATATAGCACACAAACACACACATATATACACACACACATATATACACACACACATGTATGTTCTGTTTTTTCTGGAGAGCTCTAACTAATTCAGAGGATAACTTTTATTTGGCAGCATATTTTGTTTTTGTTGTTTGTATTTATTTATTTGTTTTTTGTTATATTGAAAAACTATTTACTTCTCATACTCCAGGTAGATGTTCTCTTTATTTCCCCTCAAGCTTCACTGAGGTAAAATTGACAGGTAAATATTTTATATATTTACAGTGTACAATGTGATGTTTTGACATATGTAAAATCGTTGTGAAGTGATTACCAAAACTTGGCTAATTAGCATATCCATCACCTTACATGGTTATCTCTTTTTGGTGGGGGGGGGTGGGATAAGTATACTTAAGATCTACTGTCTTAGCAAATTTTGTGCATATAATACACTACTATTGGCTATAGTCACCATGATGCACGTTAGGTCTCCAGAACTTAACCTTCTTAAAACCAATAGTTTGTGCTCTTTGACCTACATCTCCCCATTTCCTCCACTTCCCCTCCACTCTGATCCCTGGTAACAATTCTTCTCTTTGTTTCTGAGAATAGATTCCACATATAAGTGAGGTAATCAAATAATTGTTTTTCTATGTGGCTTATTTCACTTAGCGTAATGTCTTTTAGGTTCTTTTATGTTGTCACGAATGACAGGAGTTCTTTATTTTTTAAGAGTAAATAATATTCCTCTGTGGATGTGTGTACATACCACTTTTTAATGCATTTAACTGTCAGGACACACTTAAGTTGTTTTCATATCTTGGTTATTGTGAATAATGCTGCAATAAACACAGGCATGCAGATAATATTTCCTAATAATGATCTCATTTTCTTTGACTATGTGCCCACAAGTGGGATTGCCGGATCATATAATAGTCCTATTTTTAATTTTTTTAGGAGCAAACATACTATTTTTCATAATTGCTCTATTCATTTACATTCCCATCAACAGTGTACAAGAGTTCCCTTTTCTTCAAATCCTCTCAACATTTATCCCTTTTTTTTTTTTGTATTAGCCATCCTAACAGGTGTGAGGTGTTGTCTCGTTATGGCTTTGATTTGCATTTCCCTGTTGAGCACCTTTCCATGTACCTGTTAGTCATTTGTAGGAAGACATTTATTTTAAAATAGCAGGAATTTGTAGCTTTTTTTCTTTCCCCTATAAGCTCTCTGTACCTATTATGCTATAAAATTAGATTAAGTATATAGACATCTATAGACAAAACAAATTAACAAAGAAATTATC
>NW_012153396.1:7193752-7198370 GCF_000956105.1 Propithecus coquereli
TGCTGGTGACTTAAAACACAGGATGACTTGGAGCCCAATAATGGAAGATTTTCATGATTTCAGACTCTTTTTGAATTGACTAAATAAAACAATTTTCTACTTAAGTTGATTTGTCAACTATAAATTGCCTCTGAAGCTAAATTCTATTTTGTGTGGGCTAATGCAAAGGAGTTAAAGACAATTCCCTGAAACTAAAAGTTATGAGATACCGTAAAAATCAACCCAACTCTTCCAATTGCCTACCTTCTGGCAAAGAGACTGTGTTTCTAGAAGAAACCCGCTCCTCCTCTTGTTCTTGGGTTGGGTTTTAATTCCTGGGTCCTGAGGGCTTAAGACAGCTACATCTGCATATTGGGAACACGTGGTTCTTGCTCAGATTAATTGACCCACAATCTGGTCTAGATTCTCCCTGTTCAAAGTCAGGACCATGAACCAGGAGCTTCAGTACCACTCAAGGTCTTACTAGAAATTCAGAATCTCAAGCCATGTTCCAGATCTACTGAATCAGAATCCGCATTTTAACAAGGTTTCCAGGTGATTTGTATGAACATTAAAAAATATCGATGCCTGTGTTCTATCATTAGAGATTCTTATTTAATTATCAAATTATTTGATTTTTTTCCCATCATGTTGTTAGAGCTCCTTATATATTCTATGCATAGTTTGCAATGATGTTTTGATACAGGGATATAATGTTAATTAATCAAATTATTAGGATATACATCACCTCAGGCATTTAATATTTCTTTGATGAGGCCTGGGCAGTGGTTCTCAAAGTATGTTCCCTGCTCTAGCAGCATCATCATCACCTGGGGAAGAGTTAAAAATGCAAATTTCACCTAAGGTAATGCATATGTTAATTAGCTCAATTTAGTCATCTCACAATGTATACATATTTCAAAACATCATGTTGTATACAATAACCATGTATAATAAAAGAAAAGTATATAAATAATTGGACCCCTTACCTACTGAATAAGCAACTCTAGGTATGGGTCCCAGTCATCTGTGTTTTAACAAGTAATACAGGTGATGCCGATGATACTGAAGTTTAAAAACTCTCAGGGGAATATACCAAATTCATCAACATATAATTTATTTCCCACAGTTTATGGGTAAAGGGTGGGCTCATAACCCAGATGTATACCATCAAAAAAATCAGAGATAGGCATGAGACCAAAAGAGGTACAATTTATTGAAGGAACTATCTCTCGTCTAAATATAAGCCAAAATACATGTAACTCAAAATCCACGCCAACTTGGCAGTCAAGATGAGTGAAGCCAGCCTTAGCAATGAATCTATACCTGGTGGCCAAGGTACATGACCCTCCAACTCTTAACTATTCCTGAAGCATGCCCTACCTCCTGACTTTTACATAAACTAATGAATTCCCTCATAAGTTAAGCTGGCTTGAGTAGGCTTACCTCTTCTTTGAAACATAGAAAATCCTGGTGCTAAGGAATTTCATATACCCAATGGAAAAATTGGGAGGCAACAATGCCTTTGATGAGAGGTTGTATAACATATGTTTTCAAACCTCCAATGATTAGAAATTCACCTACTTCAATGACAATCCATTCCAGCTTAGAAGATGATTATTAGAAATCCCTTATTTAAATCAAACTGAACCCTGAAAAAGTTATGTTTTACAGTCACTCAAAATGCCTTATTTCTTCCACCATATAATTTTGAACAATTGGAGGTACATCTGATGTCTCCCACAAATCTTCTCTTATTTAAGTAAACATCAAGATTTCTTTTCCACCATTAAATGATTTTGAATGCCCTCACTATCCTGATTGCTTGACCCTGAGTAATAGGCACTTTATCAATTTCTCATAATTTGGGCCTTGCAAATGAGTACTATGTGAAAAGTGTGATCTGACTCATGCAGAGAGCACACCAAACATTCTTCTTCTTGGAATATTACGTTGAAGTAGACATAATGAAAATCCTCACTTCCTGTTGCTGCCAACAGATATTTGTGAAACAGTGATTCTCAGTTGGGTAGGAGAGAGGTTGCCAAAATCTCCTGGGAAAGGTTTTTTTGTTTTGTTTTGTTTTGTTTATTTCTTCCTCCCTCGAATTTTATACAGTTCTCCCACCTCTCGTGATTACTACTCTTTGATTGAAAAATCAAATGAATTTATGGTTTATAACCTAGATCTGACACCATCACTCTTCTGGTCAAATTGCTTCAATGACTTATGCCCTTTGTTGTTATTTGCAACTTTTTAGCACATTAATACAGACTTCTCTATTTATTTTTTGATATTCTACTTCCCTAAGGTTTAGTTTTTCCATTTATAACATGTGGATAGCACCACCTATATCTTAGGGATGCTGAAAAGATCAAACGAGATATATGTTAATTGGTTAGTTTCAGTGTCTGGCATCTATCTAGTGCTCAATAAATCTTGGCTTAAAATAATGGCATTCAGGGCTTTCATGAGTTGACTTCTATGTACCTTTCCAACCTCATGTGCCTTCAGCTCTTGTAACATGAACTCCAACCATTCTCTATAAGGGATCTTTATCTAACATGCAGATTTGCCTTTCAATAATTTAGTTTTCAGCCAAATACAACACTGAAGTCTTTTCACATATATTTCTATTCTACATATTCCTATTATGCACTTGGGCTGTCATTTCTGTGAAAGAAAAGGTGGTACTTTATAATTATAAATATTTCACCTCATCAGACAAGGTCTAGGATTTCAGTATTTTTTAATATTTTCTATTCTAATTCTGTCGTGTAATATATTAATGATGGGGTTTCCTTCTACCATCAATCTTTAACCCCTAAGTAAACAGAAGATTATTGGGATGAAGTTTCTGATATTAAGAAGCTTATAGTCTAAGTAAAAAAAGACACAATCCCATCCAAGAATAAAGACAAAATAATATACAAGTTAGAGCATATATATAATAGAGTAAATATATTACAATGGTTACAATGTACTAAATGGAAATCTAGGTAATTTCCAGAGTAGGAAAATCTTGGATCATAACCTGGAGAAAACTAGTTTTGATATGGAACTTAATAATCACTGAATATGGACTAATGAAAAGGAACTAAGAAGAGGGAATTTTGGAAGGGAAGCGTGTGGGTATGTGAATGGTCAGAGGCAGCGATAAGTAAAGTTTGTATTATAGAATGAAAGTTGATGCTACCTTTTCAAGCTTTATTTCCCTAAGGTAAGCAAATATTTCTATTTAGTTTTTTTACCTGCGTTTATTTAAAATTATCAAGGGTTTTGAATATATACCACAAATTCGCAGGTAAATCTTTAGCGTATGTTTAAAATTTTAGAGATGCCTGGCCTAGAATGATTATGTGATTGGTCCACACTAGGAATTTGCATTCCAAAGAAAAAATACTGCCAATGTGGGAAAATATTTTATCCAAGTCTTTGGAGGTGGAAAAAGCAGAGAATAAAAATTATGATTAAAAGGGACACTTACATGTTTTGCTCTTTTGATTAATCTTCTCTGTATTATATGAATAACCACAATATGCAATGTACCATCTGGAAAACCAAACATAGGAAAGCTGGAGGGCTAATGTTTTATAAATCTCCTGATTCCAATATTCTCTGGTCTCCAAAGTATTATAAAATAGATATAGAACCAGCAGACTGTCTTCTCTTTTCCAACTTTCTCACTTATATTAACTAGTTTCTTTTATGAAACTTGAGCTGTATACACAGCTACCCAAAACATCTAGATCAAAATATATTTAAGAAATTACTTTAACATTATATAAAAAGGATAGAAAATATTTTCATATTAAGCATTTTTCTCATTAAAAGATATGTTGTACAACGTTTTACTAACTGCCATTGGGAGTTGACAATGTATTAAAGGAACTAAAACATGCACACCATTGTCAAAAATATATGACAGTATTAAATAAGAGATAAGAAATTTAATTCCCAAACATTGTCATTAAAAAAAATTATTGGAAAAGAAGTGGAATTTGAACTAGGACTGGGTAGAAAAAACATTCGATATTGTTGAAGTTGGAGAGGACTTGCCGTGCAGTGAAAACAGCAGGAGTAAGAAGACATATTGTTACCTACAAAAATTTTTCATGGATACCTAGCAAAATAAATTCAAATAAGCTTGGTAGTTCCCAAATAATAGCCAGTCAAAAATGCCAACTGTAGGCTTGTTATTATCTGATTTTGCATTTAAAGGATGTGATGGTTAATCTTATATATCAACTTGACTGGACTAAGGGATGCCCAGGTAGCTGGTAAAACATTATTGCTAGGTACATCTCTTCTAGAAGAGATTAGCATTTGAATCAGTAGCCTGAGAAGATCCACCCTCACCAATGTGGGCAGGCATCATCCACTCCATTCAGGGCCCAAATAGAACAAAAAGGACATCCATTTTCTTCTGCCCTTAGATATCAGAGCTCCTAGTTCTTAGGCCTTTGGATTCTGGGACTTATACCAGTCCCTGCTACCCCTGTTTTCATGTCTTCAGAGTCAGACTGGCAGTTACATTATTGGCTTTCCTGTTTTTCAAGCCTTCAGACTTGAACTGAATTACACCACTGTCTTTCCTCAATCTCCAGCTTGCATAATTTCTCCCTCTCTCTCTCTCTCT
>NW_012153396.1:7200205-7224447 GCF_000956105.1 Propithecus coquereli
TTCTTACTTCAAAGCATTTGCTCTTTATAATGAAACATCTATTATGTATGTTTCTCCACATAACTGTAATGTTTCCCCTTTTTGCTTTTCAATCCCAACATACTTATGTAATTAATGTTAATTGTTTTGTACCTATCAATCCATAATGGTTTTCTATGTACATATAAATGTACCAGAACCTTACAGGAGCAGGTCATTTTGTTCTGCTTATCTACCTGCCTATCCCTATTCTAATAACACATCATTAACATTAAAGGAACTTTCTAGAAAGTTCTAAGGTGATGTAGATATAAATACTTTATTACTGTTGATTACCTTTTTGTTCCTTAACAATTCCCATGGATTTATTCTTCTGTATGAAATTGAAAATTGGCCTACTACTAATATTTTCTTCTCCTTCCAAAAGTGTCAGTTGGTAATCTAATTCAAAGTATATTTTAAAAAGTATATTTAAAGAATCTGATATCAATATATTTGAAAGGCAATGTCATTTTTATGTTAATTTATACCATGTAGTGAAATGGTCTCTTACTCCATTTTTCAAGATCTTGTTTTATGCTCTTCTATAACATTTTATAGATTTCTTCATATTAGGTGTTATATATTTCCTATTAAATTCATTTTTAGTTACTTTATAGTTTTTTGGTAATTAGTATAAATAATTTTTTCCATTTTCATTCTTGACTTACTATTGTTTGAATAAAGAAAACAATTAGGATTTATACATTAATTAACTTAGTTCCTATATATACATGTATTAAGTTCACCGTATTTCTAAAATACAGACATGTAATCTATTTTCTAAGGTATTTTTATTTTTCTCCTGTTATAAAAATTGTAAGTTATATTACATTAATTAGATACACATCTACTAAAATGCTGGTTAATAGTGGTAACAGTACTCATCCATGTTGAGATCCAGATTTTAGTGAGAATGGCTTTAACATTTCACTTTTTAAGATCATGTTTGTGGTTAATTTCGGGTCAATAAATAGGATCATATATAGGTCATTTCCTACTATTTCTATTTTCCTTACATTGAATGTTACTTAGGTTGAATTTTTGTTCTTCTTTAACTTATTGATACGTTTCTTATTTACTGTGTTGTGGATTTTATGTTTACTTTTATTTGAAGACATTGTTCACATTTTGATAGATTAATTAACACTGAGCAATTTTGGCACACCTAGAACAATCCCAGCTTGCTCAGATGTATCCTGTTCTGACATATGATTTATTGATATTTTGTTTTGAATTTTCACATCTGTATTTATAAATGATTTTTGTCTATAGTTTTTGCACTATCTTTTTTAGTTTTAAATAAGACAATTTGTGATAACCTACGAAATTAATTAGAGAAAATTCCAGATTTTTCTTTGGTATGGGACTATCATAATTACAAATCAGATTTAAATTCAATTCTTATGCAACTCTTGAGGAAACTTATAATTCATAAACTCAAGATTCTGAGTTTGGAACCTTGTAAGTTATAATTACTTAACAGACTTTTAAATTTTGTCTATGATTATTTTTCTGTTGGGACTTTATAACTCTTTTTCAATAAAAATGATATTTCTATTTGCTAAACCATGTCTGACCACCTAACCCACAGAAATCATGAAATAATAAATGTGTTGTTTTAAGCCTATAAATGTGTGATAATTTGTTATTCAGTAATACATAACTAATAGATTCCTATCTGAATTCTATCACCATATTTTTGCTGTTTAGAACTTTAGATAAATAAGATTAGTAAGTGTATGGTCATTTATATTTGATTTCTGTGAGTCAACATTATGTTGCTAATACAGCTATTTGATGCCTTAATACATGTTTTTTTCTATTTGTTTGTATGAGTACATTGGCCTGCATATCTGGTACTCTATAAGGCAACTATAGCCAGTTCTAGTTATTTTAGGAGTTAGTGTATCAAGCAGGAAGATAACAAAAAGTGCAGAAGAGGAACACATATTTAATAGGCCATCTTCCCTGATTTCCCTTTACTTTATTTTATCGCCAAATTATACCAAATAAATTATTCCTTTTAGTTCTAAATTTTTGTTTAAGTTTGAAATCATCATTAAAGATAAATTAAATTTATCTTTAATTTAATTCACAATTTTAACATTTTCCCAAGTTATTTTGGGTGAATACTACTTAGAAAATGCTGGTTATAAAGAGTTTTATTTTGCCACTAGATAATATGCAGTGTTCTCATAGAGCTATAAATGAGTTTAACATTCATTATGCAAATAAACAGAAGCAGTCAAAATTAAATGGGTTCAGCTTGGTGGCATCATTTCAGAGATTTAATTTGGGGGATTCAATCCTCTAGGCTGAGAGAGCTATAAGAACCACATTAAGTTTCTCTTAATAAATAATGAACCATTTTGAACAGAAATTGCATTGAAAGGGGTATAACCTAAGGTAGTCCAAAGGAAGGGTTACAGGGAGGTGACACCAGACACTGATGACAACTTCGTCCTACCCTGCTCCATGCCTGAAGGTGACTTACATTCCATTCCACTTTATTTATTTCTGATCAACTCTCAGCCTTCAGTTTTTTTTTTTTTTTTTTTTGAGACAAGAGTCTTGCTCTCTTGCCCGGGCTAGAGTGCCGTGGCGTCAGCCTAGCTCACAGCAACCTCAGACTCCTGGGCTCAAGCGATCCTACTGCCTCAGCCTCCTGAGTAGCTGGGACTACAGGCATGTGCCACCATGCTCGGCTAATTTTTTCTATATATTTTTTTTTTAGTTGTCCGATTAATTTCTTTCTATTTTTAGTAGAGACAGGGTCTCACTCTTGCTCAGGCTGATCTCGAACTCCTGAGCTCAAACAGTCCACTCGCCTCGGCCTCCCAGAGTGCTCGGATTACAGGCGTGAGCCACCGTGCCCGGCCAGCCTTCAGTTTTTGAGGACAGTTTCGATCATCTATTTTTACTGGCTCCTTTCGGATAATCTAGGAGGTATACAATCTACTAATAAACAAGAAAATGTTCCTAATGTGTTGAGCACAAAACTAAATCTTTGTGTTATTCTTCGTTTTTGCCACGCAAAGAAAAGAAAAAGCTGTCTATCTTTGGATGGATAACATCCACTTCCTGGGTCTTGATTTCCTCCTTGGTTAAAAACCAGACTAAAGGCAACTAAAATGTTAAGCATTAGGCTGTAAAGGGTATTAAAGCAATCTAATTCTCAGCTCTTATTTATGGAAGTGTGAAACTGATTCTAAATAAGGAAAAGTAACTTATCATATAGCACCTAGTTAGTGACTAGGTCCCAGATTTTCTAAAAATTCAATTTCTGATGTTTTACTTTTTTACTATGATACTCTAATTTCTAAGTACATTTATTGAAGCTTCGAAAACTATACACATGATTCTACATTCTTGTCTAGACCCAAATAAGCATATCCATAAGGATCTGTAAGACAACTGGCAGCTATATTGGAAAATATAGCTGGAACTGTTTGGGTGAGTAAAATAATTTAATCAATGCATAAACATTGTTGGTATATGGATAATATATACAGAATACTATACATTCTGTCTTCTCATTCAACAACGTTGAGCAATGAAGAGAGACATCAACTCCTGCCTTAAGGAAAAATGGAAGGATAAATTGTAACAATCTGAGCCTAAATACGATCCAACAAAGCTGAAAGTTTTTACAATGAGCAGTGAGTGACTCTTGGCCAACTTCAGAAAAGGAAACAAACATGATTTTTACCAACAATTTTTCTCATTTCAGAAACAAATGAATGCGTAATAATAATAATGAAATCAGACTTTATTTGATGGTTAAGAAAATGCTTTATATATGTAATTTGATTATTCACTGATTATTCATTTGATTATTCACCAATCAACATATGAAAGGTAGACATTATTGCTACTGCCAGATATAACAATTCATCTGCATTTTTCAGGTACAAATTTTGCCTCAAATTTTATAGCATCACCAAGAAAAGTAGGGTGGCCCCTGTAATTGCCTCAGAATATCAAACTAAGCCCAGCTCTTCAAAGAGAGCTGTAATTGCTTTGATGAAGTTGTCTAAACACCCAGCTATCCTGTCTTTGCAGGATTAGATGCAAAAAAAGCAGTTATTTCTCTAAAGCCTTCTGCTAATCTCAAGGAAGTGTTTTCAAATGGGAGGGAAAAGGTCATAATTTTTCTGACAAGCTGTTTTCAAAGTATTAGTGTAAGTATAAAAATAATTGCAATTTCAAACTAATCAAAGATACGTAGAACAGGCAAATGCTCAAAGAGCGCTGGTTGAATTTTGTATGCAGCTCATACTTTCTACCATTACACTCATGTGCCTAATTCCCCAAAATCTACCTGGAAAAATCTTCCTTTTGCTGCTGAGCATTGAGACTGAGATAAATCAAACAAAGTCACTGCTGGCTCCCACCACCAGCAGGTCACTAAGGGAAGGTCTGCTTCTGTCAGGCGAGGCCCAGTCTCTCTTTCGTTAAATGTCACTCATGTTATTCCAACAAATGGCTGTTTTTGCTATCCTGTGTCTTGTATAATAGCTTCAGCAGTCTTAATATGTACTTGAACCTCTGTGTCACCGTCATAAGATGGCAGTGTCATTTTAATGAGGCATTTCTTCCCAAGCTTTAATGACCATTTTCAAGTATCTTTTATGAGTATCATGGGCAGTTGTTTTGAAGATCAAATCAGAGAAAACAAAGTTACTATAAATCAGGGTAGGTTTTGATGGGCCACAGTGAAGAACACCTTGTTGCTCAGGACAAAGAATATCAACTAGTGACTGATGAAGGCCGAAAATCTTCAACAGTAAAAGATGCAATGTCCATTTTGGAACAAACCTTATGGCAGGGGTTATATCAAATGTTCTCTCTCATCAGATTTTGATCTGGAAAAATAGAGTTCACTTTTGATATTAATTCTCGTTTTATAGGAAAAAAAACAAGCTAATAGTAGAGTGGAATTAGAGGATTGTTTATTTAGTATACTAGAAAGTCACACATTGCTTCTACAGAATTGATAATCCTGTTTCACAAATGCATTACCACACTTTGCCTAGATTCAGGTGTTTAAAACATATTAGTTGAATAAAGTTATTAAGGAATTAATCATTGTCCTTTATTTTATAGTGGAGGATTCTAAATTCTAAAAATATAAACAATTTGTCCAAGGCCACACAGCAAACCTCGAGGCTTACCCTTTAAAAAAATAGAAAAAGATTGTGGAACAAAGCAGTGCATGGAGAAAGACTGCCAGGGCGTCTCAAAGTCCTGATTCTCTGTAATGCAGGACTAGCATCTGCACTTCAGTTTTTCCTGTTCTGCTCTTTGCGGAATTACTTCCTAACACTGCAATGCAGCAAAACCTGATATTGGCAGTACTTCCTCCCCAAACCTTCCTTCATTGAGTCCCAACATAGCATTATCCTATCAGATTGGTTTCTCACCTTGGCTGATTATGGTGTTTTTTTTCCCCTTTTACCCTAAAGAAATATTAACCAGCTCCTTATTTGCACTTCTTATGAAAAAGCTTTTGCTTAAACTCCAGCTTGATGTATGTGAAGTGTATGTATTTTTGAACCTGAGAGTTAATCATTACCTAATTATCATCTTAGGCATTACTTGAGAATTTTGTTTTTCTTGTTTTCTACGCACCTGATAAATCACGAACAGGTTTACGTAGGGGAATCAAATAGGCAGTTGCCATCTATTTATCAGGATAATTAAAAATAGTATACAAATGGAATTTGGGAATGGAAATTAAACAGGCAGATGCTAAATAGATTTAGAAAATAAACTTGAATTTTTGGATCTCTTAAGACACTGAGTCTCAGGATAGGAAGAGATTCTAAAGGTTATCTCATCCCTCTGTGACATACCTGGTCACTGGGTCACTCTATGCTTAAAAACATTAATCATGGGAACCTCACTACTGGCCAAGGCATCCCTGACTCTCAAAGTGTTTTTGTTATATTTTGTTTTGTCTCATATATATATATTTGTGCACACACACACACTCACACATATATGACTTTATATTTTTAGAGCAGTCTTAGGTTCGCAGCAAAATTGCGTAGAAAATGCAGAGTTCCCATGTATTCCCTGCCCACCCCCACCAGCCTTTCCCATCGTCAACATTCCTCACCAGAATGGTACATTTGTTACACGTGATGAACCTACACTGACACATCATTATCCATCCACAGTCCGTGGTTTACATTAGGGTTCATTCTCGAGGCTATGCTATACATTCTATGGGTTTTGACAAATGTATAATGACATGTATCCACCATATAGTATCATAAAGGATAATTTCACTGCCCTAAGAAATCTCTGTACTCTGCCTATTGATCTCTCCCTCCCCACCAACCTTGGCAACTACTGATCGTTTTACTGTCTCTATAGTTTTGCCTTTTACAGAATGTCATATAATGGGAATTCTACAGTATGTCTCCCTGAAATTTGTATCTACTGGTCCCAGTTCTCCCACTTGGAGCTCTACACGAAGGTAGAATAGATCTTTCTTAGCCCTTCAGGTATTTAAAGAGAGCTACCCAGTCCTTTCAGAGTTCACAATTTATTTTCAGGCTCAAATCTTTTCATTCTGCTGTTCCTCTCAGGATATACAACTGGGATTCAACTTAAAATCATGAAAAGAAAGTAGTATGAGTATTAGCACTACTAATGACGTAAATGAAGTAAAATATAAAGAAGCCAGTAAGGTGGAGATCAAACCCCATCCAGCTTCCAGGGAGAAAGCTAAAAGGCATTTCTTCCAGGGAGCCATCCATGATCACCTCAGCCAGTAGAGCCCAGACAATTCTTTATGGAACTCGGGGTGGTGTTAATTCAGATGCTCACAACTTTGTGGGATAGATAAGATTGACTCCTTCTTCTAGGATGATACCACAGAAAGTAAATTGTTTTGGTGGATCCATAGATTTTGTTATATTCTCACATAAACTTAATGTAATCTGGGGAAATCGTTGAACCTCTTTTTCACTTGTTCATTCAACCATGAATAGGGAATTGGTAACACAACAATAATAACTACCTCTTATTAAACATCTAACATGTGCTTTGAAGATATTATCTGGATTACTCACCACAATGACCCTGAGAGTTAGGTTTTATCATCACCATTTTACATAAGAGAAGCAACAACTCAGAGAAGATAAGTAACTTGCCCAATGTCACCTAGCTAATGACTAATGAGATTTTGAACTCATCAGTCTGAAGCTAAAAGAATAAAATTATGTTGATAAAATCATTAAAATATATAGTAGATGTCTTAATTTACATTCCCACAAAAGCAGAAACTGAAACAAAACCTTATTATATTGATTCTTATTATGGAATGCAATCCCAGGGAGCAGGAGTGAGGGACTGGAGAGTAGAGCAGGAAAGGAGAGACAGCCCGTGATGAGGACGTGTTATAGAGCTTGCTGCCCCAAAGGGCAACCGCTTGCTCAGTCCTGTGGATCATCCTCCGAGAAGCCAAGCAAACGTGTGTCAGGGCATACTTTTCATTATATCCAGCCCCTGTGCTGCAATATGAAATTCCCGTTTCTAATAAGCACAACATGCCTTCTTTGTTTTCCTTGAAAGTAGAAGTACAAATCCCATCTATCATAGAATTCCCTTCAAGGTAAGAACAGACACAATATCTGAAAAGACATAAGCCAAGAGGGTTAGTGAAAAAGCTACCATCCACACTGCTACAGTTTGCCCCCAAGGCTATCTTTGATAATCACCATTTCTGGTTCCATCATCTAGTCTAGATTTCCTTCACTCTTGGTCAGCACTTCAACTGATTTGAATGGCAGCTTCCTGACCAGGTACCCCAGGCACTTATCCCTAACATATGTGCCCTTAATTGTTTTATTTTTTTAAAATCAAGGTTTTTCAAGAGTTCATTCATTCTTACTGCAGGTACAGAAGTACAAGGTGCCACAGTGAACCCCAATGAGTTCAAAATTTATTCTTCCCACCACCCACTATGGAGAACCAACCCTCGCTCATCATGGTCATCAGGGTCTACTACTCTCACCAGCAGAGTAACTCCTTTTTATGCTTTGTCCGCTGAATTAAGAAACCCAAAGCAACCAGAAAGAAGTTAGAACTTAAAATTCAACAGAACCATTAGGTCACTAAGAGCTTTCTTTCTCTCAGGATCTGTGACCACTAACTTGTCAGAACCTATGGGCAGGGGGATAGAAAGCACAAATTCTACACACAGCTCATTGGGCGCAAGGTGAGAAGAGCCAGTCCCACTTACACTCCTCGGTTCCCACACTCATATGTGCTACCTGTGATGAACACTGTTGGTCCAGCGAACAGACTGCATTCTGATGGTCAGTGCCCCAATCCCTCCGGATGTCGTTCTCTAACTGCCTCCTCAGCTGATCCTTTAACAATGCGTTCTGTTGTTTGGTCTAGATGCCTGAGTTATGGTAAGACCAACGTATTTGATAGCATGCAACCATTTTCATAGCTCCTTTGCTGTAAGAGTCCCTTGTTCTGAAATTGTGTTGTGTGGGCTACCACAACAATAGATCAGACATTTTTTAAGTCCTTAGGCGGTGATGGTGGAAGCACAGCAGGTAGGGAAGAAAAGCCGGTATCTGCAGTAGGTGTCAATTACTGTGAGAAGGAGCTCTTTCTCTTCCTAGGTGGAAGGGATCCAATGTAATTGACCTGCCGCTGGGAATCAGTGAACACATTTGTGCCATGGTGAGGGATCATCCTGACGACAGGCCTGGTTTTCAGCGCAGTCTGTGTTCAGTTTCAGAAGATGAAAGTCCCCTTAACAGCTGTCTCAGAGGCTCTTCAGCTTTCCAATGTGCTTTGAGTGAGCTGTTAGCGTCCCTGAACCTATAATGTTCTCATTTCAGGTTTTCCAATAAAGAACAAATTCACATTTTTTATCATTATCATTTCTCCCACACCATTCCACCCCTCAGCCACTGCAAACCCAGTGCCTCCCCTTCTGCCTCCACTTCATTCCTGTTATTCATGACTGAGAACTTCAATGGTTATAACCACTCCACTTATCACCAACAATGACCTTATGATCATCAGATCAAAGAGTAAACCAGTTTCAAATTTTCATCTCCTTTCTAGAGCCATGTCTCAATACCAACTGTCTTAATCTGCCCTCCCCCGCAAAGCAGGGTATAATGCAAAGAAGTATAAGTCACTGCTTCCTTCAGGAATGGTATCCTAGGGAGCAGGGTAGAGGAAAGGAAAGGAAGCAGTTTTCACTAATGCGGTCACAAAGTATAGTCAATGGCATCCAGTGGCCCCACATCAACACAGAAGACCCAGGGTGGGAGGCGCAAAGTACTAATATATGGCACAGGCATGAGGCAGAGCACTGTGAGGTCAAGCCTGGTCAGAGTCCATTCAGAGTGCATTGCTGCAGCCTCTAGTGAAGTAAGACTCAGGTAAGACCGAGAAGCTATGAAGTGCTGCATAGACAGTGTCTGATGCAATGAGTACTGATGGGAACAAGTGAATGCATTTATGTCATATTATGGTCTCCCTGATCCCATGAAATCATTTGTCATAGTCATCCAACCTCTTTTATATTACTGCCCCTAATCAAAGGACTGAATTTGCCCCAAATTTCCTGGTGAATGAGAAAGGCCATGACATCAGCTAACAACTACAAAAGCCTCAGCTGTTAAGCACACTTTTTTTCTCTAACTGATTTGTATATATAGGCATCTCTCCTGTTTATTGCCTGGATAGAAGTGCAAACACAGCAGAGAAACAGAATGAATGCCTTATTTTGACTGTCCAAGTTGAGAATAATGAAAAAGGCAAACTGATAGAAATTAGGAAATATAAATCCAATTTACAAAATTCTACTGGGGCTAATAAAACAAGGTATAATATTGGTTGCACAACGAAAAGACTGCTATTTTATCATCATTTTTACTGCATGCGGTTTTGACATTGACAACATTCTTTTTTATGTGCCAGTTATATGAATATTCTATTCAATGTTTAATTTAAAAAGCTGCAGAAACAGAGTAAAGAGCACAGCTCTCAATGACCGGAAAACCAAGAGTCACTAAAGCAGATTATAAAGTATATATAAACAATGAGGTTATAAACCAGAGAATTTCGGAGGCCACAGCATTACATCATACCACAGCTCCGACATCCTCCCTTTTCTCTTACCAATGCCTTCTACCTCCATCTGGCACCCTATGCATACCCCAGCACGATGCCTTTTACACATTGTTGAAAAGAAAGGCCTGGCCGGTGCGGTGGCTCACGCCTGTAATCCTAGCACTCTGAGAGGCCGAGGCAGGTGGATCACTCAAGGTCAGGAGTTCGAGACCAGCCTGAGCAAGAGCGAGACCCCGTCTCTGCTAAAAATAGAAAGAAATTATCTGGACAACTAAAAATCTATATATAGAAAAAATTAGCCGGGCATGGTGGCACATGCCTGTAGTCCCAGCTACTCAGGAGGCTGAGGCAGGAGGATCGCTTGAGCCCAGGAGTTTGAGGTTGCTGTAAACTAGGCTGACGCCACGGCACTCTAGCCCGGGCAACAGAGCCAGACTCTGTCTCAAAAAAAAAAAAAAAAGAAAAAAGAAAGGCCCTAGGGAATTTTCCCACAGTCTAAGTCTAAATAAAATAATTTAAGAAATATGGGTGGCCTTAAACAGTCAGTTATTGCAATAAATATATATAAAAGCATACACATTGAAAGGCCCCTATGTGCCAATCTCTGGGCACTGGCAACATAACATTGAATTAAATTGACAAAAATGCCTGTCCACATGGGGATTACATTCTAGATATTGAAATATACACTAAGCATACTAGTAAGCAAAACGAAGTATATTGCATGCCAGTGGATGATAAATGCTATGGATAAAATAAAGTAGGGAATACCAACAGGAAATGAAAGGGGAGGGTCAATTGCATTTATTAAATGGCGGTAAGTGTGCTCCTAAGAAAGTAACGTGTTGAAAAACAGATTCAACAATTGGGGTTGGGGGTGGGGAAGGAGAGAGGGAAGAGCTATCCAGCTGCGCAACTGGAAACTATTCCTAAGGGAAGATACAGCAAGAGTAAAGGTCCCGAGACAAAAGTCGGCTGAGGCTTTCCAGGTTCAGCAGGAAGGGTGGTGAGGTCAAAATGAGAGAAAAGTAGCTAGAGATGAGGTCAGAGAAGAAACAGGGGCCCCGTCCTATGATGATAAGGACTTTGGCTTTCATTGTGAATAAAAGAGGAAGGCTTTGGACATCTTTGAGCAGATGAGTAAAATTCTGACTTGATGTCATTGAAAAATAGAACATGGCAAGCTCAGCATTGAACATTTTAATGTACAAAGCACAATGCTAGGAAATTTCAGTCCTGTAGGACTTTAGAGAGTTAGGTTCATGAAAACCACATAATCCGATGCTCAGATCACCAAATAATAGGTGATAGATAGATAAACAGATAGATAGATATAAAGATAGATTGATTGATTGATTGATTTCCCAGGCATTGAATAATACAGAAATGACCTCAACTCTATCATTCACCACTTTTCTAGAAAGTCTGTCTCTTTCGCCCACCACCCTCTACAGCGTGGTCGAGGTGGGCACAGTCAGATACACAATTTTGCCCCCTGACCGTGGTTGTATAAGTTGTATAGCTGAGGTCTTAACCCAAACTGCATCAATTGACACTTCCTCAAAGCCCTTCTTCCACTTCAACCATTTTCTCACATATAGGTTACTACAAAACAGAAATTGGTCTGTAATTAAAAAGAAGAAAACAGAAGAAGCTCATAGTGAAACAAAAACAAGAGAGAGAGAAATTCTGCTTTCCTGCAACTACCTGATCCCCATTTCAAACTGTACCTAAAGTCCAGATACTATAAGATAGGCAGTTTCCTGCCCATAAAGTATTTTTTTATTGCTTAAGCTAGGTTTAACAGCACTCTAATATGTACGAGAAAAAAAAAAAAAAAGTCCTAAGTATCTATTCACTACTCATGGCTAAAGTTTATCTCCCAGAAAACTATAGATTCTGGCCCTTTAAAAGATACAGTATGTTTGAAACTATTTTATGCACCTTTCCAGAGTGACCTTATTTTCATTTTATCACAGTGCAGGACAGGTATTAAGGCAGCCTGCATGATTCCTGCCTTGTGGCACTCATGCCCTTGTGAAACGCCCTCACCTTGAGGAGGGACAGGACCTGGGACTTGCTTCTAACCAATGGAGTATGGCAAAGGTTATAATGATCACATAAGTGTCTTGTACCTCTCTTGCTAGAGTCTCTCCCTCTCCCTTTCTGGCCTTGAAAAAGTAAGCCACCACGTTGTAGAAGGGCCTCTAGAGAGGGTCATGTGACAACGATTTGCAGTTGGCTTCTAGCTGCTGTAAATAGCCCATGACCAACACTCAGCAAGAAGCCAGGGGCCTACATCCCTCAGCCTCAAGGAAATGAATTCTTCCAACAACCTGAGTAGCCTCGTAAACAGTTTCTTCTCCAAACCAGCCTCCAGATTAGAATGTAGCTTGGGTGAACTTTGATTATAGCCTTCCGAGACCCTAAGCAGAGAACCCAGTTAAGCCATGCCAATGCTCCTAACTCAGAGAACTGTGAGATGATGAATGTGTGTTGTTTTTCACTTCCAAGTGTTTGATAAGTCGTTATGCAGCAATAGGAAACTAATACACAAAAAGGACTAACCATTCAAACTGTACTATCTGGATATGACTGTGGCCTGGGTCATTGCAGAGGGAGATGACAAGGAGTGCTAAGATTAAGACCCTGCCATATCACGTTTCCATGAGTCACCCCTTGTGGGTAATTCCAGTGTGTCATTTCTTTAAGGTAGAGATTCAGAGCTACAAGGAAGTTCTTAAAGAAGGACAAATTTGTTCATCATAACCCTGAAACTTTTCTTTTGTGGACTCCCCTGAACAAGTGAATTTAAAAAGGAAAAAAAAAAAAAAACACAACAAAAAACGTGTTCTTCCTAGAGTGTGGATCAATAACTAATTTGAAAACTAAATCACTAGGCCTGGTTAGATGGTTTGTAAGTAATAACAGTGACTAAGCAACAAAAGAAACATACTGTCCAGTTAAGTGTCCATTCACTCAGTTGATTCCATTGGTGTTACTTTTCATTTGTCAGAAGTGGAATTATTACAGTAGATATACCTTAAATCTTTATGACTTATCAAAGTGAGCACAATGAAAATAGCAGCTAAGTTTTTCTGGGACTTCATTGTATCCGAAGATAAAATGACATAATTGATGCTTTTGTGTGTTTTCTGTTAGAAGTGGTACTAGAGTCCCATGGATGGGTTTGAATTCCAGCTTAGTACTTTATTAACTATAAGAAACGGATGAGCCATATAATTTCCTTAAGCACCTAATGCAGCTGATATGGTGGTAGCAATTCTTAAATCATGATCTTATGAGGATGTATATTGGTTAGGATCAGGGCTTTCGCCACCAGACAATCATTTGATTGAAAGCTCAAACTTTTATGAGCTGTGTCCGTGAGTGATTATCTTAACCCTACTAAGCCTCGACTTCTTGGGTCTAACATGAGTGTTTTAATACCTATACCACTCATTTGTCATGAAAAGTAAGTAACATAATACATAAAAACACTTGGTCTAGGGTCTGATACACAGTTAATATTCAATAAATGCTGTGTATTATTACTACATGAAAATACCTACCATACCATAGACACAATACTTAGTTCCCTTCTCCATGCACTTTTATCACTCTTCTCTGTGTCTCATTCCTACCCTACAGTTCAGAGACAATTCTTCTGGAAATTCCTGGAATTCCACAAAATTGTAAGAGATTCAATACAAAAAGATACTCAATTTTAACAGTCTCTAAAAAGGTAATTATACTAAAATCTAAAAGAAAGGTACATTCAAAAGTTCAAGGTGCTTGGAGAAATGGAGTATAGTATTTCAATTTTTTGCTGGACCCTGCCTAGAAAATATAGCTGTATTCTGATCTGTGATAGTGTCTATGATGTGTATGCCATTCTCCTAAGTATCATATATAACTAAAAAAAAAAAAAAGCAAGTTGTTTCCTTCCGATATTTTGTTTGCAATTTGTTGAAGAAAACATTTGATTACTATAACAATGTAATTTATACATGTCTAATAAAATTATAGATGGAGAGAATAAACATTCCATTTGGGGTTTTGTCTACTTGTTTGCCTTAAAAATTTCAGAACTCTCACAAAAGTTCTTGATAAATGTGAATGCATGTGGACCTCCTATTTTTTACAGTTTTGAGCAGAAAGGAGGATATGAAACAGAGAGCAGAAGTAAACTGACATGTTGTTAGTGTAGACATTGAAAAATTGCAATAAATTTTTAAAGATTGACATTGGGGACAGTGGGAATGGGCTTTACTGCATTGAGTGAGAATAGAATAAAATGCCAATATTCCATATGGACAAATTAGTGAATTATGAACACTTGATTAAGAAGTATATTATCACTAATCTCCCACCTTCAGGTGGGAAGGAAAATAATGTGAATCATACAGCAAAAGCAGTTTTGAATGCCTCATGGGACATCTGTGACCAGATATTTTTCACATCCTTCATTAAGACATACGATATACAAAATTATCCTTAAATAAATCATATTAATTAGAAAGCCTTAAGATGGTTTACATATACTAAATTTATGGCATTTTAAAACAAAGTAATAAATTAAATTAAAATATCATCTCTTGGTTGGTTGAGGAAGAAGGAAATCAAGGGAGGAAGGAGGCAAGCGATCTGTCAAGCCTCTAGATAGTTGGCTGGCTTTACTAGATCATGGTAAAAGACTCTTTTATTTTTTCCCTGCCCAACATACTTTTCTGACTCTATTCTCCTGGTAAATCACAGAGTACTTTTGATATGTAGATTGAGAGGGGAGCCAGTTCTATGGCATCATAACATCCCATCACCCTGGGAACAGTAATTAGGACATGGAGTAGGTATTGGAATCTAGAAGAACCATGCTGAGTTTATCCCTTAGATCGATATATGGACCCTAAGGAAAAGAACATCTTTCTTCTGGAGTTGCTAAACTGGAGCTGCCTATGGTTATCAATCCCATCATATTCAGAAAATGTTTCTCCAGTGAAAGGAAAGAACATCAACACATTGAGAAATTTGGAAAAGCATAAATGGAATAGTAGTGAAGTCATAGAAGCAGGATTCTTTCCTGGGAAGGTGTCTTTGATGGCAAAGCTTTAGACCCAGATTCCTACAGAACCTCTTCATTATGCCAATTCTCTAGTATCTTTCCTAAATTTATGAGTCAATAAAAGCCCTTTCTTTATTAAGCTAGTATGAATTGAGTTTCTGTTGCAATAGAAAAAGTCTTGATTACTATAAGGGTGTAGTTTAAAAATGCATTCTGGGAAGCTTCTGGCATGGAAGAATTTTACCCTACTCCAAAATAACAGAAAACTGACCTAAATGTGATAGCTCATGTAAAGGTGTTGAGAAATGGTGAGAATATTTTTGATAAATATCTAAACCTTTAGTGTGCATCTCACCTTCACACCATCATACGATTCCCTCAGAATGTTTTTTATTCCTAAGCAAGAGAATAGAAACCCTTATATAACCATATTTAGATGTTTGAAATGATTCAAAAAACTACGAATAACACAGAATTAACTTTCTTAAAATAGTTTACTGATTCAGAAAATGTAGCTATTCTATTCAGGAGGAAAGTCCCTCACTGGTATTCTATATCCTAATGTAAATGCCAAAGATCGCACTAGTTCCGCGCCTGCTATGACCCTCAAATTAAACTATACGGAGACATAAAAGTGGGAGGAAACAAAAGGGAAGTAAACCTCCAGGAATATGGAGCTATGTTCTGTGTCTTGGGTCCTGACCTTGGAGCAACCAGAAAGCTATTCCTTGGGGAGCACAACACAAGCACTCAGAGCACCATTTGTGGGGAAAGACCCTCTGGGTTCAAATCTTGGCTCTGCTGCCCTTGAGACATGAGTCATAGGCAAATCACCTAAATCAGTTGCCTCACCTGTGAAACAGGGCTAATGTTAGTGATCTGTATGATAGGGTCACTGTGAGGATTAAATCAGGTATCCACAGGATTCACTTTCTGCTGGTTAGTCTTCACTTGCCCCCATGGGGTTTCATTCCATTCCTCTCCACCTGCCTTGGTGCCTGGGACACAGACATGTGTATTCTGTCTGCAGCTTCCTTCTCCTCTGGCTTCCAGTTTGGTTTGACAAATGCAAGACACCTGCCGGAGACTGGAGGCGAGGAGAAAAGTAAGGTCTGTGTACTTTTCCCCATGGTCAGCTCCCTGCCAGGCCACAGACAGGCAGGGCTGCAGTTGTCTTCCAAAAGCTGAGTTGGTGTGAGTGGCGCTCTTCTATGGCTAAATTGTGCCAAATTGTGTTCCCTCTTCTTGCTCCTTCTAGCTGAGGGGTAGTAGCAACTTCCCTCTGTTACTAAGTCTGGGCTACCTCACCATCCTCTGGCAATTCTGCTCATATTTTTATAAATTGTAATTTAATTGAACTCTTAAATCACCTCTTTTGAGTATGCCACCTCTTTCCCACACACTTAGAATGAGTGTTCATTATGCAGTATCTATCAAATAAATGTTATCTGTTATGAAAGAAGTTGTAGAGGTGAAAGTGTTGTCTTTTCTAAGTACACCAATCATTATAAGAACAAATAAACATAAACTTTTTCTCAAGCAAAATTATAATTCAAAGATTTAAGAGGGCAAAAAAAACTATTTTACTCTAGAAGCAGCGCCCAAGGAGATTGCTGTTTGTAAAAAACATGACAAATAATGACGATTAATATATGCAGAAAATGAGAACATTTGAGTGAAAAAGACTAAGTACTCCATTACACTTTAAAAATACTGAATTCTTTTGTTCAAATAAAATATAAAATACATGAGAAACAACAATAGAATATCTAAGTGTCAAATTAAGAAATCAAGAATTGTTTTTTAAAACATGCTCAATTATTTAGAAAAAAGGCATACTAGAGTAGGGTTAGTTTTTTTATGTTATATTTTTTACCACCTCTACAACTATTACTGTATATCCAGCTATATAACTTTGCAGTAATCTTAGGGGAAATACACAAATATTGAGTAGATTTGAAATTGATTCTGATCACATGATGAAAATATCGTACCAACTCACTTAGAGAACTTATCTAGAGAAAAGATTATGGAAATAAGTGGTTGCATAGTTTTTCATCTTGCTTATTTAAGAACTGGAGGGAAGTTAGCACAATGAATAATATTACTGTTATTTGTGAAAGAAAAAGCAAATGATCATGAAAAATATTGATAATAAGCACTCTTGCTTCATCTTCTGCTCCATGTATTTAAATGGATAAACCATAGCAAATGATTACAATTTTTCTTTATTAAGATTTTTTTCTTTCCTTTGCTTATAAGCAAAGAAGACATAAGTCCTTTGAAAGTCTTACCATTTATTTTAATAAGACATACTGAATGTTATCAGCAACTTACTTAGGGAGAGTTCCTGTAGATGGAAATAAATGCCAGACCAAACATTGCTGCTGCTTTGTTCTTGTACGTCTGCCAAAAGGATTACATATTTACAAATAGAATGTATTCTATTATTAGTTTTTTAGTATTACTGCAAAACTGCAATGATTTTCCATTTAATAGGAGAGGAAAAAAACCTTCTCATTCCTAGAGAATTGTTTCTTAAGGGGAAAAGAAAAAAAAAAGACTATGCCCTTCTCAGCAGAAATTATCGCTAGGGTGTGAAGGTAATATATTTCATCTCCTGGTCTATTAAAATTTTAAAGTTTTTATGTTTTTCCTTCTTCTCACTTTTTTTTTTTTTCTGCTGTATGTTGTTTCGCCAGCTCTTGTGAATTGATCAGATGTCAGTGTTATTATTCTCTCCTGTTAAAGGTGAGGGATGCTTCTAGGCTATTGCCTTTGCTCTTTATGTTTGTGGCAAAGAAAATACAAGCAGCTTCTCTTTAATCAAATCAAGTTTAAAGCAAAATGGGAACAAGGTTCTACATGCGTAGGCAGTGGGATAAGCCAAATGGGATAGATTGAAGGCAGCATTTAAACTTACAGAGACTGGTTTTTATTAGAGATGTTTGATGAACTGATAAGCCATCTGTGTGCTAAGAATTCTTTGAACTAAAGTAGCATTTTTCTCTTATACACAATTGGGGAAAATAACTATATATTCAATGCTAACTGTATAAAACATCCTAATAGAATCTTGCTCTGCAAAGTATTGAAATTATGCATTGGCTGCAGATGGAAAAAAAATCTAGAACTACTCCAAATTGTCAAGCTATTTTAATAAAATAGGAAGAAGAAACTGTTAACAAGAATTGGTTGAGAAGCTATGTTTGTTCATAGGAGCCCTGGCCAATTCTTCTCTGTAACCAACCTCTACTCTATCAATTCAGATCATTCTCTTTGTGTTTATATGGAACCTTAGCTTAGGCTCAAAGTAATGAAGTAAAAGAGGAGATGAACTTCAAGTCTTCCTCAGTGAGAGCTGGATGGTATTTTCTATGCAAACACTTGCAATGAAAAATGACAAGTAACATCATGGGTATTAATCAGCAGGCTTGAGCTTGAACAACTTGCAGGAACAGATGGAGATAAAGAGTTTGATAATAGATTGGGGGCATCTTAAAACAAGGAAACTAGTGATTAGAAATTCTATTTGGTTTTAAGCACATTATTTTCCTGTCTTGTCAATGTGTGAAGTACTGTTGTAGTTGCTGTGAGTCACTCCAGCCATGGTTTAGTGGTTTGTATCACTCAGGACTGAATTTCAACGTCATTGGGCTATGGATCCTTTCCTAGATTTGTGAACACCACATTCCCGCATCTTCTCCTTCTTATACCCCCAGGGGAAGAGGACATTCTCTTTTGTTGAGGCTTTGGTACAAGGAAAGGCCTTCAAAACCAGCCAATGTCCTATCTCATATAAGATCACTATCTTTTACAAGATCTAAAGGTCCTATAAGACCTTTAGGATGAATAGCAGAAAAGGCTATCGATGGTGATCTCAGTTTGAGGGGCATTGAACAAATCATTGAACAATCCCTCAATATTTGCCCTTTTGACTAAATTTCCAAGGTAAGGGGTCTAATTCCAGAGTAGATACAACTGGCCCTATCAAAGAATTATCTTACTTTGTTAAGAGCTTTTGGTTAATTGGAACAGATATCTAAAAGTGTGAAGCCTGAGACCTGAGCTACAGAACGGGCAGTGGGTGCAATCGGAATGGGGAATAGGAAATAAAACGAAGAGAAACACTATTCACTCAGCCTCCAATAGGCACATACTGAGAAGCTCACGTCAGGCACTCTGCTGGACACTGAGACAGGGGACAGGCACTCACCAAGACAGACAGGTCCCTGAATTCAGAGAGCTCTCATTCTAGTGAGAAGAGACATATAATAAACACATAGACAGTAAATAAAGAAGATAATGTTGGATAGCAATAAATGATGAGAATGAAATAAGATCCGATGGTAAAAGTACTGGGTGGGGGGGTGATGAGGAGAGATGCTTTAGACCGAATGGTCAGACATAACCTCTCTGATCAGGGGCATTGCAACTGAGACTTAATTGAAGAGGAGGAGCCTGTCTTGCAAACTGCTGGGGAAAGAAGGCTCCAGAAAAACAGATTTCAAGTGTAAGGACCTTGATGACTAATTTTTTCCCAACAAACTTAGTTTGTCAAAGGAACACAAGTCAGTGTGGGTGGAATGTCATGGGAGGAGACAGCAGAAGGTTAATCTGGAAAGGTGGATAAGGGCTGATATAAGGTTTCAGAGGTTGTGTTAAGAAGATTGAATTTTATTCTGAACTAAATGGGAAGTATTGGAGACTTTTAAGCAAATTTCTAAGTCTGCTGAGGCTGCCACAATGGAATAACACCAACTGGGTGGCTTAAACAACAGAAATTTATTTTCTCACAGCTCTGGAGGATGGAAGTTCAAGATCAAGGTGTCGGAGGGTTGTTTTCTGGTGACTTCTCTCTCCCTTCCTTGTAGATGTCTGCCTTCTGGCTGTGCCCTCTCGTGGCCTTTTCTCTGTGCATGTACACTCCTGATATCTCTTCTTCTTATAAGAAATCCTATTGGATTAGGACCCCATCCGTATGACTTCATTTAACCTTAATTACTTCCTTAAAGGCCTATCTTTAAATACAGTCACACTGGGCATTAGGACTTCAACATATAAATTTGGCAAGACACAACTCAGTTCATAACACGGGGGCTGGGGTCTTACATGTGTAAAATACGCCTTAGGCTGCCATGCAGAGTTTGGATTTGTCAGGAGGGAGGGTCATAATGAAGTAGAAAACATCAACAATAATGTTCCTTTCCTGTACTTTATGCTAATGTGCTCCCCGAAACCTCATCATTGTTAGATGCATGTAAACAGACATAGGAAAAGCTAGCTTATCAGCTGCTCTTGTTGGATCTGAAAATCAGAGTTCAATCCAAAGAAATGAATCTTGGATGTGCTCAAACCAAAACCAAAAAACATGACAAAACAAAAATTCACAAAATTTTGCATTGGTTTCATTTCTTCCTGTTTTGAAGATTATAAGGTCATGGGTTTTCTTGCTATAAATTCCAGGAAAGACACTGTTGGGTCATCAGCAGCAACACCAACATTGTAAAAGTCTCATAGATCATAAAGGTCCTGCCTCCCACACAGGGCAGTTTGCCGTTGTTGTCATATTAGCCCAGAGGAAGTGCTTAGTTGGCCAAGCCCCATTTCCCACTACCCTTTCAGAGCTTGGGTGATGGCCCTAGACATATCAAAACAGGAAATCCTTTTCCTCACCCCCATCCACCTGGAGCAGAAGGTGAGAGGAATGGGGTGGTAATAGCAGCTACAAACTTTGAGCCTGTAACACATGCCAGCTAAGTGCTTTAAAACAGTATCCCCTTGAATAGAGAACAAACCCAAGAGGTAGACATCATCAACCCAATTTTCAAAATGAGGAAAATGAGGCTCAGAAGGATGAAGCAACTGTGTCCAAAATCAAATGATGAATAAGTACAGAGCCAAGTTCTGGCCGTGATGCATCTCAAAAGCTTTGATTCTATGCTATGCGCGATGGTGCATACATTTGCACACCAATGGGATTTCACTTCTAGAGTCCCCCAACACAACACAGTAAACATTAGCAAAGTTCTCCTAGACTTGCAACAATCAAAACTGTGCATCCAGATGTGCAGGTTGTAAAATAAGTTCTTGTCTATTCTGATAAAAGATATAATAATGATTTATGTGTGCATATTGCTCCCTAATCAACTATAGTCTTCCCTTTATACCTGCTGAGTTTGGACTACACATAGCTTGCAAAAACAGAGCAATAGAGAAGAGTGCAGGCTATGGAATAAGACAGTGCCGTTTGAATTCCTGCTGCCACAGTGATCTCTTTGATGAACTTGGGTCTCACTGACCAGTAGGGTTTGAATGGGAGTTAAGAGGGGAGAAGTTTGTTTTGTACCTGGAGTTTCACTTGATCTTTCCCTTCTGCAAAATCAGGAAGATAAGTAGGACCAGCCAAAATCTTACAGACCAGTATTAATGCAACTCATCATTTGTTTCCTCTGAACCAGGTATGTGTCTAGGACTAACTCTTTCCTTTCTAGGGTACTTTGTAGGTTCTTCAGAAACATCTGCCACTAAGGATCTCTTAACTACGGTTGTGTGGTCTCACAGAAATGTGACCCTGCTGGTGAGAAGTTTCAGACTTCCCTTCAGCCTTGGGCATTTGGTGGCACAGCCCCCAACTCTTTCTGCAGAGAGGTCCTTGCTTGTCCAGGTAGCTCTGTCAGACAATGCCAGGGCTGCTCTCTCATGCACAGTGCATGTCTAGTCACATGCAAACATGCGCTTTTAATCTTCCATCTATAAGGATATGATTGCTTCCCAGACTTGATCCTCTCCTCTGCTACACCAGAAATCGTCACAGGGGACACAGCTGATTCTCTCCTTCAGGGGATGCTTGAGATGAGAGAAAACAATCCCCTCTCCAAGGCATGGGTGAAGGGAATGAATAGTACCAACACTTCTCTCCAAATAAATCCTATATCTAAACTCCAGCATCTCCTTTCTTGGCTTCTTCATTCCCAGAGGATGGTGATGGGTGGTCAACTGATGAAATTTCATTTTATAGCTCTTGGTCAACTCTTGCAAGTTCTTCATTGTTGGGCTAGAGACTAACTTTGAAATGTAGAGTTATTGGCACTTGGGACCACAAGTGAAACTGAGTCACAATATTTATAGGCATAGAAATATATCTGTAAGGATATATATCATGCTGTGAACAGTAGTTACATCTGGGGAGTGGATTTAGATGAAAGGAGACCTTCTGGCATTATATCTAAAATATTTCTTACCATTGACGATTTATTATTTTATAATGATAAAATAAGGCATTTTTTATAAAAATCGCTTTTATCTTATTAGTTGTTGTGAGCACTTATGGGGGCTTGGCACAGATTAAATTCTGGTTAAATATTGCTGTTATTACTATAGTTATTAGTATTATAATTTATGCTTTCAGTAAATATTAATTGGGCCCTTCTTCTATGCAAGACACTGCAATTTTCTGGGGATATAATAGTAAGCAAGAAAAACCTGTTTCCTGCCTTAACTTCTGTTAAAGGCGACTAAAAAAGGTTAAGTAAACAGGTAAATGCATTCAACCATTGCAAAATATAATTAGTGATAAGAAAAAAAGAAATATTGAAGGACAAAGATGAAATTAAAATGATCAGAGTGGCCTTCTGCTTTATTTAGGGTGGTCATGCAAAGCCTCTCTGGGCATGTAGATTTAGACTGAGATCAAAAAAATGAAATATCTTTGGGAGAAAAGCCTGGGGAGGAGAACTACGGACAGAGAGCAGAGCATTTCTCAAGGCAGGAAGGAACTTTGTATGTTTGAGGAACTAAACTAAGACCAGAATGGCTGGACTCTAACAAGCCAGGGAGACCCGTCTGAAATGATAGTGAAGCATAGTAAGAGTCTCCTAGTGCACAGCCTTGCAAGCTATGGTCTGCTTTGGATTTTATTCTAAACACATTATGGTTTTCTTTGGTAGTCCATTATAGCAGGGCGCACAGCATAAACCTAGAGAAAGTGGAAGGGACTCTTTGCTTTAAAACCATAAAAATTTATGTCCCTTGTCCTTAATAAGGCCTATGAAGATAGAAATGGAGACTGTTTTGTTTACTATTGTATCTCCAGCACATAGATAATGATCTGGCATAAAGATAAACTGGAATAAATATTTTCCAAATGAATGAATGAAAACATGATATCCATATTACGTAGTGGCTAAATGCTTGCACTGTGCAATCTGACAGACCTGTATTTGAATCTTTCCTTTCCCTATGTATTGGTTGCGTGGCTTTGCACAAACACATTAAATGCTTGAGAGGTAAGGGCTAACTCAGGGAGTGATGAATTCCCTGAAGGATGGCCTCCCAGAGAGAGAACTGGTCTCCTACAGAGTAAGGCCATTTGGGAATTGAAAACTGCTCCAGGGAAGCTGGCAATTAATCACAGTTCTCTAAGGCAATGGATCTCACTGGAGCTATAAGGCGGTATCACAGAGGGGAGGGACTTGAGCACCTCGCTAAGAATGGGGGTATTGGGGGAAGGCAGAAAAATTTCGTCCACACAGCTGCAACCAATGCGTGGACTCTTGCTTCTATTAATAGTTATACCAGGGGAAGGGCTAGTGCTCCACCAACGCAGACTACTGAGGTGCAAGAATGGGGTTTGGAGGCCACCAATTCACTGCATTATAATAAATCAGCCTCATTTTCACCAGGGGAGATCAGTGCTTCCCCTAATTTTGCTGCTGAAAAGCCCAGCAACCGTTAGCCATGACTCCTTTGGGCATCTGACATCTAGACCTATGTAGATCCCTGTGCACTGCCCAGAGCACAGTAGACGTTGAGTGATACCTGTGTTTACTTCTGACATTTCTTCCAGCAAACACTCATCCAAACCTGCAGGGCTGCAAGCTGTCAGGTCATTTGTTCTCTTTGTTCTTCATTACTCTAAGCCTCAGCTTTCATGTCCATAAAATATATATAAATAACACCAACTTTATATGGTTCTTTGGGTAATAAACCAGAGAATGTAAGCAAAGAGTTTAGCACCTTACTTATTTAACCTGTTTTTATT
>NW_012153396.1:7227652-7228981 GCF_000956105.1 Propithecus coquereli
ATTCAAGCATATCCTACTTCCAAGTTATTGTTTAAAGTGTAATAGAAAAAGAACCATTAATGGCTGTTATTTAGACATCCCATAAAATATATCTAATTAAATAGTCACTGAATCTAGTACCAGGCCATCAGTAGGACAATAAGGAACCACCTCCATATCCATATTTGTCATGTAAGTGAGAAAAAATAACCATTATTTCTTATGTTCTTTTTTCTTTTTTTGGTTTGGTTCTGAGTGGACCATTAGAATCTTGTAAAGTGCCTTAGTTAGTAGAAGGCACAAATCGATTCTTTTTAATAGTACAAAGAAAATACAGAGACAATGCAGGCTTCAAGATAAGGAGGAAAATGCTATGGGCTTGATATCAGAAGCTGAGATTATCCAGTCGTTTGGAGAGGGATCAATTCTGAGACCTGTTGTGAACAGTATTATGATACCGATTGCAGAGACAGATGCTCACTGTAGAACAATGTTTCTCTGTCTGCGTCCACAAACGTGTGCTCAGGGAATCAAATACAAATGATTTCTATCTAGGTCCCAGTGGCATTTGGATATTATTTTGATGGAATAATTCCAGAATGACACAAAAATTAGGAGCTGCTCTTATTTTTTCCTTTATATTCTGAGACCTTCAGATGACAGTGAAAATGGATAGATAGGTGAAACAACAGCTCACATTTACTCATGGAGCCATCTGCTCAGATCCCCAGAGGATTTTTCTAGATCAGAAGAGAAAGCCTACGTTTTGCTAGGGCAGGTTTCAGGGTAGAAAAGAAGGCAAGAAACAAGAAGTTTAAACAGCATTTCTTTATAGCCATCCTAGGAGGGTGTGTCTGAGCCTCTGCTCCATGGACAAACACTTATTAATTGATACACGGGAGCAATGCAGTAACACAGGAAGTGAAGTTTATCAGAGCTTACTTAACACACAGAGCTTCGTGCCAGGGTTTAACTAAAGGGAACGGGAACAGAGAAACTTGAAACTCTGTCAGAACATCTCAGGACGCTGGGTCCAACATATTCCTAGGAGATGTGAATGGAGAAAAGGAGTGTTAAAATGTAAACTGAGGCACAATTACACTTCAGAAAGTTTATTTGTGCAAACAGTAGCTCATGGTTCAGGCAACTCCAAACCAGAAGTGGTTTGAAAGCTCCTTTAAGGAAACACAAGAAGAGGCTTTTACAGGATGAACAACGGAAGTAAAGCAAAGAAAATATTTTGATTGGTTACAGTTATACAGTTATGTTGTTTAGTTTATCCTGTTGAAAAGTCCCTAGTTATAGAATTATAAGTTTGTTGACTGCTTCTGACTGATTGAATTAAGTTCT
>NW_012153396.1:7230592-7235348 GCF_000956105.1 Propithecus coquereli
CTCTCTCAGAGTTCCTTCTTGCAATACCAGCATTCTGACATGCTCACTTTTTTACTGGTCATACATCAGTGAGTTTAATTAACTTTTTAAAATAACACTAAATTTTGCTTCCCCAGGATAGAATTTGGACTCTGGTGGTCTACTGCAAAATCAATGCCTGTGCCTGGATCTTTTACAAAATATATAGCCCCTAACTTCATCTTTCAGTGAGTGATGCAAATGACTGTTTGGGTCTTCGATCATCTCAGGATGATGGCACTTCTTAGTCTAGCCATTGCTGAGTTCTACAGAGATCTGCTCACCACAGAAACTGGTTGTGAAAAGAATTTTTCACCCATAAGAAAGAGAAAAAAATTTCTTTATGTAAGGACGGAATACAGTATCTGTAGAGGTACAGGATACATTATTTAGTGCACATTACATACCAAATACTTTGTTATGAAGGTATTAAATTTATAACAAAAATATTTATCTTGGTAATACCTATTCTCCCAGGCAAGGTGGCAAAACCCCCAGAAGTATTTTCTAGACATATTTGTACGTCCACAATGGGATGCTTCCAATATGCCTATACATCTTTCTGCCAGCTATACCACAAGGTTTCTGCCCTATACTTCCTCCCCTCTTCAAACTTCTAATTGCTTGCATGGCTTCTTGGAGAGGTCTTACAGCTGCTTCTGCTAATCATGATGAAACCAGTATCTGTGCCAAGAGTGCTATATTTTTATGTCCCCAGAGTTCACAATCCTAGTGTCCCTAGATCAATACCAGGTTTCCTGTAGACAATGAAAAAAATGGCCCCATTATGCATAAGCATAATCAATCTAATCCTCCAGAAAGACCTATTTAATAGCCCTTGCATTAACTTCACTTTACAGATGGTTGAACCAGGGACCAGAGAAGTAAGGAAACTTTCCCAAGTCACACAGTTAATAAAGTGTTAAAACATAGATAATACCTCAGTGATTGGTACTTTGCTAATGATATCATCTAAATAATATTGCTTTCTGGGCATGGTGGCATGTATCTGTAGTCCCAGTTATGGGGGAAACTGAAGTGGGAGGGTTGTTTGAACCCAGGAATTTGAGGCTGCAATGAGCTATGATCACACCTGTGAATAGTCACTGTACTCCACCCTGCAACATAGTGAGACCTTGTCTCTAAACATAAATAAATAAATAAAATTACTGGATTAATCTTCAAACTTAAGCCATATCCCTGACAACACATCACATTTGCATATATGCTCACATACATTTATATAACATTTTTCACACTGTCAAGTATAAACATTAAATTTGGGTTTCAATAAATTGGACTCTGGAACAATGAGTAGGGAAGAGAGAGAGAGAGAAAGAAGAGACAGACAGATGGATGGCAGAGAGAGAGAACAGAATACATCAATTAACAACAACCTAAGTTTATAGAGTATCTTCTTGAATCTTGTAGAAGCAGATTAGTACAGTAGAAACGGCCCTGAACATATGGTTAAAAGACCTGAGTGGTAGCTCTGGCTCTAGATCAGTGTTGTTTGAATTTAGATGAGCCAAAATTTTTGGAGGCTTCTGTTCTTTCATCTGTCATTAAAAGAAGGGGACATATATTTTCTCTGGTTCTGGCATTCTATGATCCTGTAGGTAATAAAATACAAACACATATCTATATGCCACACAGACAAAAAATATACTTGTTTGTGTGTGTGTGTGTGTGTGTGTGTGTGTGTATAATTTTTTTAATCAACACTCTAAATTGCCTTCTAGTTGGGGGAAATACGCATTCTTTTAGGTGCTGGATGATTTCTTGCAAAACTCCTCTTACTCATATAAGAGACAGAATTAGGTGCTTACAAAATAGTTGGAAGGGCAGAGTGGCCCAAGTCAACCTCTGGCTTGTAGAATTTAAGAACATTTTGCTCTAGCTGCAACCTTACAGTTAGCAAGTTGCTGTAGCTGCCAAGCCTTAAAGGCCTTTCATCACCCCAATTCTAAAAACAAAACACTGAAGCAAGACATCCAGCTGCTGTAAACACTTCCAGTGCCCTGCCACCCAACCCCCTCCAGAAGGATGATGCCTCCGAAGTGAACTACTCACATCTGGATTGCAGATTTGCACACATTCTCCTACTGGCAGTGCCTGACTCATTGCAGACTCAGCTTCAGGGGAGTCTGGGAAATGTGGTTTTAAGTTGTCAACCTCTCCAAAGAGAAAGCAGGTAGAAAGGAGGCTAAGAGAGCCAATACAAATGCTCTACCACATGCAGTGATTAGGTTCAACAATCATGCCATAAGGTGCAAAATTTCTTATAATGAACATTATCTTTGAGTATCCCATAAGTTCCACCAAAATAGTAATAATAGAAGTATTTAATTATCCCTCCCTAAATTCAATATAGCCAGTTTTCCTGGCTGTTTTGAAGCAGGCTCTTGCATTCCAGTTTTGCACTTGGCTTATGTTTAAAGACAAGGATTTCCCAATCTTTACAACCATAATCAGGGAAAAAGAATGCTGAGGCACACAGAGAACAGAGAGCAAAAGAATCCCAATGTCCAAAAAGTGAAATGGCAGGAAAAATAGCCTCAATATGTGCTTTTATTTTAAAATTTTTTTTCAGCCTTTATAGTTGTATTTGCATATGCTAAATGCTCATATAGTGCAACTAGAGAATTTACTAAGTGTATATTAACGTGTATTTGGTGCTGTGGTCACCACTGTGCACATCATCATGTACAGCAAACATGGAGCTAGCATGTGACTTGAAGATAAAGCATGTACATACATGTGCAAGCTAGAAAGAGCTAAATAAAAGACACACAGAGATTAGTGTTTCAGGAATTTACAGATTAGAGAGGAAGCCTTTTTGACTGGGAGAAGTTAGCATCTGACATAAACAAATGAAATGATCTATGGAAGATATAGAGAGAGCTTTTGCTTCTCAGGATGCAAATAATCAGGTTTCTATTAATATAACAAAATACGTGATCTTGACCTTCCCCTTAAGAATCAGTTGTGATATTCTTTCCTGATATTGATCTGGCCAGGTGTTTAGTCAATTATAATTTGCCTAATTGCAGCAATGTGACTTTTGAGATAATAGTTTGTTTTTTTTAGGGGTACTTCCTACTTCTTCCCTATTTTCCGTCCCTCCTCCATGCTGTGCAAGTCTTAGTGTTTTCTTGTTTTAAGGATAAGCAAAAGCTTCAAAGTGAAATGTTTCCTTCCCACTTTTTCCAAAGGCTTAAACTCAGGGAACAGAACATTCTTAGTGTGCTGGGCAGGAAGAAGCAGAGTCTCTACCTTTGCAGGTAGTATGAGAGGAAAGGGAGATATTTTCCCTGACTGGGTAGGAATAAGAGGTCTCTGGGTTTTTCAGGTAGTGGAGACAACACATTCTCCAATTCTAGACTTGACTTTGGTGTGCTGGCGAAACATCTAGAGCAGCGGTCCCCAACCTTTTTGGCACCAGGGACTGGTTTCATGGAAGACAAGTTTACCACAAATGTGGGTTGCAGGGGGGTAGGCGGAGCTCAGGCGGGGATGCTAGTGATGGGGAGCAGCTGTAAATACAAAGCTCACTTGCCAGCTGTTCACTCTTGATTGCTTCGTTGTTACTAGTCTCATGTCTAAATTTAAAGCATAGAAGATGAAGTTTGGCAAACTTAGGGGGGTCAGCCCCTGGCCCCCAACTCCTGGCTATTCCAATCCTGGCAAAGAATCACATGCCAGCATGTGGCATGGAATCCCAGAGCCAACAGTCTTCCTGGAAGCATATGGACTTGAACCAGCAGCAACAATCATGACAGGCTGGAGACTAGACCTTGTTGGATTTTCCTAGAAGCATGTCAACCTCCCATAAATGAGTCAGGTAGAATTCTCCCCGCACCTCCCCCACCCCTGCAGTGTTCTGTTGCACACCTGAGGTTGAGAACTAAGTCACATTTGACACATGTAACTCTCCAACAAAAGTAAATATTGATTTGCAGTCTGTCAAACAGAACGAAATATTTGTGAAGGGAGTTATAAGGACCTAGAGACAAGGAAAATAAAATTCTGTTGACAGATTTATCTCCATTTGCTACAGAGGAGTATTCATTGGACCTGGCCACTTCAGGAAGCAAGCACCTTGTTATCTTATTTTATCTCTGACCAGGTGTCAGACATCGTTTCATTTCTACCAAAATGGGTAAACTTTTATCTGCTACTGTAAAGTTTCCCTGAAGCCCTTCTACTTTAATCAGAACCATAGAGTAGAGAAAAGTTCAGAGGATGATTTGGATCTATGTAGTCCAGCTAGCCCAAAGCACAGAAGCATGATTTTAAGTAATAATCCCACTTTAAAAGTATGTACACAGTTCTGAATCACTGCCATGAAAAGTATTTAAAAAGTCCATTGGATTTTTGGCATTCTCCTCTAAAGTAAAAAACTTGCCAGAAACATAGTATATGCCCTATTTATCCCTCAGGAAAAGAAAAAGAGTCACTTTATTGATCCCGTAATTTAGATAGTCTCTTATTCATTTTGTACATTAAAGAACTGTTTGGAGAATGTACATTAGATTGAGGAAGTCTCACATGGTATTAGTTTTGATGACTAAAAATTCATGTGAAAGAAAACTTTAAAAAGAGACAAAAGTTTTAAGATAATTAATCATTCTTGGAAACTGTGAGTGTTAACTATTTTTAATAAAGAAGTTTAAGACTAATCGATCTGATACATCATATATATCAAAATATCACTATGTACCCCATGATATGTACA
>NW_012153396.1:7235853-7240178 GCF_000956105.1 Propithecus coquereli
AGCATTGATGTGTAAAATGTTATTATATTCTTATAGAACATAACAACATCATAGAGTGAAAATAGTGGCTATCATCATTTGGATTTTTTTCTTTTTTAAAAACTTTTTCTTTTTGAAATAAGCTTAGGTAAAGAAAAGCTGCAAAAGACTAGTACCTTTATACCCCTCACCCACCTTCCCCTAATATTTACATCTAGCATGGCCGTGAACGTCTAAGGAAGTCCAGTGTAGCTCGACAAGGGTAGAGACAGAAAGGGGGAGGTTCCCTGCCAGACTGGAGAGAGAACAGATGCTCCCCCGTGTCATGCACTGTGACTGGGGGTGGGCATGCATTCTCCCCAGTGTAAGTGAACAGAGGAGGAGCCTCAGATGCCACAGGCACCACTTGGAAATCCTGAGGTGACTGCCTCCGTGGGTCCTAGGTGTGGGGGCAGAATATTGGCCAACCAGCAACCTGCATAGACCCTGGGCCATTGAGACAAGCCCCTGCCTGTGCCACTGGACATTAGCAGTCCCCATGCTGGTGGGACAGTCCCACATATGGGTAGCTCTGCTCCTGAAATCCTCAGAGCCAGCTCTGAAATTTTTACTGTGTTCGAGTCTGAGGTTCTGCCCCTGTAGCTCCAGTGGCCCACTGGGCCTGTGACTCCACCCCAAAACATCATCCGTGAGTGCTATGTAAATCTCCATGCACATAAACTAGAGAATATACAGCAAATGGACAAGTTCCCCAAAACACACAACCTCCCAAGACTCAACCAAAAAGAAACGGAATTCCCGAACAGACCAATAACAAACCGTGAGATCAAAGCAGTAATAAAAAACCTCCCAACAACAACAAAAAAGCCCTAGACCAGATGGATTCACAGCTGAATCCTATCAAACCTATAAAGAAGACCCGGTACTCATAATACAGAAATTATTCCATAATATTGAGTAGGGAATCCTCCCTAACTCATTCTATGGAACCAGTATCACCTTGATACCAAAGCTATGAAAGGACGCAACAAAAAAAGAAAACTACAGACCAGTATCTCTTATGAATATATTAAGAGATGCAAAACTCCTCAATAAAATAGTAGCAAACTAAATTCTACAGCACATCAAAAAATTAATCTACCAGGATCAAGTGGGCTTCATCCCAGCGATGCAAGGGTGGTTCAACATATGTAAATCAATAAATGAGATTCACCACATAAACAAAAGCAAAAATAAAGACCATATGATCATCTCAAAAGGCGCAGAAAAAGGATTCAACAAAATCCAGCACCCTTTCATGATAAAACCCTCAACAAACTAGGCATAGAAGGAATAATTCTCAGAATTGTAAAAGCCATTTATGACAAACCCACAGCCAATATCATATTGAATGGGGAAAAGTTGAAAGTATTCTCACTAAGAACTAGAATAAGACAAGGATGCCCACTGTCACCACTTCAGTTAAACATAGTGTTGGAAGTCCTAGCCAGAGCAATCAGGCAAGAGAAAGAAATTAACGGTATCCAAATCAGGAAATAGGAGGTCAAAATATCATTCTTCACTGATGATAAGATCTTATATTCAGAAAACCCCAAAGATTCCACCAACAGTCTCCTGGAATTCATAAATAAATTCAGCAAAGTCTCAGAATACAAAATCCATGTACGTAAATCAGTAGCATTTCTATATACTAATAACAGTCAAGCCAAGAGTCAAATCAAAGACTCAATACCATTCACAATAACTAAAAAGAAGATAAAATAGACATTACCTAAGTGTGATAGCAAGTCATTGAATGATGACAAGCAGTTCAGGAAAGGGGAATTCATTAGTTTTCTATTCATGTAACAAATTACCACAGACTTAGTGGCTTAAAACAGCACAAATGTATTATTAATATCTTACAGTTCTCCGCATCAGAGGTTCAATGCAGGGCTTCCTGGGCTAAAATCAAGGTGTGACAGCACAGTGTTTCTCTGTGGAGGCTCTAGAGAAGAATCCATTTTCTTGCCTTGTCCAGCTTCTAGAGATGACCCTCATTTCTTGGCTCACAACCCCTTCCTTTTCCTTCAATGCCAGCGAGAAGAAATGGAGTCTCTCTCACTTTTCACACTCTAACTTCCTCTTCTGCCTATTTTTTCCACTTTTAAGGATGCTTGTTATTATAATGGGCCCACCTGGATAATCCAGGTTAATCTCCCTATCTAAGGTCAGCTGATCAACAATTTAACAAACTTGATCCCATCTGCAACCTTACTTTTTTTTTTCCTTATGACATTATTCTTCACAGGTTCTGGGAATTAGGATATGGAAATCTTTTGGGGGATTGGTTGTCATTCTGCCTACTATGGGAAGTAAGCCAAACGAGGATATGATCTCAGAAAAAGTCCTGCAGGAAAACTTTGCAGTGTAGATTCACTTCATCCTTATTTCTCAAGGGTAGCTCTGGGGAGAATTAAATTGTCATACTCTTTGGCCCTAGTAACCTAAGGACAGACCTTCTAAAGAGGCAGTGGCATAATTGGAAGAGAAAGTAAATCAAGGCATGTACAATACACTGCTATTGTATGTAACTCTAAGAACAAATATGCTGGTAATTAAACTCCATCGGTTGTAAGATGCTTTCTTATTTAAGCAATGAAAAACTGTGAAAAATGTGCATCTTACAATCAATGCAATGAGACAATGATATTAAACTTTTAATAGGAATTTATCCTAATAAACTAATAAACCAATAAACCTAAGTATCATCACCACTCTCATTAACATTATTTATATATGCCAAAATAGAATATGTTGTCAAGCTGTACTCTCCCATTTGTCGGCTTTCTTTTCATTTCCAACTAAACAGAACACTTGAATCAGGTTCACACATTAATGTGGACATGTCAAACATGAGGTACATAATCCACGCTGCCATCTCTTTCAGATTTTTAAACTCATAACCTTGGAGAGACACCACAAATCAATCAAAAATATTATTACAGAACTTTAGGAAGACTCGGGCTCTTTCTTATGGGTGAAGTGACAATATAATTGATTGTTGAAAATAGGACCCTTCTGTCAGTCAAAGTGAGAGCTATTAATAAACATGCTTGAATAAAAAGTAGGGAGCCGTAATATCCTAGGCAAAATGGAATCTATTGCTTGTCTACTCATAAAAGTTCCTTAATTCACAGCCAATTGATTAGCGTTAGCAAGTTGAAACCTATTTGCCACTTCTATCTAAAAATACACTCATGTTATAATCAGAAACATGAAAGAAGCTCTTTGCTGGACTGGAAAGGATGTGGCATCAGGATTCCTGTGAGGACTCCTGACTGTCGTTGCCTCCAAACAACTCTCTTTTCTGTGTGTTCCCATCTCCTAACTTGCTTTCTCTCTCACCTTCGTCAGCTGTGTATGCCTTAACTCTGGTCTTACCACTCTGGGACCCTGAGCAGTTGTTTACTGAGGCAGCAGCTTGCACTTTTCTGTGTGCTGTTTCAGTGTCAATGTCACCCTGTTGACTACAGCAGCTTAGGAGTTGTCCCCAAACACGGTGTGATTTTGACATGTCACATAAACATGGACGGAGAAGTCAAAGGACTATGAACCACATATAGATACCATTTGCAAGGGTTGCGCTAGGTAATGAAGAAAGTATTTAAAACATTACTGAAAACTGAACATTCCTAATTGGAAAAAGTGTAAATATTTGATTTCTGACTAGAGATTTGTGAAAAATTTAAGAGAACTATAAATACTCTGAAAGAGATGCACCACATATGGAGGTGAAATGAGAAAAGAATTCCATTAAATATTTTGATGTTTGCCTACATAATACAAATGATTGAAACAAATGAAAATATGTGGAAAATACAAAGTATCTTGTTCATTTGTGTTCTATGATCCAAAGTACACAATTAAGCACACACACACACACACACACACACACACGTGAATTGATGCCATGACATTTCTTCTTTTAAAAAAAATGTTAAATGTTAAATCATAAATCAGGCTGATTTTACTGTCTTCTGACTCTAGGGTAAAAAATGAGGACCAGACGGCTTAGAAAACCTACTACTATACTCTTTTTCACAGCACAATCATTTTGTCTGTTTTGATAAGAAGAATTCAAGCATAGATATTTCTAACATAAATACTAAAGCTTTATTTTAATCTCATAACCTGAAGGAAGAAGCTCAGAAGAAGAAAGGGACAAAAGATTAGAAAGAAGAAAAAGAAAAAGAAAGATAGCTCAGGTAGTTACTCACCTACCCAACATTTTCTCTCAAAACAATACAGAAAAAATATAATATTATATGTACTACTATACTCTTTTTCACAGCACAATCATTTTG
>NW_012153396.1:7241862-7243165 GCF_000956105.1 Propithecus coquereli
CAAGGCATGATTTAGAATATGTTACAAAATCTTCATGTGTCTCAGTTTCCTTCACCAGTAAAATGAAATAATACTTGCTCTTGGAAAAGTTGCTATGTATTTTTATTATTTGATTTGTCTTTATTTGCTCATTTGTATATTCTGGCAATAATAGAACTGGGTCTTCACTGAATCCAATTAAACATCAGTGAAGAATAGTCATAGAAGACTTCACTTTGTCAGTTTGAACCATGGAGAATTTGATTCAGATTAAGGTACAGCATGTCAACTCAAAGGCTGTCTAAAAACCAGACTTCCTTTTATCTTTAGTGTCTGAAGAGACAAAGGAAATATCCAAACTTACCCATCCTGTTTCCTCCAGCCAAGGAAAGGGAGAAATGTTACAATTCCCTGCTAAGTCAGCACTTTTCAGAGCACAGCAAGTGAAATTCACCTTATGTTACAGACGTGTTCATGGGAGGGAAAGGTATATTTGAATCCTATTTCAAATGTATTTGTAGAACTTGCTATTTAAGAAAGCCTGGCAAGGCACACAAAAATACAAAGCTGTATATATGTGTATGTATATCACATAGTCAATTTTACTTTCATTTTTTTAATTTTATCTGTACCATAGACACATCAGATTAAATTAAATTAAATTATTAATACCCACTCTCCTCTTAGAAAGTCCTTCTTTTATTGCATTGTTTTATTTTTTCCTTCATTTCTCTTTCTTACTGCTATTCCCCTCCTTCCGCAAGGTACTCACAGTAATATTTATATATTTTTACACACACACACGCACACACACACACACAGACACACACACATAGATATAGTTATAATTTCCCTTCTGTATGCCTATTTAGATGTATGTGTATCCTTGAAAAATATAGGGTGGTGTTTATCATGGGTGTTTTTAATTTCCATAAATGGTACTATAAATCTTATTCTCGATACTTTTCATTATTTAACAACATGTTTGTGAGATGTAACCTAATTGCAACCTATAAATCTTTGCTCTGACTCTGTATCATATCTTATATTATGCATACAACATATTTTACTAGTCACTCCCCTGAGAATGGACATATAGGTTACTTCCAACTATTGACTTCCACAATCAAAAAATGTTGCTATGAAAAATTTTGTACATATCTCTTTATGAACTTATGCAGGCTTTCTCTGGATACAAATATTGGAATGGGATTTCTGGTCTAAATGAAGTGATAGAAACATATATGCTAGGCCCTAATAGTCTGATCCCCACAAAGAATGCACAGTTTAATAACATACCAGTAATGAACGTAGGTTGATAATA
>NW_012153396.1:7243215-7244110 GCF_000956105.1 Propithecus coquereli
TGATTTAAAGGGGGTGGTTTTGATATGCATAGTTTCTGAAGAAGGAAAAGGGAATAAAAGGAAGAAATAATCATTTTTGTTGAATTATGAAGGGGAAAAGAAGAAAAAAGAGAAAATTTAGGGTCTGCAAGCCACAGAATCTAAGGATTTAAAATCTTTTCCTTTTCTCAGCTTTTGCATACATTATTTTCCTCCCCCTGGACCAATCTTTCTATCTCTTTTCTTCTGGCCAGGTTCTCCTCCTCTTTTCAAGTTCTAGATTAGTATTCTTTTTTTCTTTAAGGAAGACTATCGTGATTTCCAGACTTCTAAGCATTTCATTGGAACTTGGTAAAAATTTAAGTAACTAATCATTATCTGTGATTCAATATTAATACTTTATGTCTCTCTTCCCTGCTCAATGGTAAATTCCATGGCAAAACAGACATGTTTATTTGGTTTACCTTATGAACCGAGGCCTAGTATAAATCCTGGTACAAAATATTTCCTGATTAAATGATCAATTCTATGAGGCAGAGACAGATGAGAGAAACTGGAGAATCAATGAAGATAATAACTTGCTCAAAATCATATAACTGGTAAAGGGCAGACCTAAGATTCAAATGAAGGTCTCTTGGTGTCAAAGTTTGAATGCTTATCATAAAATATTCTTTTATATTTCCTCTCATGGACTTTTAAGAATTAACTTCTGAATATAATGTATAAAATTTAGGATAGGACTAGGTACATAGAAGACATTTAATATATCTGCAGAGAATACACCAAAAAGATAGTGGGGAATATAGGAAAATACAGGAAATATATCAATGAAGTGAACAATAGCACTATCATGAGAATATGGCACTCTGCCCTCATCAGAAATGCCAGAATTTTAATCAAGGGAAGCCATTGTTGA
>NW_012153396.1:7254785-7257013 GCF_000956105.1 Propithecus coquereli
TTCCCTCTGTGAAATGATAGGTTTCAATTGAATAATAATTAAATCTTCTTTCCATCCCTAAAATTCTACTGACATCTATATTTATAGAATGAATGGTGGAATGAACAAGAGAAGTCTGTAATTTTATATTAAATCTAAGGTTGAGTGATTTTCTTAAGCCATCCTGCCAATTACCAGTGTAGGTAATTGGTGTAGGTGATGGCAAAAAACTGGGCCATGGTTTAGAATAGTCTACCTGATGGGATTGAAAACAAGGATTATTGGTTGTTCTCAACAAATGAGTGTCAAAAGTCGGATTATGCCAGGGAGAAAGTCTAATTATATTTTAACTGGTCTGCCAACCAATTCAATTGCATACATTTAAAGTCAATAGAAATTAAGAAGATAGACTAATGGTCAATACACATATGAAAAAATGCTCAACATCACTAACCATCAGGGGAATGCAAATTAACATCAGAATGAGATATTGTTTTAACCCTGTCATAATGGCCATTATTAAAATGTCAAAAAACAATAGAGGTTGGCATGGATGAGGTAAAAAGAGAAAGCTTATATGCTGCTGGTGGGAATGCAAATTAGTACAACCTCTATGGAAAATAGTATGGAGATTCTCAAATAACTAAAAGTAGACCTGCCATTTGATCCAGCAATCCCACTACTGAGTATATACCCAAAGGAAAAGAGTCGTTTCATCAAAAAGACACTTGCACTCAAATGTTTATCCCAGCACAATTCACAGTCACAAAGATGTGGGTGGAAACAACCCAAGTGCCCATCAGTTCATGAGTGGATAAATAAAATGTGGTATATGTATACCATGGAGTGCTACTCAGCCATAAAAAAATGAATTAATACCTTTGTAACAATCTGGATGGAGCTGGAGACCATTCCCCTAAGCGAAGTATCACAAGAATGGAAAAACAAACACCACGTGTATTCACTGTTAAATTGGAACTAACCAATCAGCACTCATGTGCACAGATGGAAGTAAAACTCAACAGAAATCAAATAAGAGGGAGGGAGAGGAGGGGATGGATGAAATCAAACCAAAAGGGTACAATGCACTCTATCTGGGTGATAGGCACACTTATAACTTTGACTCAAGCACTACAAAAGCAATCCATGTAACCAAAACATTTGTACCCCAGTAATATTCTGAAATAATGAGAAAAAAAAAAAGAGTCACAGGTGTAAGAATTTTAGCATGTTCTCCCTCTGCAGAGGTACTATTAATAGAATTCCATTAGAATTTTGAATTGAACTTTAGATTTTACTAAAGGTCATTGAGGGAATGGTTTGAAAGGGACGTAAGATAATAAACAAGGAAAGCTGGAGCAGTAAAAGCAACATCAGCAGACCAGGAGGCTGGACTCCCACTCTGCTCTTCCATGTTCGGTAGACAAAGGAGGTTATTTACTCTATCTAGACTTCTGGATTGTCATCTATTGAAAGAGTTAAGATCATTGTATGTGTAAGATAAGAGGTTCTCAGGCTAGATATAATGAGAAATAAATATAAGGAGTTTTGCATTTTTTAAAAGAGCTGTTGACATTTATGCATTAATGATGACATTGTTAAAACCTAGAGAGAGTGACACTTTAACCTCCCCTGTCCTCTATGGGTGAGGTCAGGCTTATCCATGTCAGGAAGGGGTGTAGACAGAAAGATAAGGAGGCAATGAAATGGTACTCTTTATACCATTAGTTTGATAATAGAAAGGAGTCACTGTGACAGAGTAGAGGCGTGGGATCAGAGGATTGGCTGTTTTATGTTTCCTAAACAAAACATCCCTGTTTTGTTTTTTTACCTCTTTCAATCATCAGAAGTGATTTTTACTGCCCTGTTATTAATATTTATACAAAGCTAGACTCTGATAGGGTGCTGTTGCATGTGTAAAGTAAAAGATCCATGTTGCTATGCATTTTTAGATAATATTGACACTTTTTTATGTATGTGTGTATATATGTATATATATGTGTGTGTATATATGTATATATGAGTATACATATGTATATATATGTGTGTGTATATATGTGTATATACATATGCTATCATGTACAGCACATAAACTCAAAATTGAATTTGGGTCACATAAAAGTGAGATTCTGACAACAAAGAAAATTAGATGTGTAGAATAGGCATATGTTTTAAATATAAATGTGATATGACAGATGGGGAGAAAAACACTTTTTATTAATATAAAGCATTTACTATTTGGTAATCAC
>NW_012153396.1:7258934-7264720 GCF_000956105.1 Propithecus coquereli
TAGGCTATTAAATGTACTGAGAACGCGTGAGTTTCTAAAAATATTTTTACCAAAAGCCTATGGAATTATTTTCTGCCAAAAATGCTTTAAGAAATATTGTCCTAAACCCAAGTGTTATACATTATTTCTAAATACAAATCTCAGGTCAGTCATTCAAGGAAATTTTATCCTTTCTTCCTTTAATTATATAGAGACAACTTTCTTCAGGTAAGCTCCATGTTAACAGGGATTTTTGTGTTTGTATAACTTTATTCATTTTATCGCTGATGTCTAGAGGAGTCTCTGGTACATGGTAGGTGCATTACAATATTTATTGAATGAGTTACAGATTCTTCTTTTTGCATTTGTTCTTTATCTATTCTCATCCGTTTTATCTTTCTCATCTGCACATACAGCTCTCTTGATCCATGTCAGTTTGCCTGGCTAAGCTCTCCTGCCTGATTTTGATTTCGGGGTCTTCTTGGTTAAAAGTCATCTATTACGTTGATGAAAAAGTAATTGCAGTTTTGGACCATGAATTTTAAATCATTATAACGAGGCTCAAACACATCTTTATTAATCAAAATAGGGACCATTAGAATCAACACATTATTGCCAATGAGAAATAAGTTTATTCCTGTAGTGTAAAAAGCTATGCTCTGTGATTCAATGAACTCTTGGAAGGCATTTTCTGCATCCTGTTGGTTGTGGAAGCATTTTCCCTGCAAAAAGTTGTCAAGATACTTGAAGAAGTGGTAGTTGGCGAAAGGTCAGGTGAATATGAGGGATGAGGCAAAACTTCGTAGCCCAATTAGTTCAACTTTTGAAGCATTGGTTGTGCAACGTGTGTGCAGTCAGGCATTGTCATGGAGAACAACTGGGCCCTTTCTGTTGACGAATGCCGGCTGCAGGCATTGCAGTTTTCAGTGCATCTCATCGATTTGCTGAGCATACTTCTCATATGTAATGGTTTCTCCGAGATTCAGAAAGCTGTAGTGGATCAGACCGACAGCAGATCACCAAACAGTGACCATGACCTTTCCTTGGTGCAAGTTTGGCTTTAGAAAGTGCTTCAGAGCTTCTTTTTAGTGCAACCACTGAGCTAGTCATCACCAGTTGTCACATAAAATCCACTTTTTGTCACATGTCACAATCCGATCGAGAAATGGTTCATTGTTGTTGTATACACTAAGAAGAGGACACTTCAAAATGACTATTATTTTGATTTTCAGTCAGCTCATGAGGCACCCACTTATCAAGCTTTTTCACTTTTCCAATTTGCTTCAAATGCTGAACGACCATAGAATGGTTGATGTTGAGGTCTTCGGCACCTTCTGGTGTAGTTGTAAGATGATCAGCTTTGATGATCGCTCTCAGCTGGTCGTTGTCAACTTCTGATGGCTGGCCACTGTGCTCCTCATCTTCAAGGCTCTCGACTCCTTTGCACAACTTCTTGAACCACCACTGACTGCACTGTACGTTCGTTAGCAGTTCCTTAGCCAAATGCATTGTGGATGTTGCAAGTTGTCTCCACCGCAGTACGACCCATTTTGAACTACAGTAAAAAAATTGCTCGAATATGCTTTTGGTCTAACATCATTTCCATAGTCTAAAATAAATATAAAATAAACAGCAAGTAATAAGTCATCAGCAAAAAAACATAAAACGAGAAATTTGCATTAAAGTGACATGTAACATAACCACATTTATTTAAGAATATATTCCAATATCAAAGGATGAATTTCAACAATGCTAAAACCACAATCGCTTTTGCACCAACCTAATAAGTAAATTGTGATCCACTGTTTCTCATGACTGTATTCTGTGGCTGCCTTCCCTTAATTATGTTCTTCTGTGACCTCTGAGACCTATGTGATCTCTCTGTATGCTCCTTCCTGTTTCCCAGTTCTGACTTCTGTCCTGACATCCCCAGTCACCTGTGAATACACATGACACCGTGAGAGCTGGCACAAGAAGAAAGCCCCAGGAAGACAGGCAAATTGGACATGGGGACACGTCTAGAAGTACTGAGAATCAGAAGTTCTCTCAACAGTACACAGTCTAGAAGGACCACGAGGGGCATATTAAACAGTGGTTCAAACACCAGAAATAAACCAGTACCAATATGCAAATTAGGGAAGCTGTACATAGGATAAGACAAAAATAGGACAGCAGCATGCCCAGAAGAAAAGTGAAAGTGATTTCAACTCAAACAAAAATTAGCTCTTACCTATCATGAGCAAAGTTGTCTAAAGAGCCAACACGAGTAAAAACAGAGGCACTCATGGCTGAGGTCTGAAAGTGTTTTAGATGCTTGCTCCTTTACAAACAGGAACACTCTCTTACTACGCAGCAACTTGTTGGCTTTGATATATAGCTACAGCACCTTAACTCAGTTAATTAGAGTAAACTGACAGTTACACCTTTTTGGTATTTTAGTTTCTAAATTTTTTCTGATGTTGGTAAAAGAATACAAAATTACAGTTAGATAGGAGGAATAAATTTCAGGAGATCTATTGTACCTCGAGGTGCCTATCGTTGTTGCTGATATATCGTATGCTTGAAAAATGTAAAGCGCCTGGATGTTATGAGCTCTTACCACACAAATGATAACTATGTGAGGTGACGCCTTTGTTATTCAGCTAGATTTAACCATTCCACAATGTCCATGTACTTCAAAACATCATGTTGTACATGGTAAAAGCATAAATGCTGTCTGTCAATGTAAAATTGAATATATAAAAAAAGAGAATCCATGTACCAGCAATCCAGAGAGGCAGCAGTTCATTGCCAACACACCCACGGAGACTCTCAGTGTGAGACGCTGCCAACCACTCCCGCAGACGATAGTCAGCATACGGGCAAACTCTGGACAGCTTCCATGGGAAGGACGTGCAGGCAGGGTGAGACAGCCTTGAAAGCTTTTCTTTCCTTCTATAATTCGGGCAAACTAGATGGTGAAACATAATTAAGGTTCAGCCTCATTTCTGTTCCCTTACAGAATCAAGCTACAATGAGGCGAGAATAGAAAGGCTGATTGGTACCCTGAGGTGGCATGCATATAATGAATTAATTTCCCCACAGCATTCTTATGACTCAATGTGCTGTGCTCAATGTGGTGAGTCTGTGAACAAGTGCCAGCATCCGTGACTGCCCCAGCTCTTTCACTGTGTTTAAAGTAGAGCGACTCCCATGTACACAAAGACATGTGTACAAGGATGTTTATTATTTCATTTGTAGCAGAGGACTGCAAACAACCTAAATATATACAATAGGAGATGGCGTAAATAAACAGTGGTACATAAATGGAATACTCCGCAATATGAAGACCATTTAGCATATCTAAGTGTGATACACTGTTATTGGAGGTGGGGAAGGAAAGCATAGAACAGTCCCCAAAGGCTGCAAGTATTTTTTGTTTTTAGCATATGTGTGTGGGTATGAAACATATACTCATGTATACATAGTAATCTCTTGGCAGATACAAAGAAACTGATAATAATTTCAACCTGTGGGAGAGAGAAAATTTTCACCATATAAACTTCCTACCATTGGTAATTTTTACCATGTCCTTGGATTAAGGAAAATAAGTGCTCCTCCCCCATCAAGATTCTAAAACCTATATTCCTTCTCAAAAAAAGAGGAAGGTGTAGGAGTTAGAGATTATACATCATACTATCATTTTAGAATGTCTAACATACGCTATCTTTAAAATTATTCTAATTTATAATCCACACAGTAGTTTTCTCAGCCTGAGGTCTAGACCTGTAAAGGATTCATAAAAATTGAATAAAAATTTTTGAGTATATCTGCTTATATCCATTTTTCTCAGGAGAGAGTTCATAGCTTTCATCACATTCACAAAAGAATCTAAGAACTAAAAAGTGTTAGGAAATATTGTTCAGCTTAGGCAGACTTTACAGAATGCTTTTACTAAATTTTGTCATTCTTTAGATTACATACGGTATTATTTGATAAAATAGCCATGTGACATGTTTGCTTGACAGGGCGATAAATTCTCATTTTCTTTAGTGAATACTATGGAGTGTAATCTGATCTCAGTTGGGCGATATGAATTTATAACAATAATACCTTACTCTGTGCTTTTCAAATGAGAAAACATAGACTTCTATGCTACTTTCCAGCTGGCTAGAGATTCCTTGAGGCACAGAACAAATAGTGCACACCTTTTGGGAGTACTCATTTTACTGAGGGATTATAAAATTGTATTTTACACTAGAACAAAGTTAGATTGATTATGCAATATTTAAACTTATTTTTGAGATAATATTTGAAATTAAAAACATTTTGTACTCTAGAGAGGGCTTGGCTATAGCCTCAACGCTCCTAGAATATGCATTTTATCTCTGCAGTACTTTGGTAGAAATATTTGAAGATGTTTGCCTTACATTTACTAATGCTTTATAATGTATAATGCATTTATATTCTTTTATTATTTTCTACCTTTCTTTATTCAACACTTGAGGGCTTAGTTGGTGTCAAATACACACATATAAGTTCTTGCCCTATTGGATCTAATATTCTAATCCAGACACATCATTTCCTTATAACAACCATAAAAAGGTATATGCGCATCACCCGAAGAATGGACATATTTGAAACTCGGACTTAGAGGGGGAGGGAGGGCAAGGGCAACACACGTAACCTAAACATCTGTACCCCCATAATATACTGAAATAAAAAAAAAAGAAGAAATGTCAAATATAAATGCTACATGAAGACAGCAAAATCCTTTTCTTCTGTGTGACTGGAAAACCAAATCTAATAAAAAGATGTAATCAACTGAAAAAAAAAAAAAAAGGTATATGAGTGCAATTCTCTGGTCAAACAACTTACCTGACCTGAACATTAAATTAAAAACAATCAAATGACAAAACCAGGGCATTTTTTTACTGGTTTGCAGTCTAATAAGGCCTGAGATGGGTTATTCCTTGCATACACTGAAATTTATCATTTCTTAATTTGTGTCCTTTTGGTTTCCCATTCTCCTACCCTCAAAAATTAAAATACACATGATGTTATTAAAAAACAGAAATAGGTTTCCAGGCTGGAATGTAGGAAGCTTAAAAGTCTGCCCTTACAACAACTTAAAAGATGAACAAAGGGAAAACTCAACACTCTTCTTATTAATAGATCCATCAGAGAAGTGAGGTCAAGGTCACAGGGCAAATCATGCACTACTGGTAATCCGGTATAGTGTTATTCAAAAGTGGACTTAGATTAGTTGTAAATTTATATTGAAAACTGTAGGGCAACTGTTAAAGAAAGATTTTTTAAAAAGTAATATAATTGTTATACTGAAAAAAAGAGAAAATAGAATCATTAAATGTTCAATTAAAATCACAAAAGGCAGAAAGGGTGTGAAGATAAAAATAGAAAAACAGAACAGGGCAATAAATAGAAAACAGTAACAAATATGATCAATATTAATGCAACTATATCAATAAACACATTAAATGTCAATAGTTTAAATATATAAATTAAGAGACAGAGATTGCCTTAGTACATCTAAAAAGACCCAACTATATGTTGTTTACAAGAGGTCTACTTTAAGTATAAAGACACATACAGTTAAAATAAAGGGAGGGAGAAATGTATACCATACTAACATGAATGAAAATAGAGAATAGCTATATTAATTTGAGGCATAGCAGACTTCAGACAAGGAAAGTAATCAGGCAAAAAAGAAAAGATTACATAATGACCTTCCAGGAGTCAATTATCCAAGAAGACATAATAATCCTTATTTGGATATGTTTTACCAAATTTAAAGCAGTAGAAATCCT
>NW_012153396.1:7268084-7269709 GCF_000956105.1 Propithecus coquereli
TTTTCTTATATACCAGCAATGAACACAAAAAATTTGAAGTTAAAAACTCATTACTATTTACATTAGCACCATCAAAAGTGAAATAAATAGGTATAAATATAAAAAAAGTGCAAGATCCATATGAGGAAATCTATAAAACTCTGATTAAATATATCAAATAACTTAATAAATGGATATATATTTCATGTTCATGGGCAAAATGATTCAATATTTTCAAGATGTCAGTTCTTCTCAGCTTGATCTATAGATTTGATGCAATCCCACTCAAAATCTATTTGTGCTTATTGATAAACTGATTCTAAAGTTTATATGAAGAGGCAATAGACCCAGAAAAGCCAACTCAATATTGAAGGAAAGGAACAAAATTAGAGTACTGACAATACCTGACTTCAAGACTTACTATGAAGCTACAGTCATCAAGACAGTGTGGTACTGGCAAAAATAATAAACATATAGATCAATGAAACAAAACAAAAGAGAGACCAGAAATAGACCCACACAAATATAGTCAACTGGTCTTTGACAAAAAAACTATACAATGGAACAAAGATAGTCATTTCGACAAATGGTGCCAGAACAACTAGATACAACATGAAAAGAAACAAAAAGTGAATCTAGACACAGACTTTACATCCTTCACAAAAATTAAGTGAAAATGGATCATAGACCTAAATGTAAAATGCAAAACTGTAAAATTCCTGGAAGATAACAGAAGAAAACCTAAATGACCTTGAGTTTGCTGATGACTTTTTAGATACAACAGCAAAGGCATAACCACTGAAAGAAATAATTGATAACTTGGACTTCATTAAAATTAAATACTTCTGCTCTTCCCAAGACAATGTCAAGAGAAAGAGAAGACAAGCCACAGTCTTGGAGAAAGTCCAAAAGACATATCTGGTAAAGGACTGTTATTTAAAATGTGCAAGAACTCTTAAAACTAGACAGCGAAACAATGAACAACCAGTTTAAAAAAATCGAAAAATGACCTGGACACCTCACCAAGGAAGACAGAGGTATGAAGTAAGCATATGTGGAGATGTTCGGCACCACATGTCACTAGGAAATTGAAAATTGAAATAATAAGATACCATTCCACACCTATTAGAATGGCCAAAATCCAAAACACTGATATGACCAAATGCTGATGAGGATGTGGAGCAGTCGGAAATCTTATTCAGTGCTATTGGGAATACAAAATGGTACGACTACTTTGAAAGACAGTTTGGCAAGTTTCTTACAAAACTAAATATACTCTTACTATATGATCCAGCAATCATGCTGCTTGGTATTTACCCACATAAATTGAAACCTACACATGGGTATTTGTAGCAGCTTTCTTGGTAATTGACAAATCTTGGAAGCAACCAAGTTGTTCCTCAGTAGAAAAGTACATAAATAAACTGTGGCACATCCCGAAAATGAAGTATTGTTCAAAAAAAGAAATGAGCTGTCAAACCATGAAAAGACATGGAAGGAACTTAAATGCATATTTCTAAATGAAAGAAGTCAATCTAAAAAAGCTACATGTTGTATGATTTTTAATTATAAGACATCCTGGAAAAGGCAAAACTGTGGAGACATAAAAAGATTAACAGTTGTCAGAGGGTTGGTAGGGAGGGAGG
>NW_012153396.1:7271714-7273146 GCF_000956105.1 Propithecus coquereli
TGACTTGTTCAAAGCTTTGAAATTGAACTGACTGATAATGATTCTCTATCTACCTAATGGGAGAATCAAAACCAGAACTCAGATTTTCTTTGTTATTTACTCAATATTCTTTCTACTATGTCACTCTTACTGGGCATGTAGAAGTTGACCCTTTGTGATATATGACCATCTTTATTTCCCACAATGGTAATTTTCTTATAGTTCAATTGGATGCATGAGAATAATAGAATAATAGTAGGTCTTTCATCCTATAAAGAGACTATATTCTCTATCAGTTAAATAGGGGATAAATAATTTGGGATAAAGTTTCCTTTGATTGAGGAGTTAATGGTTTTGGAAAAATGGTACTCTTCATTGCCAATATTCTTACAAAACCCACTGCAAACAATGTGTGAATGCCAGCACCTTCCTACCTGAGTCTGCTCGTGCAATTCAAACCTGGAGAACACAGGGCTAGAGGAAAAGGTTTGCTGCTTGAAGTCCTACCTTTTTGAATTCTTTCTTTTTCAGATATTGTACTCTTGGGTGACCAATTGATCACCAAGTTGTTGCATGGAATTCACTCATACTTGCCAACACATGTAATGAAGCTATTGTGCATGTGTATCTGGGGGGCACAACTCTACCAACTCCCATTATGGGTACAGGATACAGGCTGATGTAGGCAGCTCTCACCTCCTCAACTCACAATCAGTTCCCACTCCAATTTCTCTTAGTGACATCTTTTACCATTACCTCCCACACCCACCACGCAACACTTTGCAGATTCTTCCTATTCTTTGTATACAGTTCTCTGTTACCCTCACAGCTTCTCCCCTGGGCTCTTGCACCAGCCTGCTACACTGCTCTCAGAATGTACCACCTCTTCTATGCACCCATCATGCCATTTCTTCAATGCACCCATCACACTGTTGCCATAGTAAGCTTCTTGACACATTTCCGCTTGTGTTATTTTTTCTATAGCAAAATTCAGCCGTGATTGTCCACTGCTTACTAATGAAAATGTTCTGCCTGGCATTCAAGGCCGTCTATACTCCATTCACAACATACTTCCCACTTTTATTTCCCCTCCTCTCCCACATGGACCAAACTTCCCACTGCACCTCTGACGTGCCTATGCTTTCTTACCACTGTGATTTTTCTTCAGCCCTTGCCCCAATCTATCAACAGTATACTCACTTGTTGAGGCTTCAGCCAAATGTCACTTGCTGTAGCATAGGTGAAGGTGCACTTGACCTCTTACTTGGGACTGGTGACACCCTGCTCTGAAATCCATGCATTCTGTGCTTTTCCTAAGGCACTTGCCATATTTTTACGTCCCCTACACATCTGTAAGTTCATTGAAAGGGGCGAGTATGTCATTAATTGTTAAATTCCCACATGTAGCAAAGAGTTTACACATAGCTAGCAACAATAAATAGTAGTAGAATGA
>NW_012153396.1:7274616-7282704 GCF_000956105.1 Propithecus coquereli
ATGTTTCTTTCTCATGTCCATTTAAAAAAAAATCTTTTGAATTTAGGCCAAAGGCTATTTGGTAAGTATAGGTCTAAAATGGAGTAGAGACAGCAGTACATTGGTTCTTCAAAAGAATAATAATAAACTGCCTCAATATTCCCTTTGCCAGGATATCATCCATCAAACATAATATGTATGCCTAAGGGATTAGAGGTTTAAATTTGCAAATTATTATCTTTTAATAATAAGACTCAAGATACGTTTATTATTCTTAAAACCCAAATGCTTAGATGTTTAATAAGTAAATCCAGAATTTTTATTTCTTTAAACTTGGCTATAATTTTTCTGAATTTCATAAATTACAGGGATAGATTAAAGAATCAAAAACTTTCAGATCAAAAATCAGGATTGTTACACTTGTCTATATGAATAGAGTGTAATAGGGTACTGTTTAAGACGGGGACAGGTTCCAGGGTCAGACTGAGCCTTGGTTCAAGTCCTAGTCATCTGACTTAAGAGAATTTAAACAAATTGCCTAAATTTCACAAGCCTGTTTTGTCTTTTGTAAAACGAGGATAATAACAGTATCTGACTCAGGGTGACCATAAGGATGAAATGACATAACCCCTATAAAAGGTTTAGCATAGCGTCCAGGGCAAAATACATCAACAGATAGATGCCAACAACTGTTCAAGTATGCCCATCAAGCCGAATAATGATGTGCACATTATTCTTAAAAACATAAGGAGGAGAAAAGATTTTCTATCATATCCCATCTTCTATTCTCGTGGGTCAATTTGCCCAACTCTATCTCTAATTTCTCGTCAGAATTGTGTCCCAGTTACATGACAGCCAATATTGAAAAATGAAGGCTTAAAGAAACCACATGTGTTTCTGTGTGGCCGTTTGTCAGTTGTGGGTGACTCGGGAAGTTGAGTCTGACACTGGGTTGAAAGGACCATCATTTTAAGAAAAAGCAGCTATTATATGATGAGATCCTATTGTTCAGTATGCTGCTATGCAATTATTCAGGGAAAGTATACAAAAATCTAAAGAGAGAATTTCTGAACCAGTATCACAATACGGTGCTTTCTGCAAGTATCAAATTAGAAGATTCGCTATCAGCTCGCCTGTAACCTGGAGGAAGGCATGGAAATTCTACCTGTTTGGGGGGATGAGCAATCCTGCTGCACACAGGCAGGGGAATGCTGAAAGAAGATTTACTGGTGAGGGACTGACTCCCTCTGCTGGGTACTAGGTAGTTCTTGTTAACACGTCTCCAACGTTTAAATGGTGAAGGTTTCCTAGTACTGGGACACTGTTATTGGCCCCTCTCTACATGGGGCGGGGGTTGAGGGGTATAAAGTGAGTTCCATCTGAACAAAGGTATCACTCTTGTGTACATAGTTCCCTCGGCCTGGAAGACAGAGTCTTAGGGGTACGGATTATTTGATCCTGGTCCCCTTTCTGCTTAAGAGCATTGAATGGGTCCCGATGTGGGGAAACCCCATTGCTCTGGTGGGAAAGAAGAGGTTGCATCCTCTCATGGAGAAGCTGAGAAAGTGACTTTTGCAGCCATTGGTAGCAAAACTCTAATGTTGTGGGTAGGTGTGATGGAGGGTAGGGAAATTTGGCTTAAGCCTTATCACAAAAGGCTCCCTCACATTTAGATTTTTGATCTTATCTTCACAAGAGTTTATATATATACAGTCATTGAAAATTTATTTTAAAAAGGGTCAGTTTTTGAATGGGAATTTTGTTAAATGGAAAATTTAAAGTGTCAAGATATTGAATGGAAATTTTTTACAAAATACCACAATTTGTGCAACCCTTTTCTCATTTGATAATGTGAGACTCAAAAAATGGAAATCTTGTACCCTGGTCTCTATTGACCCTGAGATACTGATTAGAGGATCAGCACATGTTCTTTGGAAACTTGTTTCAGTTCTATTTGTATTTTCTGTTAATGTTTTTCTCAGTAGTTAATAAAATTCTTTTAAAATACCAATGTCTCAGCTTTTCTAAAGAGAACTGGCTAAAAGATTTCCATTCAGACATAGGCTAAGGGGCAGGTATGGTGCTGAGAGAGGGAGAACTGACGACCGAAGGCGGGCAAAACTTTGATAGAGTATGTCAATAACGGGACCAAAGTGGGGACATTCCTAATAGTACTTTTGCCTGCTCGAATTTAGGTGACTCTGCATTTCAATTTTCATGAGGAAGACTGCTACTATACAGCATGCTTCATCCTCTTAGGGCTGGCCTTGTACAAGATCAAATCCAGCTGTTTCATTTTGCAGAAATATAACTGCAGCTAAGCTGTCTCTGCTTTCGAATGACTATAGGGAGCTCAAGCCAATGTTACTTCCTGCTCTGTCTTTCCCTGCCAATCTCCCCTGTCAATTCAAAGGCAAGCAGAAAAAGCAGCTATTTTCTATTTCCTTTCCTTAAACCTGCAACAGAACCATGACACTGGAAAAGACCGTATCTCCATAATAGTAGACATATAATTTGGTTCTTCCAAAGAAAATTTGGAATGAGCAATGGAGTCCATTGTTAGTTCTATTGCAAGAAGCCCTTCTTTCAGAGGACTGCTAAAAGTTACATGACAATTGAAATCTGGAAGATAGGGACTGGGTGTCAGTCGACAGGTGAAGTCTGGCTTTGGGGAGGCATTTGTCACAGACAACACTGCTGGAAAGAAACCTTATACACTGATCTTAGAACAAGCTGAGCAAAGGGAAGCTCCCTATCTCCATGAATACTCCAGGGACTAGCTTTGCACCACAAAGCGCTCAGGCTCCTGCTACTGCAGGATAAAGAAGATCAGATGCTAATGCTTCTTGTCTGTGTATGCTGACTCTGAACATGTTTCCATAGAAGAGAGACAGCTTTCAGCTCAGAGCAATCCAGCTTTATCTTCTCAGCTACAGAATGTCATTAAATGAGTGCCCTCATTGAGGGCACAAAGGAGGGAGGGTGAGAAGAGGGGATAGAAGGAGAGAAAACTGATGAATAAAAACTGAACTTTCAGACTTGGTGCACAGCACCCGCTTATGGTCAGACAAGGTTTTAAAATCTGCTGCCCATTGGGATAAATTCCTCACAAGGGAAGATATAAGCTTCCCAAACTATGACAGTGACAGTTAAAAGGCACTCAAAAATATACTTGAAAAAATTTTAACTAAACTTTCTAATGTTTGTTGAGGGACTGCAGGGATTACTTGAGTCAGTTGTCTTTCAAATCCAAGTGCTCAGAATGTGTCCTTCTAACTGAGTGTCTCCATCAGAATCACCTGGACTTCAGTTCGGCTCTACTAATCATAATTTCTGGGCTGGAACCTATAAGCAACCTCCCACTCCCACCCCACTCCAACCCCTCTCAGTTCCCCAGGCCCCCGTGAATATCAGACACGATAATGTTTGAGATTCATTGCCTAGAATTTCCAGCAGGGATTTATCACTGAAGGGTGGGTTTGCACTGCCCCTCATCTGAAGTTTCCCATTCACACCCTGCATTTTTCCCCCAGTTTGTTATCATCTGGTATTGTTTTTATAATTTCTATATTTTAAAATTGCTTACTTGTATAGAGTATGGTTTTCTTTCCTGATCTCTTTCCCAACCTGTTATTACCATTGAATCCTCTACCTCTGGGACTAGCCTGTGAGTTTGGGGTGTGTCCCTTCAGTGCCCAGGCCACACACACAGGCATGAGCTCTCAAGTAGGAGCATCTCCAAGGCTGCCTTGACTTGTCACTATTATTCATTTAAGTCTTAAGGACTTTTCAGTATTAAACAGTAACTATATTCCCATTAAAGAGCTAAAGCAATTCTCATACTGGTGAGCAATTTAGCAATATGAATTTAACAAGATTTATAATATTTTATTTTATTTTATTTTTGGGGGACCAGGTCTTACTCTGTTGCCCAGGCCGCAGTGTAGTGGTGCTACCATAGCTCACTGTAACATTGAGCTCTTGGGCTCAAGTGATCCTCCTGCCTCCACCTCCCAGAGAGCTAGGATTATAGATGTGAGCCACCCCACCTGGCCTAAACAAGATTTTTAACCATATTTACTTACCCAGTAAATAAGTAGTGATATAGACTAAAATAAATGGAATAATAAATACATAAATATTCATCACAGGGTTATTCAACATATAGTGGTAAAAATTTGGAAGCAATGTAAATGTTTATTAAATAAATTTTGCATCCACATGTGGGAATGCTACTAATAATATTCCAATGTTCTTGTAATATGAAGGGAAAATTTTAAAGCATTATTAAATCCGATAATTCTATTTGGGCTCAACAGCTTTTGCCATTCAAAAATGAGAGTATGAGAAACCAAAAAGAAAAGAAAAGAAAAGAAAAGAAAAGAAAGAAAGAAAGAAAGAAAGAAAGAAAGAAAGAAAGAAAGAAAGAAAGAAGAAAGAAATTAAAATTTAGAGTGAGCTAGAGGAGGAAGAAAGAAGAGCAAGGGAATAAACAAAGATAAAATCATGAAAAAGATAAAATATGGAAAACATAATTCCAAAGAGTATATTAAGCAGGCTGAAACCCAGCCTCAGCCAGCTGGCCCCAGAGTGTTCTCAGCAGGTGTACTTTATCACAGACTCAGTGAAGTCACCAGTTTAGCTATGGGCCATGACAAGAGCTCTAAAACTGTGTGAATGCTGCCAAAAGCAGTGGAGTTTTGGAAAAGGAGCCCCCCTAAATAAGATAAAAGATAAGAAAAAATGCATTGTTTTGGCTCTTGCCAGATAAAAGTGGCCTTTGCTCTGGCCAGACACCCTAGTATGATCCTCAGGATGGGGGGAGAATTAGGTAAATAACAGTAGAAAATACAATTGTAATGAGAATGAATCTTAGGCCACAGACTGAGAGATGCAACAAATAAAACATTCCTTAATTTTCTATATTGCAACTAAATTTCTATTTTAAGCCCTTCCTTTGCTAAGGTATTGGAATATTTTATCTATTTCAATTTATCTGTACTTCACAGTTTTTTCTCTCTACATTGACTCTGAATATCAAGGCATGAAGATTCATCATGCTGTTAGCTGAGCTTTTCATTGTTAAGTTGTGCTTTGTATTCATCCACAAAGCCCCATTGTACTAACCAGCTCTTTCTATTAACATTGTACCCTTCGTGGTTACAAAGGAATCTTCCTGTTACTTCTGTGCCTTGCTGAGGCACTGGAAATATCTAAGATCTGCAAGGCTGCCTGAGGCTCCATTTGTCTAGACACATCACACAACCATTTCCCTTTTAGGGAGTCTTACTACCTCTCCACAAATTTTTCCCTTCCATGCATAGGTAATAGGACTTTGTTTTTCAGTCCCTTGCATCTGGCCTTGTAACTTGTTTCAGCTAATGTGCAGGTAGCAACCATGGTATAAGCAGGAACTTGAAGTGTTTGCACATTGAGCCTACATCTCTTACTACTCTTGGAAGCTTGAGACCATCATGAGAAAAATGTGAGTAAGTCTGAGCTAGCCTTTGGTCACCTTTATTCCCCACTGCATTTCAAGGGCTGGTGGAGTTTAAGTTTTCTTAGCAGACTCAGCATCAGGCAATAAGTATAACGTTGAATTTGGGGGTTTATAACAAATGATATCTATATCTATACCAATTCCATGAATTGGAAGACTTGATATTGTTAGGATGGCAATTCTCCCAAAATTAATCTCTGGAATCAGTGCAATTCTTACTAAAATCTCAGCAAGATTTTGTATAGAATTTGACAACCTGATCCTAAATCTTATATAGAAATGCAAAGGACATAGACAGCCAGGATTTACACTACCTGATTTAAAACTTATTACCTCAAAACAACGTGGTATTGAAAATAAGGGTAGACATATAAATCAATGGAATAGAGTATCTAGAAATAAACCCTCACAGTTATAGTCAACTGATTTTTGACAAAGGAGGTAGGTCAAGGTTATTCAAAGAACTATCTTTTCAACAAAAGATGCTGGAACAATAGCATATCTACATTCAAAAACAAAAGAAAAGACAAAGTAAAAACTACCTTAGATCAACACAATGATCACTTAAAATGAATTACAGACCTAAATGTAAGAATTGAAAGCAAAAAATCTATAGACAAAAAAATGGGAGAAATTCTCCATAACCTTGGATTGAGAGGTAAGTCGTTACACACAACACAAAAGCACAAGCTATAAAAGAAAAATGTACGATGAATGGGACTTGATTAAAATTTTTAAAGACTTTGAGGAAAGCAGAGCACTCGCCATAGTGTGGGTGGGCCTTGTCCAATCACTTGAAGGCTTTAATAGAAAAAGACTGATCATCCCTGAAGAATAGGGGATTCTGCTAGAAGAATGCCCTCACACTTCAAATGCAACACTGACTATTCCCTGGGTTTCCAGGCTGGCCTACCCTGAGGATTTTGAACTTGCCAGTCTCCCTCCACAATTATGTGAGTCAGTTCCTTAAATATCACTCTTTCTATCTCTCCCTATCCCTCTCTCTCTCTCTCTCCACCCCTCATATATAATCTGTTTCTCTGCAGAACCCTAATATATAATCCCTTGTAGATATACATACAAAAATCCTCAACAAGTACTACAAAACAAATCTAGTCCCATATACAAATGATTATACAGCATGAGCAAGTAGAATTTATTTTAGGAATACAAAGTTGGTTCAATATGTGAAAACCAGGCAATGTAATGTGCCATATTAATCTGGTTAGTGACAAGGCAGGGACAAGCAATAGCAGTGAGGAAGAATGCTGAGAGCATGAGTCTGGTTGCATACAGGTTGGCAGATTCAACAGTGGAAAGGTAACGTTTCTCACTTCCATGAGTTCTTCAGTTAGAGTGAAAGTGGTCTGCAGAGGATGTGAGGTTTGAAGAAAGAAAGCAGGTAAAACATGCTGGAGAGGGAATAGAATGAGTTTCCTGGAGAAATGTAGAAGCGTGTCTGGGTACTTATGAGCAGTTCTGAGTACTCACTTAAAATTTGCTGTTATAAATTAAAACTGAGTCCTAGCAGTTAGGTTGTGTGATATCTCTAGACGCTAGAAGCAGTGGGAACAGAGTAAGGAGGGAGTTAATCAGTGTTGGGGTTTTGAGAAATTGTTAAAGGGTAAGGAGGGAGGGTGCAAGGGAATTGAAAGTACAGTGAAGGACCCTGGAATCCATGCTGAGTAAAAGTGGAAATGACTACATGAGCCAAGAGAAAGTGGGAAAATGGTGGGCTAAATGGTTTGGAAGTTCAAATGGAGTTAAGCTATTGTCATTGATGACGTAAAGTAACTGAGCACAAAAAATAGGAGATGGTGGTCAGAGAGATTTGAAACTGAGGCTTTGGAGAGATGGTGCTTGCATTACTGATAATGAGTAAGCAATGAATACAGGATTGGTCGAGTAAGGTAGAGCAGTCAAATATAGGAACCTGGGGTTTACAGTGGATTATCCCCATGGCTATTAATGCCATCAGAAAGATTTCAAATTAAAAATCAAAAGAAAAAGTGACCCCAGTGCTAAAATTGGAAGGTTAGTAGATGATCACAATGAGAAGCAGTAGCAGATGGTCAAGTGGGCTATCAAGTCCTCCAAAAGAGCAGGAGTTTTTGAGGAAGAAAGTTCTAGAAACAACAACCAGAATCAAGAAGTAATCTAATTTCTGGTAATTTGTAGTATAAGGAGTATGAGGGTAACAAAAACAGGATGACTTCACAGGCCCTGAAGGGAAACAGTGAATTCGGTAGAGCAATAGTATCTTATTCATGGCAATAAGAAGAGGCCAGTAACTGAAGAGATTAAAGAGATAGAGAATTTTGATGATGATATTATTCAAGTTCTTGATGGTTTTGTGGGTCTAGGGGGACTAAGGAAAAGCATGAAATTTAATCAGTTAGGGTATAAACATATTCAAGTGGGCAAAAATCCATCTAGGAATAGAAACAAGAAATTTTAGACATTCAACGGTGATTGACATAAACAAGGACATAAAGAATGATGGGTTCTTTCCAAACTATGTATTAGAGAATGATAAGTTATAAAAATATCTTCTCCCTGAGATTGACTGAATCACAGTCCCTAGGGCATTGATTAGTGGTTTACCAGGT
>NW_012153396.1:7284849-7290186 GCF_000956105.1 Propithecus coquereli
TCTCTTTAAAAAAGTAATAACGTCTATAAGTTGTTCGTTTTTACACTCTTTTGATTTATAGAATCCTTTGACTTCCAACATGCAAAAACACAAACATCTAAAATTAATTTTGCATGTAGTTCTGGGTAACTATAAGTTTCATAAATCACTCTTGGGCCCATATACCAGGTTAAAAATCCGTATATTGCTACTCTGTAGTGTATATTTTCTACAACAAACAAATAAATATTCACAGTGAAATGCATAGATGTATCTCTTTAGAAATTAACGTATTAGTTTTTGTGAAGGAAGATGTACATTAATTAATATATTGTCTTTCCTCCTTTACTTTTTAAATTTTTCCATGGAGAATATGAAACAGGTCCAAAAATAGAATAGTATATATGAACTCCCATGTATCCATCACCCAGCTTCAACAATTACAAACTCATGGTGAATCACACTGAATGTATACCCAATCTCTGTTTCTCTCCTCTATTATTTTGAAGTAAATCTCATCCACCATGTAATTTCCTTCATAAATACTTCAGTGTACATCTTTAAAAGACAAGAACATTTTTAGATATAAGAACAATACTATGGTCCCATCAAAAATAATTTTAAAATTATTTTTAATATACTCAAATTTATAACTAATGTTCAAATTTCTAATTGTCTTACAGAGATCTTATTTATTTTTAACACTTATTTGAATCAGGATCTGAATATTGCCCACACATTGGGATCTGTTGATAACGTGTTTTAAATCTCTTTTAATCTGTATGATCGCTCTCTCTTTCTCTCTCTTTCCTCTGTTCCTCTTCTGCAATTTATTTGTCAAACAAACAGGGTCATTAGTCCTGTGAATTATTACAAAATCAATATTTTGTTGGTTGCATCCCTGCGATAGAATTTAACATGCTCCTCTGTCCTCTGTATTTCCTATAAATCGGAAATTGGATATAGAACCTTGATCCAAATCAGGTCAAAATTTTTTATTCAAGACTATTTCATAAGTGATGTGCTTTTTTCAACAGGAGGCAAAAAATGCTTGGTTGTCTGTCTTTTTATGATGTATTCACCCTTTGTGCTGAATGCCTAGACTGGTTCCTTCAGTAGGGATTGGAAATCCTGGTATTATAATACCAGCATTCCTTCTTTATTTATCAGTTCTCCCCATCTAGTATTTGGTTTCTCAATGATACAAAAAAACAGAATAAATACTTGACTCTTTAGTTTTATTTAGTGCTTTTCAAAATAATGAACTAGTTTCTGCCATTTTTTTAAGAGCTCAGATTTAAACATATTTGATATGTTTTAATCCATTCTTGTTATTCTCATTATAGATGTTCAAATTGTCCGATTGTTGGCCAATGGGAGCCTCCAAGTTGACTCCTAGGAGATTATGACTTGACTCTTGCTATTTATTTTGCACATAGTAGGAACTACTGTGATCTGGATGTTTGTGTCCCACATTCCGCCAATTCATATGTTGAAATCCTAGAGGCCAAGGTGATGGTATTAGGAAGTGGGGCTTTTAGGGAGGTGATTAGATCATAAGGGGGGAAGCACATGTGAGTGTTTACAGAATAGGCCTAAGGGAGCTCATTCACCCCTTCCACCATGTGAGCACAGGGCAAGAAGTTGCCATCTGTGAACCAGAAAGTGAGTCCTTCCCAGACACTGAATCTGCTGGTGCCTTGATCTTGTACTTCCCAGCCTCCAGAACTGTGACAAATAAATTTCTGTTATTTATAAGCCACCAAGTTTATGGTAGCCATGTAAAGTGAGCCCTTTTTCTCCTAATTCACTTTCCCCCAGGTCCAACTCTGTAGGGGTACGATTAAGCAGCTAGCTAAGGAGAGAGGTGGTGATAATGAAAGGGAAGAAGCCAACCAAGATCCCTTTCGACTGCATTCTCCCAGGGTTTTAACTTTGAATGATTTGAGAGTTGTGATATCACATCATTAATGCTTGAACGTGAACCAAATTATATTTTGTATATAAAACTGACTGAAAAAGCTAAGGGCCCTTCCTGAAATTAATCCAGGTACTGTGAAAAAGTAGATTCATAAGAAAATTAGTGGGAAAAAACAAAAAAGAATAATTTTACTTTCATGGCTATACCCTGCTAAGTTCAGCTCTTTCCAAAACCTTAATATGTTCAATTATTATGTCAAAAGGGTATAGAATAAAGGACGAGCCCACGGAAAAGTATAGTGCCTAGTTGACAACACTAACTATTCCCAGGAACAGTATGTGGCAAAATTCCTAATTTAGGCAACTTGAGGCAATGATACTGATGTTTATTTTGTTAGACATATAATCATTTAAACTTTGATCATCTGCTATAGTCCAGGAATTGTACTGAGTTCTAGAAATACGAGAATAAATAAGACACACAGGTTTCTGCTCTAATAGAGTTTAATTCTAGCCTAGATGGCAGAGATAGATGATAAACAAGAAAGTTAAAAATTAGAATTTTGAATTCTGGTAAATGCTACAAAAAATAAAACTGGGAAATGTGATAGAATGCTGGTGTGTATAGATGAAAGTGGGGCTTAATAGGGCTCTCTCTCCTAGGAGGTGAGATATGGTCTGAAATTTGAATATTGAGAAGAAACCAGATATGTAAAAAATTGGAGGATGGGTGCTCCAAGTAGAAGGAATGTCAACTACAAAAGGCTCTGTCTGAGATGGGGAAAAACAGAGTATATTAGAGGAGTGGAAAAAAAAAAAAACAATGTGGCTAGAGCAAAGGGAAGTGGAGGGACAGTGAAATGAGATTGGGAAAGGCAAAAATATATAATAGACATCATAATAATGCTATGCGAAGTACCTTTGGGATGTCAGAGTTGGGGGTCACTGTGCATACCAGTTATGGAGATTAACAGACATGACTATTTCAGTGCACAGGAGGGCGCTAAACCTGCGGTAGCGTTTGAATTGGAATAAGGCATGAAAAAACATACCCTAGTAAATCTATGTATAAGTGGAGCAACTGCTTGCTGCACTACACATGATGTGACTCTTGAAATGTTCACGTTCTAAGGCTACAATTACCATTAAACACAACTCAAAGCATGTCATGATGTGTCTATGTGCCATTGGCCTTTTGAGTCACGAACTCCAATTAGAAAGAGAACCATCTATCTCAAGTGTACTTTACCCTCATATCATATAAGTTATTTCTTGACCTTAGCAGTGAGGAGACGAGTTCCCAAGGTGTCCCAGGCTGGCGACTGGATATAGTCATCTATAGCTTGGGCGATGATGCCTGATGAATTCCTGCAACATTCAAAGCAGCTTCTCCATCTAAGTAAGATAATTGCTTCGTTTGGAAGCATTACCTTCTTTGTTTTCTTAGAATTGCCTGTCATGGCCAGACACAGTGTTAGTATATTTTCTATAACCACAGTTTCTATGCATCTTAATTAGAAAGCAAATAATATTTAAAACCTTTCCATAATGAACACTCTAAATACTTTTATATGTGTGTGTATATACACATACATATGGATTCATATATATTAATATATTATTTTTTGCCCTTGCAAAACTACAAAATGTTCTTTCAAACTCATGGAAGAGAACTAAGATCCACCAAGCCATGCCTTGCCTCAGGTGAACAAAGGATCTGCCCTACTACCCAAATCTCTGTGGAAGGATGAAATGTGAAATCATTAGCTGTGATCGGTGATGCCCCTTCTGAGAAAGGAAAACTAGCTGTTTTAAAAATAGCTGTCACCAAGAAAGGAAGCGAAATGCCAGCCTACAGCTCAGACTGGTGTCTCACAGGGTTAGTGTGAACAGTCTTTGGACTTATTCTATTGTACTTTCCACAGAATTCGTCGGTAGAGATTTGCAATTTCTGAGGCCCTTTGTAATATTTTGACTTAATCCTCTTTCCTCACCAAAGTCCCTTTAAACCTACTGGGGCAGTCAGCCAGAAAAAAAAAATCCTAAAGTACATACTTCTTTAATATCAGACACTCCTCCCCTAAACTTCTTGAATTCTACACCTGTTGGCCCATAACAGCTCCTAAATATAAAGAACCACGAACAACCCTATGGGGAACAGGCAAGGGATAATTTCAAGTTCACCGTGTTTGAGGTATGGGCAACACATTTTTATCAGGTGTTTGTTTGTTGCAACACCTTCTTGTTCTTTAATTTCTTTCTGGCATTCACTAAAATCCCATCAGTGCTGGGGACTGGTTAGATAGCTGAATATCCAAGCAGTAGTCAATGGATGTTTTCCAGTAGCCAGTTAAGCAGTATCTTCTATTGTTTTCCAAGAAAGTTGGCTGAGCCCAGGACCCTCTAGGATCAGGGTCACACCTGAACACATTCTGAGTCATTCTTTTCTGCTACTGATATCCTCTGTGACCTTATCCTTGGTTTTCTTTTATGTGGAATGAAGGGTGCACAGAGTAGATGCTCATTAAATGCTAATCTCCAAATTGAGACCTTTTTAAATTGAGACATTTCTACTTCTGTTATTCTCTAAATGGAACACAGAGAAGTGCGTTAGTGAGGAGCCAGTGTTCACGGGTACATTTTCAACCAGAGTAATGCTGATTTGCACCATGCCTACTAAATGATAGTTACTTAATTATTACCCATTTAGGAAATATGTGAATGAAACTTTTAGCCTGTTTGCACCTTTGTAAGTATAATTTCTGGCAAAACAGATAATTCACAGGATGTGTGTTTCTACATTAAAACTACACAGAGAAATTGTCTTTCCCTAATGTCTTCACCCATAATTACCTCATGACCCAGATACATGAAACAACGTACAGTTCCCAGAGATTGTCTGGCATTCTTGAATGCCCATGCCTTTGCGAATTCTATCCTCTTTGTTTAAAAACGTTCCCTAAATTGCCCCCTTTCCTGCTCACCTAATTCTTAATGAATCCAGCTAAACAAGAATTTACTGAATGGGCACAGACATGGTGAAGCACAGATGAAAACTGGTTTTTACCCCTCAAAGTTTTTGCAGCTAAACCTGGAGAAGACATATAAACAAAATACGTAATGTAATATGATGAACACCAATCTAGAGATTCACAATGGTGGAATGAAGGAAGAAATTTCAGCTTGTGATGCTCAGGGAAAGTTTTTTAGAAGAAAGGACTAAGTATCCACCAGGTAGATCACTGTTGGAGGAAGGTCATTGCAGTCACAGGGAACAGCATGTGTCAAGGCCCAGAGGCCTGAAAGAGATGGCACATTTGATAACTTCAAGTTGTTTACAATGCCTGAAGAGCTAAGCCATGTTTTGTTTGTTTTTAATGAATATGCACAGATAGGCAGAGGTCAAGACATGGAGTTCCTTATATATTGAACTGAAGA
>NW_012153396.1:7292336-7294317 GCF_000956105.1 Propithecus coquereli
AAAAAGAAAATATATCTGATTGGTTAAAGTGGAAAGTTCCTTGTTAGAGGTTAATTCGCAGTTTCTGATTGGTTAAGTTTAAGTTTCATTTTATTTGTTTCACTGTTTACGTCGAAGTTTAGTTTGTTTATATAAGAACCCAAGGGTCCTAATGACCTTCGAGTTAAATTTTTTTGAGTGTATTCTTTGCTTATCGTTGGTGATTAAATGTATGAAGATGATCAGCCATACCTTCATGTCTTATCAATAATGATTATGCAGAAACCATGAGGGGAAAAAAAAAACCAACAAAATATGCTTTATATGTTGTTGATTTGTTTTGTTTATTTCAATAATAGCTTTTCTTATTTTATTAGAATTTGGCTTCTCTTCACACCTAGGAACTAACCACTTTTCTACCTTGTTTAGTCAGCTGAAAATTAATGCCTCAAGATGCTTCTACTTCTCTGTTTCTCTTCCTTCAAATGATCATTCCTGTGTGGTAAGGATAATTATCAAACACTGAAATTGGGGAAGAACTGGCCAGCAATAATAGAGCAAAATTATTATTTGCTGAAACACAGGACAGGGTGGAGGTTCTGTCCAATCTCAAAAACAACAAAATTGTTCTGAGATTGTTGCCAATTAGGTAACTAGCTCTAAGTATCTGAGGGCTTGGCTGGTCTGTAGATCTATTACTTATTAAAGACAAAAGGTTCTGGTTGAGACAGAGAATCCTTATAAACTTCAAAGACAAAACTGATCTTTGCTTGGCTGGTTCTGTGGCACTGGAGAAGAGGATGAGGTCCTCAAAACCTTCCCCCTCTCAGAGAACTAAATGTGTAAAAGCCTCAAAATCCTCTCTGACATTTCATAGCAGGGGTGGGTGAAGAAAAGAAAAAAAGAGAGGAACAATTTCAAAAGCATCCTTTAAAAAGTAGATTTATGTTCGACAGCTCAGATATTCTCTTCCATGTACCATAATTTCTTTTACATTATCTTATGAGCAGGGGTATAGAGGAGCGTGGAAGATACTACAGTCTTCATGCACTGAGGCTGTTCCTCACTAACCAGCATTGAGCTGAACATTCGTATCGAGGAAAGGCTTGCACTACCTGGGAAGGACCACACAAAACGAAATACTTAGTCCCTGCCTCATAGAGCTTATGATCGTTTGGAGAATGCACATATACACATTTCAGACTTTAAAAACCTGTATCTAAGGCAAAAATTAATTCTTAAGTTGTTTTACATTTAAATTATTTGCATTAAATTGAGGTGTAAGTAAAGAAAATCACTACTTTTCAGCCAACAGGGTCACTAAGACAAAGAATAAGATTAGGATCTCCAAAGTTTTAATTCTAGTCTTGGCTCTGGCCCCAAACAGCTCTGTGACCTTGGCCAAACCAATTCTCCTTCCTTGGCCTCGGATTGTCATCTAGAGAGGCACAGATTACATTCTTGCTTTCTTTGAATTCTAAAAGTCTGTGATGCCTGGTGTCAGAAGACAATGAGTACCAGTTAACATCCAGGCTACTACTTTTCATTAAGGTCTCCATATGCCGTGGATGAACTACTTCCCTAAATTAGGACTGGTTGTAGGAGGTGGACTATTCCTTCACAGTTTGGATGTACTTTAAGATCCCCTTGTGTTCCACAATATTCCCAGGTGCTTAAATTTTAATTGGTGTTAATGGGTAAAACTCCTGACCTCAAAATAACTGGACAAATATATCAGAATCTAATCCTCAGTGTTTCTTTAGAGGAAGCACAGACAAGGGACTCCCAGGGAGAGCTGACCTTCATCTCTGCTTACACAACATTTCAATATTTTGAATAGATCCAAAATGCAAGCAGAAAGAATATTTTCATCCTCCATTACCATGTGTAAAACCAGACACCTTTTTTTTTTTTTTTTATTTCAGCAAATTATGGGTGTACAGATGTTTAGGTTACGTGTGTTGCCCTTGGTTCCCCCCCCACCGAAGTCCGTGTTTCAAAT
>NW_012153396.1:7295424-7296742 GCF_000956105.1 Propithecus coquereli
TTATTGAAAAGAGATTCTTTTCCCCAGTGTATGTTTTTGTCAGCTTTGTCAAAGATTAGATTACCATATGCAGATGGTTTCATCTCTGGATTCTCAGTCCTGTTCCAGAGGTCAATGTCTCTATTTTTATGCCAGTACCAAGCTGTTTTAATCACTACAGCCTGGTAGTACAGCTTAAAGTCAGGTAAACTGATACCTCCCAGACACCTCTTTAAATAAGAAAACTACTTTGGAATCCTGTTTGCTGGCTGTAGATGCTGATTAGCTCTCTGTGATAGAATTTTTGTTTCAAGTATAAGATACAAGTGCTCACAGTCACTGATGAGAACTCCCATAAGGAATGATAAAGATCTCTGTTACGTTCAGTACACAGGCTGCTGAGAACCCGGGCTGTGTCGTCTGAAGTCTGAGTTTGATATTCCAGACTGAAGCCTGCGATAATTTAGACAAAGTGTTGGAAATGATTTCAGCCATGCTAATACAAATGAGCTTAATTGAAACATTTGGTTACAGGGAAAAAGCAAATCAAATATTGTGAGATGTTTCAATTATGGTCATTGGTTCTCTTGAAAGAAAGGTTTCACATGCAATAATTCCCTCATATGCTCCATTTGCTTCTCCGAGCTCTTAGGAATGCCAATTCAAGTCAGGTTTCCTTGGCATCATAAGGAGTGAGTAAGTCTTTCTGTGGTGTAGATGGCAAGCATCATGTTACTATAGCAAATGGTTACCTGGGTTATGCATGGGGGCAATGGCCCAATTTTGTATCTCTAATGATGGTCCTCAACCTGGGTTGCACAAGATAATTCGCTGGTATAAAGGAAGAAAATGTTAGAACTAATATATTTGTATTTGTTTTTATATTTTAAAAAGGTAAGCTTTACTAGTATATATGTGGCTTGTGGTTACTATTGTGGTTGTTGTTGCTGTGCTTCCTGGTCATTTTTAATTAAAAATGTCCTGAGAAAAGAGGTGACTTTAAAAGTCAAAGAGTTTAATATTTAAAGCTTTAGTAAAGATGATTAAGTTCCAGAGATGTGCTGTACAGCATCATGCCTGTAGTTAATAACACTATATTGTACACTTAAAAATTTCTTAAGAGGTTAGATCTCATGTTAAGTGTTCTTCCCACAATAACAATAATTAAAAAGAATAAGTTAGGCAGTCTCATGGGAGCATTAGTGAATATACTGGAGGATCATTATGGGTAATAAACTAGTGACTCAAATGTAAAAGAAAACCATACATGAATTGACTACACAAATAAGATTTTAAAATTTTCTTAAACAAATATATTGTAAAATATGTGTTTACATAT
>NW_012153396.1:7297262-7301417 GCF_000956105.1 Propithecus coquereli
GTGTTGAACCTGAATATTTAAAAACATTTTTATTGTTTTATAATTCTGTCACTAAAATTGATGTACGTCACTGATAAAATTCCTCTCACCTCTGCATTCTTTTTTTAAAAAGTAGAAAACTATCTACTTTAAAATATTATAAACAGATTCAATGGATTTAAATCATTCATTTAAAAGAATCAACTTTTTTATTAGTTTATAAGAATAGTAAACATAAGAGAAGTTAGAAATTTACTAAATATGTCAGATTTCAGTCTGAAATGTTGGTTCTTAGAGCACTCATGGCTGAAGAATGACCAGACGCACCAAAGTAAGGCAAGCACGAAAATGATGTTTATCGAGGAGAGAAAGATAGGATTACAGAGCAAGAGTAAGATATAGGTTTACAGAGTGTGATACATATGCCACAGATGATGACCGGACCCATTGTCACAACAAAGGGAGAGCAAAAGGAAGGGCCTGGTTATGGTCTGCATCTTGTCTTATAGTGCCCAGATTGGGACCTCCCTGTGGCTCAGACATCACCATGGAACCACTTTGAACAGTTGGAACTTTTATGACCTGAGTCTTACTACGCATGTGGGTTGTTCTAGGTCACTTTCAGGACTCTATGGTACCCATGCTGCTTGGTCCTTGGGTTAGACAGTCCTCTCCATTCTTTTGCAGCTGGAGCGCTAAGTTCTGATTGACAGATTCCTAGGGTATTCCCTCCTCCCCCGGGTATGCCAGTGACTCAGGGCAGGACCAAGATCGGGGCCTGGGGCCCACACTTGTCTTTCTTCCCAGGTGGAGCAACTGCACCAGGGCAAGGCACAAACTTTCATCCCTGGGAGACCCAGAATCCCTTGCTAACTACCTAACAAATATATTTTGAGGAAAAAAATGCATAATAGGTGAGTGGAACTGAAAGTTGAGACTTGTGTGTATTTAAATGTAAGTTCTGTGGATCCAAAACCTACAAGAGTCTTTTCTGTAGCTGTATCCTTAGGACCCAGCACTGGCCATGAATCCTAGCATATATTCAGTAAGTATTTGTTGAATGAATGATCATCATTGGGTTGGCCAAATAAAATACAAGACACCCGGTTAAAGTTGAACTTCAGATAAACACCAAGTTGTGCTTTTTTTTTCCCCTATAGACTATGCCCTTTGCAATATTTGGGACATATTAATATCTATTTGTTAAAAATATTATTGTTTTTTTCCTGAAATTCAAATTTAATTTTTTGTCCCATATTGTTATTCACTATATCTGGTAATGCTATCACAGAGTATTTTAAATTGCATGGGGTATTTAAAATAATCTAGTGTAATGGTTTTGAGCCCTGGCCTCAAATTGTGGGGTCACATTAACCTGACTGAAGAGTTTTTGAATAAAATGTCAAGGCCCCCAACTTTTTAAATTTACTTGGCTTTAGATGGGGCCAGGTAAGTATAGTTTCAAAAGTGATTCTAATGTGCCACTGGGGCTAAGTACCACTGACTTAGTTCAACTCTTTTATTTTGACAGAGAAGGAAACTCAAAATAGTTGAATGATTGACCAGATTCCACAAAACTAGAGACCTTCATGTCTCTATCATTAAATCTGTGCAAAGAATAAACTTATATCTATGTGGCAGAGACAAGATAATATAACCAAACATAGATCTTTCTGCATCCAAGGGCGAGGAATTACAGCTTGTCTAAGAAAGTACACAGTTGTTTGAGAAATTACAAGCATAATAGGAAGATTAGATTAAACATCCTAACAAATGCAGAGAACCATAATACCCCCCAAGAAACGTCCACTAATGTCCTGTAGCCTTGACAGGCCATTCTGAATTTCAAGGGTCCCTTCCAGAAATGTAGTCTCAATGGTTCTTCAGGTTTTGACCTCTGCATCAGATAGAAATTCCAACTTGAGTTTTGAAAGGTGCTTCTCTTTGGAAAACGTTGATCCATGACAAGCGGACCTTTTGGTTGAGTACCAGTAATGACCCCTTGATACGCTAATGAGAAAGTCAGAATAGGCAGAGATACCCAAGTATAGGTGCCACTACATTAAAAAAGCACCTTTAAGGGGAAAAATCTCTGCTGTATCTTTGAAAGAAATTTTCACTCTTGTTAGAAAGCAAAAAAGAACGGAAGCGAGGAATAGAAAGATGGCAGGGAGGGAGGAAGAGAGGGAGGAAGAGCTAATACTCTTCCTGTATTTCCAACTCTAAATTTCTGTTTTCATGTCAGTGTTCGGATTTGCAAATCTAATTCTCACCTCATCTCTGAAATCATACTTCTCTTCGGCTCCCATCTATTTGTATTATGACATCCCTTCTTTTTTCAACCATCATATTTCAAATTCCTAAGTCCGCAACTGCCCACAGTCTCACATAAATACAAGTATTTCTTTTGGAAAGGGTATCAAGTTAGTTCTATTTGTATATAAACTATGAAACCCCTGAAGAGATATATTTGTCAAGTCAGCCTTGCAGTGCCTTCAACCCCTAAATTCCTAAGTATTTTTTCACTCTGAAAAACAATTCTTTTTTTTCCTTTTTCCTTAGTCCCGCTCTTAAAACAAAAATAGCAATGTGGCTATCATAAATGGAGGAAAGAAGTTAATTGTTAATTTCCATTTGTAAATGAGGTAGACAACTTGAAGTAGACCACAACCTCTCTGAGCAACTAGATGAAATATTAAATATATGGAAAAGCATCAAGTGAAGCTATAAGGAATAATACTTCATGTACACATGAGATAAAATTGTGATTTCTGGACACAAAGCTTGGTACACAGTTGGATATTCATAATCAGAGTTAGATCCTCAAGGGCAAGCAATAAATCTTTTATATTATGATATCCCAAAACCTTAAACAGCATGTGACACAAAGGTTAAATAATCAATAAATAACTAAATGATCCCTAGACTAGTAGGCTACCAGGTCACTTCTAGATTCCTTCAAAAGACACTATTACCTGTTTTATCCCTGGACCTGAAGTCTGAATAAAAAATCTTTCACCTTATTCTTTTCCATTTCATATCTAAATTTTCTCTGATGCCCACTTTAAGTGCCATTTTGTCCATGATATTTGAGCTGAACTTACAGCAAGAATCACCATTCTCATCCCTTTGGCAATTAAATGTGCACGACTGCATGATAACTCTTCCTGTTATTTAACCTTGAGTATTTGTGTCTTCTTTCTCCAATAGTGCTATGGAGGATGTAAGCTTTGTGTACTCCAATAGAGAACTTTCTGTCCAATAGAACTTTCTGCAACAAAGGAAAAAATCTTACATCTGCATTATCCTAGATGGTAGCTGTTGGTCACAGGTGACTAATAAGCACTTGAAAAATGACTAGTGCAATTAAGCAACTGATTTTTTATTTTATTTAATTTTGAGTAATTTAAATCTAAATCGACTCATTTGCCTAATAGCTATCATACTGGTCAGCCCAGCTCTAGAAGATCTGACATGGCTTCCTGAATACAGTAAGTATTTATTTTTTCTTTTTTGCTTTCAAAGACAAGGAAGACTCATCCAATTATTCCCCAAGTCTCGATGACCCTCTATTTTAAAGTCTGACATTACTTACCAGTGAATTCCTTTCCTTACTTGAAATCTGGTTGGCTGCCAAGGCACCGAGCAGTTTAGGAACAAGAAGTATTACTTTGTCAGGAATATTCATTTTCAGCTCTAAATTTTTCACTAGATAGATGATCTTGGAGGAAATGTTTAATTCTAAGATCTTTTTACTCTTAATCTTTCCTTTCTCCTTCATTTGTTGAACTTGCAAAAACATTTTAACATCTACTTCATTAGAATCATTTAATTGGAAATAAAAATATGGAATGACTACACTCATAAATGTACATTTACATACAGAGTCTATCTATATTTTTTTATGAAGGCATGACTCAATGCAAAATAACTGGGCCTTTTTCAGGATAAGAACAAGAGCTACATTAATATTTCCACACAATTTGACTGTTATAAAAACAAGTTCACACAGCAGTGCAATTAGAGAAAGATAAGAAAATACCACAAGCAAGAGAGGGTAAAATGGCATTTAATATCATCTTTTTAATTTTCCAAAAAGAAAAAACACACAGATGTATATATTGGCATAAGAAAAAATGAATGTACATACATGAATATTTTAACAATAGTTTTATC
>NW_012153396.1:7312277-7314305 GCF_000956105.1 Propithecus coquereli
CCTACGGATGCCCTTGTATTAACGGTTCTGTTATAGAAAAAAATATTTAAATTTAGGATAAAATAATTTTTTGGCCTTTTTGGTGTTTTGGGGACCAATTAGCTTTCAGTGTAAAGGTGAAATCTATGTCCAATGCTGCTTTGAAAATTTCAGGAAAGAACCATAGGGTGTTAGTTTGAAAAAGATCTTGGGCATCTGTGTTTTACAGATGAGGTCTCTGAAACCCAAAAAGGTAAATTGTCCTCTCATGTGGGTGCTCAGGAAAAAAGAAAAAGTAGCAAAGAGCAAATAATCAAGTTAAAGAAAATAAATCTGAGTCTGAGACAAACAGGAAATAGAAAGTAGCTTTGTCAGAATTATCAATACAATCAGCCTTTGAAACTGGGAACCGTATCTATGCAAATATATGTCTGAGCATGGGCGGTGGGCACTGCAGACTGAGTGGAAACATTAGCTTCTCTGCGTGGCTCTGAGAAGAAATAAAAGAAACGCAGATTTTTCTCCATAAATGTAGAAAATGTTTGACTAATCTGTGATTGCTATTTTGCCCCCATAGTCTTGCCTATTATTAGGTTTTTGGCAAATCAGATTCTTTCATTCGCAGTGGCTATAATCATACGAATTATAGGTTTCATTTAGACTCATCTCACCTCTCCCAGTGGGAAGTATCCTTCTATCATTTTCAGCAGACAAAAATAACATTCGCCAATATGAATGAGGAATCTAGGAGGTTCAATTGTAAAGCCGATCTCTTGTCACTTGTGCATATCCGAGGACCTTGTACCTTGTCCAGAGCTGTGTCCTGATGAAAAAATTCATTGTGCATGTTTGATTTCTACAGCGTTCTTTTGGGTAATCTCCATGGTGATAGTTATCAAGACCTGTTATAACTCGCGTTCTGTCTGTTATCAGAAACTACACCTTCGCCTCTCTAGGCTATTAATCTTCAGGAGACCTTAGAATATTTGAATAGTATTTAACCTTGAAAAAAGCCTATTGGTTTTATTAAAAGTTTCATTTCCAGTTTGTTTTACAATTCCACTTCAATCCTGCATCCTGCATGTGTGCACAGGAAGCTTAAAAAAAAACTTTTAGAATTTAACCAGAAAGTGGACAATGTGGAGAAATCACATCTGTGCAGGTATAGGCCATGGTCACTAAATTGTCATGAGGACCAAGGGAAGGAGGAGAAAGGGAAATAAGCATTGATTTGTACAATATATGGCAACATGGGACTCATTAGCCCAGTCTCAACAGGTGAAGAACTTAAGTGAGTTGTTCGAAGTCCAATTACTTAGGACCCAACCTAGGCATCATCTCCTCCAAGAAACCTTTCCCAAATACCTTCTCACCCCACTCTGCAAACTAGGTTAGGTGCTTCTATTGTTACTGTTCTTTCTTAACTACAAACATAGTAATAATAATTATCATAGAAACAAAAAGAACTAATGTTGCAGGACTTACTCTATGATGAGGACTATAATAAGCACATTTAAACTATTATCTTTATTTATTCCTCAGAGCACTCTATAGAAATGGTGCTGTTTTCATCAATTAACAGATGAGGAAACTCAGGTATTGGGAAGTTAAATAATATCTCAGGATTACAAAACTAATATCTGGCTGAACTTGGAATTCAAACTCAAACAATTTTAGTGCAGAGCAAGTCCTCTTATCTCATCCACTGTGATGCCTACATGATGCCTACATGACGCACTCTTTAGAAGCAGAGCCTTCCTCTCATGTATTCTTGCAGTATTCAGAGCCTGAAAGATGCCGGGCTCAAATCATGGACTCAATAAGTGTTTGTTGAAAGAATAAATAGATTAATAATTAGTGCAATCTGAAGTGCTAATTGAGTCTGTCTCATGCCAGTGTTTTCCATACCACATACTGTAAAATGGATTTTAAAGTAGATTTCCCAAAGGGTGCTTGTTATTCAAATATAAGGTAGGGGTAGTAGATGTCAGAACATTCAGGCAATGGAATGCTCCTGAGTTTGCTTATATTTGAATCTATTCCTTCCTA
>NW_012153396.1:7314355-7316332 GCF_000956105.1 Propithecus coquereli
GTATTTTGCATTTTGTTTGTGCTCTGATTTCAAACATTAACACCTTAGACACATACCTAAATGAAGCTCACATACGCGTTCACTACGCATCTCAAGTTGACCTTTTGCTTTGGGCATAATGTTGAAGTAGAAATGTCTGTCATTGCTTGCTGCTATATCACGCATTCACCATTTTTTAAACACTTTACCCCAGTGTCTAGTCTAGTAAGTCTGTGAATCTCAAATAGTTTCTGATCATTTATCATGAACATAGTTTTTCTACCCTTGTGCCTTAGATTCTATCATTTTGCCTAATACCCTACAGTGACCATTAGCTATTCATTTCACACTTACGACCATTCCCTGCATTGCCAGGGAGGATTGAAAGAGGACCACAACCGAAGTGAAATTTTGTTACAGTGAACGGGAACAGGGAAAAATACATGGAATTAGGGAATTCAGAGTACTAGCATTAATAAATTTATTCAACAGTTTATTCACTGAATTAACATTTACAGAGTGCATATTCCGTACCCAGAATATGCAAGGTGTCTGTGCTGTGTGGTAGTGAAGGCAGAAGACAGTCCTGCCCAGTTGTCTGACCATGAGTAAGTTATTTCCCTTTTCTCAACTTTAACTCTCTCTTCTGTTACTTGAAGGGGTTAGGAGGCTCTGAAAGATCCTTTTTCGCTATATATCTGTGGGTTTATAGCTTCTTTTCTCTCTATTAGCTCAGAAACTGAAGACTGTGCCTATGCCTGCCCTAAAAGAAGCAAAGGAAAAAAAATTTGGAAAAAAGAGAAGAGGAAGAGGAATGTGAACAACTGAGATGTTTTCAGTACTGCTGTGTACCCTGCAAGAGTCCTCAAACATCTCTATGAATAAATTCAACAGTGGTAATGATATTGTTTTGTTAATAACCTCATATTTTTTTTTATCTTTTCATGAAATCCTACCTATTATTGGATCAATGTTTTTTAAAGAGTTATCACATGCTGTTCGGTATCTGGCTAGGAAAATGGCCAGTGATATTTAGTAATGGGACCGCTTACCACGTATTACTTTTGTACAACTGTGCTTGTATTCCACAGTACATGCCTTTTTTTATGAAGGCAAGACCCAGTGCAGAATACTTGAGGTTTTTTCAGGATAAGAATGATCCTGAAATACAGGATCCTGAAATGAAGTACAATGGCTTCAGTTACACACACAGATCCCGAAAACTCTGCGTAGCTTTTGTTCACACACTTAGATACAATCTTCAATTTTTATTGCTCAGAATGTCCATGTGATTGAAAGTATGGTTCCCACATAGGTCATTAAATGAGTTTCTCCTTGCTGATAATATCATTAACAGAGCCAGATTGCCTATGTTGCAGAGTTAAGAGTTCATGCTCATAAACACATGTCTGGAGGGATCACGTTAATGGTCTGAGATGTTAGGATGTTGAACAAAGTAGGGAATGAGGGCATAGAATCACAAAAGAAAAAAATAAATAAGGGAAATATTTCCTAGTCTGGTAATATAGTCCCATTAAAAAGGAGCTATACTAAGTACACAATTATGAAATTAAAAAAAAAAAAAGTGCAAAGAGGAAGATCTTCCCATGGCTCATCCATAGCTAAGTGATGTTAGTTTTAGGCAACACTGAAAGGATTAAAGGACCTGCCATCTCTACAGGGTATGATAAGAAGAGCCTGGCGTGCAGATTGGGAATTTTAGTTAGCAGAGTTGTGCCTTGTAAGACAGCTGTTTCATGGTGGATAGAACATTGGGGAGATTGCTATATACAAAGGATTTTTAGGACATTTTGCTTTGTGCTGTGTGGTGTAATTTCCCTTAGATGCTCCCTTAAAAAATCTTCAATAAAGATGTGCATGATCTTTTCAAAGCCTTTGGAGTTGTTATACAGTCCTTTGTTTGTATCACTATGCTGAGACCAGGCCATTTCTATGATGAGAGCAAAATGAGCCAGTTTTATTCAAAGTATCCATTAA
>NW_012153396.1:7317562-7319382 GCF_000956105.1 Propithecus coquereli
TATTTCTCTTTAAGTTGAGAATTGGATTTTTCCCCCCTTTGGTAAAAAATTACTCTCTTTTTGGAAAGAAGTTACACAATGATATGATAATCCTGTACTTTACATTGGCTGATAGCCTCTATTAGCAGCTGTGAATTATCCTTTTTTTTAATTCAGCCAGAGTTGGAGTTTCCTTCCTGAAATTTTGTGGGACCATTGTACATTGCAAAATAAAAATATATATTCATTACTTGCAAACACATGAGGCTAAGGGTATGATTCTGATCAAATCCTCCTGCAGGGAATTTTATAATTTTATCACTTCACTGATCTGGGGCCAATATGTACCATGGTCAATAAATAAAATGAAGTAAAAATGTCTGTTCCCCAGTACCCTGTGGGGTCTCCTAGTCTGTAATAATCTGGATATGACTAACCGATTGTCCAAATTAGGGTAGAGTGGGAGGAAGGAGCCTTGAGGTGAAGCCATGAGGGTGAGAAAACAAATGTAACTAACGGTGCGTCAGAAAGGAAGGAGCAAACAGTCGGAAAGCAGGGGCTGGAAAAAGTCGAGAATTGGATAAACTCTCTGAGGCGAACATTCAGATACTTACGATGGCTTTAATTTCATAGATGTCTATAATCTCAGACTGAGTCTTGGGGGGAAAGTTTAAAAACTTACACTAAACAGATACAGACACTACCAAAACTTAGTGAAGGGGCCTCATCCAAATTCTTCACGCTGTTCATCTAAGCAAGCATTAATTCAGAGTCCACTTGATGCACATGGCCACAGATTTCTTCTCTTAGCAAAGCCAGAGCCAATAACACAAACATACTTTGTATTCATTTCACCAATATATAAAGGGAAACCATTAATCCTTTGAAGGAGAAGCCACAGATTTTCCATTTTGGTTTGTGTAAAAACAACCTCTTACGTGTCTTCTTTGGAGATCTCACACTGCTTCCTTTAGCATCTTTTCACCATAGCCCTAGCTACCAAAAATCCTATATATTTTCTAAGACACTTTGGGTTCATATGCCCAAATGTAGTAATTTGCTTTGCTTCTGAAGGGATTACAGGATAGAGTTTTAAAAGGCAAATAATGAAACATTAAAACGTAGTATTATGTCTGTATTTAAAAAAATAGTAGTGGTGTCCATTTTACAAATTACAAAAAATAAAACTTAATAAAATCTATGAGGAACAGGCAGAGTTTTAGTTGTTCTTAGTAGGTGGTAGATGATTACTATTAATATATTGCAATCTGGAGGAAGGTACAGTTCTAGCTAGAGTTACAATTGGATTAGTAAAATAATCTTGTTAGAAGATAAGGAGAGGGAGTAGAATGTTGGCTGGCGGTTTAATAATCCAATAATAAATGTGCATGCCTCAGAAAAGTGCAAATATTCATTTTGTGAAGCTATAGCCCCTGAGCCCTGCTACAATCAAAACCATAGTCAGGGCTTCACCTGTGCCATCGTCTTCTTGTGATGCTTTAGTTAATTGGTTGGCAGTCCTTTGTCCCAAAAATGAATTGCCTCTGATAAGAGAGAAGGCACAAAGGAAATTTTTAAACTACCAAAAAGTGATTTTTAGTCACTGTAAATGTTTTGCTTTAAGAACTCCTTCCCCACTGACATTAATATACCTGGGCATGTAGGATCAATGGTGCTAACAGACAGATGATGTGTTTTGGGATTCTCTACACCTGGGTTTTAAATTAAACCTCTCCACTATTTCAACCACTGTTGGTTAACTGTAACTTCGCCCTGGGCATAATACTAGCTTATTGTTCTCCTGTAAAATGAAGTTAACAATGTCTGTCTCAAAAAAATTT
>NW_012153396.1:7319432-7322883 GCF_000956105.1 Propithecus coquereli
AAAAAAAAAAATAAAAACAAGGGTAAACCGCCCATAATATCCTGAAATTAAAAAAAATGATTATATTGAAACCAAAATAACCTTGATTTAAGGCTTTTTTAATTAGCATCCATGTATTTAACTATCTAAGATCTAAGCTAGTGCTACATCTATAACTGGTATTGGAAGTCTATAACCCATGCACCAAATGTGGTGTGCTGATTGCTTTTATACAACCCATGAGCTAAGAATGGCTAAGAAACATTTAAACGAAGAATAATATTTCACAACATGTAAAAATTATGTGAAATTCAAATTTCAGTGTCCCTAAATAAAGTTTTGTTGGAACACAGCCATGCCCATCCATTTACGTATTTCCTATGGCTGCTTTCCCTCTACAACAGCCAAGCGAGTAGTTGCAACCAAGAGTGTGTGGCCCACAATGCCTAAGATATTTACTATCTGGCTCTTTACAGAAAACTTTGTGGATCCTCAATTTCTAACATTTTTGATTTTTCCAGAACAATACTAATTTCAAATATTATCTTCTCTTGTGAATGTATGCATCCTAATCATTTCAAAAAGGTGTGTTTTCTAACTATGAATCTCCATCTAAATAATACAAAATGATTTGACTCTCAAAACAATCAAGCCCACGGCATGAAGTAGGCACTTGGAACAGGAAGTTAGTGCTCTCCCAGCTCTTGTTTCTCATTCGTAGCTGAGTGAAAAGTCCAAATTTTGACCCACATTTATCCAACACTGAATGACCAGAGAATCCTTCATAGTAAAACACTCTTAGTAACAATATGTGATTCAGCTCATTCAGTAACTATATACCTAGCATGCCTAGCCAGCCGCTGTGCCGAGGAAGTTGTCAAGGTTGTCTCAAGTGCATGGGGCTCTGGCAATCCAAAGAAGAATGGGACACAGTCCCTGCCCTCAAAAAACTTCCAACATGTAGAAGAACATCACCTAAGACAGGAAGGCATTTGCTTTCTTACTTTCTTACTTATGCGTTTGCTAAGTAATCTGGTCCTGTGGGTTTGTACACCATTATGGTACTTATTTGCAGGTTCTTCTCAATATGAGAAAAATAAGTGCAGGATTATTAACGTTTTATAAAGACAAATTGGTTCATTTTAAAAGCAATTTTTTTTTCTGAATTTGTAATCTATTTTTTAAGTTAAACCCATTTTTATTTTATAAAATAATTGTGGCAAAATTATAGTAGATGACATTTTTGTCTATCTTGATATCATATTGATCTTATTATGGACATATCCAAAGCCCTAAACTAAAATGATAATAATAGTGTGCATGAAATCCCAAACTATGAAAACTACTGCCCTGGTTGGCAAGGCCAAGTAGTAGAGTAATGGTTGGAAAAGTTCAAAAGTGAGGTTGGTGTGTTCAAATTGCCCAAAATCATGGTTGCCAAGTGGAAGAATTAAATTTAATTTATGAGTCAAAGGAGAGCCTGACTTAAATGTTTTTTAGCTAGAGAATGACATAATTCGAGCTGTGCTTCAGGAAGATTGATTTGGCAGCAGGAAGGATTGTCTGAGGAAGAGGATGGAAGCAGGGAGAGAACACATTTAGAAGACTGTTATTGCCCAAACGAGGTATAAGACAGTCCTGAATCAAGGCAGTGATCATGGGAATAGAAAAAAAAAGAACAGATGGGGGACACATGTGCCTTCAGATCTAATGGGACACTGTGACTAATTAGAAAAAAGAGATCAGAGAGCAGAAAGGGTCACAGAAGAGTCCATGTTTTAGTGTTAGGTAACTGGACAGATTTGGGTGCCATCAGCAGAAATAGGACGTGGGGAAGGAGGAACAGATTTGAGGGTGATTGCAAGATGCGATGCTGATTCTAAAACGAAGAGCAGCAACTAGTTTAGATTTAAGTCCAGTGTATGGCCACTGAAAACAGGAATTTGAATAGAAAAATGCTATATGCCTGCCCAAGGCGCATAGGAACAGAAATCTCTAGAACTATATTTCCAGAGGATTATGTCAGGGTTTCTTGTTTGTTTGTTTGTTTTTGAGACAGGGTTGCTCTCTTGCTTGAGTACAGTGGCAGGATCACAGCTCACTGCAACCTCTACCTCCTGGGCTCAAACGATCCCCCTGTATCGGCCTCCTAAGTAGTCAAGTGGAACTACAGGTATATACCACCTCACATAGCTATATTTTCTATTTTTTGTAGAGATGGGGCCTTGCTATTTTGCCAAGGTTGGGCTGGAACCCCTGGCCTCAACCAATCTTCCTGCCTCAGGGCTCCCAAAGTGCTGGGATTACAGGCATGAGCCACCGCACCCAGCCAAGTTCAGGGTATTTTAAAAATTTAAGTAAGCAGATACAGTGAGGGTTATTCCTCCTTAACCAAGAAAGCACCCCAGAGGCAAACTGGACTCAAAAATCTTACATTCTTATGATGAGCATGATAGCTTACACCTGAAATCCCAGAGACTGAGGAGCCTGAGGAGGAAGAATCGCTTGAACCCAGGAGTTCGAGGCTGCAGTGAGCTATGATCTTGCTACCGCACTCCAGCCTGGGCAACAGAGCAAGACTCCTTATCAAAAAAAAAACAAAATCAAAACTAAAATTCTTACCTATTTCTTAGTTTCCAGACACAATGATGTCTCTCCAAAATCCCATAAGAAGCCTGCACCTTTTGTGTACACACTGCCTGGATTCATCAACTACTCATTTGGCTCCGGAAAACAGCCAGTGTGCTACATTGTTAAAATTATCACTCCAACTACCTTAGTTACCAGCACCTAGGACCATGGATCATAAATAATTCTAACAATTCCAACCTTCAAGAATGTAATGAATTATGAGCTTTTCATCAGAAGACATGAGGATCAATAGAAGCAGAGGGTTTCTAGATAAGCACATTCCATAATTACTGCTTAGGACTGAATAAATCAATTTAATATCACACTTCAGAAAAGTTTTCAAAAATGTATTTTCCCCTAGATTTATTAGAGTAATGGTGTGTTGGTTCATGGTTCCATCCCATCTCCTTTTTAATATAACCTTTTAAGGAAATTTAATTTCTACTTCAAAAGGAGTTACATAAAACATCAATTCTCTATAACTGGATTTGACAAATTTATGTTTTATTTTTTTCCCCTGGAGGAGATGAATCAATCATTCGGTTACTTCTCAATTTATCTTATTTTTTTCAGTGAGCCAGCAACTTGAATTTATCAGGCTTCTTTAGCAATTAGATAACAAATAGGTATTTAAATATTCTTTACTTGCAATCTAATAGTTCAGGTAATGAGGCTGAAATACACCGTATCATGCATGTCAAGTTGGCTACTTCTTTCAAATTTAATAAACCTTTTGAAGAATAATTAAAAACGCACACTTGCCGATCACCTAAACAGTCCAGAAAACTGTAAATAATTGAACATTTCAATGCTTAATGTTAGTAATTAAAAAATTCAGGCC
>NW_012153396.1:7323471-7324810 GCF_000956105.1 Propithecus coquereli
AATGTAGTCTAGATCTGTAAGGCTTCTTTACTATTCTTGTCAATTGGATATTATATTCCTGAGTTTTAAAGCATGTGTGAGTTCCATTAAATATTCCATAAGAAAATAAAATAAGAGATGTATGAGTACACAAGGGAAAAAATCAGGGTAAATATCCGGAAGCTCCTCCTAAAGGAGGCATATTAGTTGTTAAAGAAAGTTACGCTTAATGCTTATAGAATTTCTTTTACTATTAAATTACAAATGAAAGCTCTATTAGCCAAAGAAGTCTAAGAACTCAGAATAAAGGAGACAATAGCAGACCTTGGTGGTCATGCAAACTTCTTCCCCAAAGACTTGAGAAGAAAGGGGAGGCAAGTCAAGTCCTTCTGCTTTCCTCTCTCAGTTTCAAGGGCCCCACAGAAGTACAACCTCCTGAGGCCAGGGTCCTGAGGCCACATCCTTATAACTCAACCTTAAGAGAAATCAGGACATTTGGAAGTAAAGGAGGATTTTTTTTGAAGGAATCGATAAAAATTTCAGAAATAGCACCTTTTTAAAAAATTCATTTTCAATCAAGCAGAGATATTTTAAAAATGAGAAGCAGAGAGAAACATTTGGAGAGATCGTCACACTTTTGATATCATGCAGGTTTTCATCCCTGGCACCATGTGAATCAATTTCCTAGTCTTCAGTTTTTATTTTTTATTGATTCTGGAAAGCAATTTGCAAGAGACAAAAATTTTGTTTTTAAATTATTTGGGCTTGAAAAATATCTTTCCTTTTGTTTTAAATTATATACTTAATATGATAAGAGCCTGAAAATGGAATGATGATTGTGTATCCTTTATGAAGCATCTCTGACAAATTGAGGATTTTATACTAGAATATGTTTTCCTATTCCTTGAGCAAAACAAAATTATAGAATGAGAATTGTATTTAACCTTGGAAATATTAGCCAACATTCTAATTTTTGCTTGATGCTAAAAGACAGGCTGGTCCCCCAAAGCATTGCAAATTGACTTCAGAAATTAAGAACTTACATTAAACTATTGACAACTCATAGAAATTCTAGCCCCCAAGTAGCATATACATACACATTTCAGTATTCATTGTCTTCCTTTAATATTGAACATGGGATATGATGATTATGTTGATTTCTGAGAACTATATTTAGCAAAGCAACTGAAGCTAACCAAATGGAGAAGGTTGGCTTTGAATTCTCAGCATCCCAGTGATTAAGTCTGTAACTAGAATTAACCACTAAATCCTACCTTGAAACACCTGCTAAAATTCTTTGCCTGTTTTGAAAATTCTTCTAAGCATGATTTATAACTGGGGGTATCTTTTTCAGATACTC
>NW_012153396.1:7324860-7326157 GCF_000956105.1 Propithecus coquereli
AGTCTGTCTCATGCCAGTGTTTTCCATACCACATACTGTAAAATGGATTTTAAAGTAGATTTCCCAAAGGGTGCTTGTTATTCAAATATAAGGTAGGGGTAGTAGATGTCAGAACATTCAGGCAATGGAATGCTCCTGAGTTTGCTTATATTTGAATCTATTCCTTCCTATATCGAGTTAGGTGGTACTTTTGGAACATGGATTTTCTCGACAGTTCTGGAAGCAGCAGAAATTCAAGGATGCTGCTCCTCACGTACAAATTTAGACAAAAATAAAGCTTTAGAGAAAGGTTGTGATGGAAGGGAAGGTATTATAGAAAAAACCTGAGAAAATATGAATGAGGTGGCTTCTTTTCCTTATGCAACCTGCTGCTTGTTTTATTAAACATAGGTGTTCTGCAATATCAATTAGCTCACAAAAGGTTTTAAATAGCCTAAGGATTTAAAGATTCAATGATAGAGAAATGTGAACCTGAGCCATAATCTACAACCAAAGAGAAGGATTCCTTTAGCATCTAAGAACTGGGAAGCACCAGGAGCTGAACCCTACAGGAAAGTAAAGAGGTTCACATTTTGTGCATGCATTTTTACAGATATCCTTAAGGCATGAGAATTGATCCTTTCATCGGAGACTAAATTAATATTTCAATTCTGAATTAGATCTGCTCACCTAAGATGGAAAGAGAAGACTCCAAGGAAAACATTGTCAGAAGAAGGGTGAATAAAAAGATAAATTACTGCCTGAAAATGTACCTTTAAAAAGTATGGAGAGTTTCAACTGGAAAGGAAAACTCTGCTGATTTTTTTCTGAAAAAAAGGTAATAGAAATTCCTGTCAATTTCCTTCCACTGTGGTGAATACTTAAAAATCTAGGTACAGTATAGTTTTTTTTTTTAGATAGACTATCAAATCACTTGAGAGTCTTTGAAATAAAACACAGAACTAAACAAACCCAAAGCATAATTTAAGACAAAGCTTTCCCCTACAGCCCAAGTTAAGATCCTCAACTTTACCTAATATCCTAGTCCACAAAAAACAAATCAATATCTAAACACTCATTCACAAGGAGAAAATCAATTTCCCTCTACTCTACCCTGTAGATAGTAGACTCCTGAATGGAGTTTTTATATTTAAGAACTGTTTCAGAAACAGTTACAGATAGAGAAAAATTCAATTATAACACTAGTATCTAAAAACAAGGGTAGAGGGGAGGAGCCAAGATGGCGGATGAGACAAGCCGCCAGTCAGAAGGTCTCTGCAAAAAAGACGAATTTTAGAAGAAAGAGAGAAAAAATAAA
>NW_012153396.1:7326207-7328871 GCF_000956105.1 Propithecus coquereli
AAAGAAAGAAAGAAGGAAGGAAAGAAGAATGAAAGAATGGAAGGAAAGAAAGAGGGTGGAAGAAGGGAGGGAGGGAAGGAGGAAAAGAAAGAGAAAGAAAAGGTGGGTGAATCCTGAAAAAAGCACACTGGTCAAAAAAAATTGCAAATGATATTTGTAATTAATACACAGGACTCCTTTTCTCAATGGGTTTTAGGATATCCTTAATGGAAAATTCCAACCTGGCCATAATGACAGCCAAATGTATTCTATCTTGTGCTTAATATGTAGTTGAATTTCAGTCTCTGCAATACAAAAAGGTTAAATGAATCCAAATTGTTCTAATTATTTTACAGAAATAAGTATGATTTATATGATCTTTTGTTTCATCCATGATGTCAAATATATAGTAATATTTTTGTGTTCCTTTTCTACATAATCTTACCACTATTGTACTGAGCAAAATAAATGTAGTGTAGTAATTAAAAGTCTTGGCTTGAAAGTTAGAAAGGCATCAGTTTAATATCCCAAATCACCTATTTCTAGCTATGTGATCTTAGGAAGGCAATTTGGTTTTTTTATGTCTGTCTTTCATCTGTAAAATGATGATAAAAATATCTGTCTAAAAGATATTTGTGAGTATTAAGTGAGATAATGTAGATAGCTCCTGGAATATATGTACCCAATATTACTTGTTATTCTTTTTATTATGGTGGTGCTGATATTAAGATTGTTATCACTGTTGTTAAAAATCATTTTATTATTTCTCACAAGAAATTGATTCTTCTCCTTGGGATATTTAAATAAAATAGAGACATCCTTAGCGTCAGGCTCACAGACCATGACTACATTAATATTTTTCCTTCCCATCTTAGTTAAAAAGAAAATATTTATTTGGGGAGAGAATTTTTGTACTGTGACTGCCTTTTCTTATCTGCATCAGAGCACTTTTAATTATCTCTTGCAATGAAATGGAAGAATAAAACGAGGAATATACAGATTAAATTCATCTGGAGCAGAATTAGTGAAAAACACTCAGTCCAAGTGATATAGACTACAAAAATGTAGTGACGTCTGACAATTTGACCTTCCCAAGACAGGAAATGTTGAGCAGAAAAACAAAAAGACTTTTTTTTTAAAACAAAAAGCACTATAAGATTTTGATAAGTAGTCTCTTTACAAACTGGCTGTATTATTACTAGTACACCAAGGAATATTTTATTCATAATATAAATGCCCCATAAAAATCAAAATCCTTGAACTTGAGAAGGTTTTTGTCCAACCTTGAAAGAACATTCAGAATAAATCAATGCATGTTCTTGCAATTTTATTTAAATTGCAAATTCAAATCCCTCTTCACTATTTTATTTTTTCGTTTGTTAATATTATCTGTGTTCTGGAAGGAGAATTCATGAGTCAAAAAGCTTTACCTGACAAGTAGACAGACCTCCCCAGAGGTTACTTGCAACACAGCCAGTGAAAAATAAATCTGGAAACAATCCATTTGTGGAAAAGATTTGGAGAAACATCTAAAGATTTAGATCATTTTGTTTCACAGCTTGTCCTTTATTGGCAGTGTGGCCACCTCTAAACATGTTTATCTCTAGAAAGTGTAAGTCAGAATAAGTAATCCATCAAGACAGCAGTTACTATTAATACTACAGGACCGGAAACTTGATACAGGTTCAAACAGTAAATCCTAAGTGTTGGGAAAGAAACCCATATATTACTCTCCAGTTCAGATAGTCAAGTCCATGCTGCAAAGGAAAGAGAATCTATATCCTGTCACAACCAAGAGCTTTAATTTCTCACCAACCTCGTTTGATAGATTAGGTAACAGCAGAGGGAAATGGACCACCAAGGAGTTCCTGATGATATACAGGAAGAGTAATTGAAATATAGTCATTCAGCGATTCATCCAATCATCTGACATTTATTGAAACCTACAACTTGTATGCCACCCAGAGAGTTTATAATCTACTAGAGGAACAGAATTGTAAACATCTAATTATCTTGTAGGAAGTGTGGTTATTAATTGACTGCTGCCTACTGCTATGGTTATGGGTTCCAATTTTAAATACTGCATTTACAATAGCATTAAAAATAGTAAAAATAAGGTACCCAGAATAAATCTAACAGAACATACACAAGCCTTTATAGAGAAAATTATGAAATATTATTGATGGATATGAAAAGCCATGAATATACGCAAAGATGAAGTACAGTATGTCTTCATTTAACATCATGTGACTTTAAGTCATAAACTGTGACTTTAAGTGAAACTTTATATGAAACAAAACCAATTTTACCATAGGCTAATTAATATAAACAAGAGTTAAGTTTCTATGGCATATTTCTGGTCACAAAAACATCACCAAACTTCTAAATAAAGATTTGAAACACTTCTAATATTAAAAATTGAAGTAAATGTGACTTATACATGTATTTAAGAAAGATAAATAAAAACAAGATAATTATTTACTCAATTTTTGGTGAATCAGTGAGTGATAGCAGTCATAGTGGTGGTGGGTTAAATCAAGGAACAAATGTTTGCAAAGCAAAAATTGTAAGGGGCCTCTCCTACCACCACGCAGTTCAAAAACAAACAATATGTTGGGCTCACTGAGTGCTTTTGTACCTCATTATTTATTGCATTTATTTGTATGATTATCTTTATAATTTTTA
>NW_012153396.1:7332539-7333161 GCF_000956105.1 Propithecus coquereli
AACTACCAGTTGATTAAAGAGGAAAAAAAGGCAAACTCAACTCTTCATACTGTAGGGAAGAAATAACAGTGGATTGACTCAGGATTTCATTTTCAATGATTGCGTAGGTAGAGTTTAAGTCATTTCTTAATTATGTCAACTCATCTGCTTAAGGTACAGAAAGCTGTAATTTCTTTGCCACAAATGCACTCCACCAAGTGAGTTTAAGTTTGCAAAATGCTCCACAATGTGAGCAGGGTGGACAGTAAAAGATATCCCATAACACTTCACCCAATAGGACGTGATTATCATTGTCATCATGACAATTGTATGCGAGTGTGTAGAGTAAACTCACCTTAAACTTTTTGACAAAATAAAAATAAAAAAAAATAAGAAACATGGCTTACAGTCTGCCCTAGGTATATACGTAGAGACATCCTGTATAAAGATAAACACTGTAAAGACAGAAGAAACTATGATAGGCAAGAAAAGGCTGCATTTTAGCTGCGTTATTGTGGATTTTAAGCCACCACATTCTTGGCCAGACAGAAGAATTAATGTGCCAGTGGATCGATGATTTCTGTCTCTAGTCTGGATCAGCATGTCTCAACCGTTTATGGTAAAGGACAGTTGCTCCTTTTTC
>NW_012153396.1:7344366-7345534 GCF_000956105.1 Propithecus coquereli
CACACACACATAAGTTTCATAATGTTAAAAAATGAACAGTTTTTCATTAAGTCACCAAGGTTGTTAAAGAACACCAAGGAAGGTATAGACACGGTAAACACTCAGACCCTCACTCCTTTGTGAAGACAATTGCCTTTTAATGGCAGCATTGACATTCAGAGTGGTCTATAGGATATACCTTGCTAGAGCTTTCTAATGATTCTGTCATGGTACTTACTGACAAGGGGAATGTGGCTATCACTGCTGTCATTGTCAAGGATATGCTTAACACATCTCACAAGGAATTTCTCAGCTGTAAGAGGATCTTTTCACTGGGCCAGATTCCAGTAACAATTGGTTAGAGGCATCATTTTTTCTCAATGCACATAGCTTCAGCTGTGCAAAGGAAAAAAAAAAGGGGGGGCCAGTTGCCATGAATAATGACTAATTAGGAAAATTTTGACAGGGGTATAATTTCAGTTGGTGATTCTCAGCACTGAGATAATTTCATGCTTTGTGAAAATCATTTGGTGAAAAGTTAATTCAAACTTAAACTTTATTTTTGTAGGGATCAAGTCCAATTGATTTGACATTAGCTAATGGTTTTATAACAAGTAATCAAGATGAAAGACCTTTAGGAAAAAAATTTAAAGCCTCTCTTTTTGCTATGAGATATCTAGGTAGGATCAGAAATATTTCAGCAGCTACAAATATATAGAGAAAACGTATAATCCATTCTTGGCTAGGTGGGAATGGAAGAGAGAAGTCTGTATATTTATTTAACTGTAATAGTATAATTTAGATACCCAGTGATGTATACACTGTTCTCCATGTAAAACACTTACAAACATTCATTTGACTTAAATTTTCTTTTTTCCAAATATTTTAACATTTCAGCTTGCAACATTTAAGACAGTCTTTTAAATTCTTAACTATGAGATGGACCTCTTTTCAGAATTTGGCATCCTAAATGTTGGGATGTTCTAATAAAATGTTATGTTCTAATAAAATCTTTTTTATAAAAACAAGCAATGGGCTAAATTTGGGCCAACGCCTACAGTTTGTAAACCTCTACTACAGAGGAATAAGAGACAGTTGATATTAAATATGTGTTTTAAAGACAATTCTTTTATCATAACATTGAAATCATTAGATTTTATTTAAGCTTCACAAAGAGTTACAAATAATT
>NW_012153396.1:7345584-7348379 GCF_000956105.1 Propithecus coquereli
TCATAAAATTCTGTAAAGGAGTTCTATTCTGATTGATTTCAAGATAAATAAGACTTACATAAAGTAAATAATACTCAAATTCACCAAAATATAGACATTAAACTAAATGCTTTTTAAGTTTATGTAATTTGGGTAAATCTTGGGCAAGTAAGACTCGTTTAATGTTGTTGGTTTAATAAAACTATGACAAGAACTCTGGGGTACAGAATTCTGATGGAATCGCTTAAATAACTTTGAGACCACACCACTGGGATGAAGTTAGATTTTTAGAACTCTAGTGGAAAAACTAATGTTTTTTGAGACTGCTAAACCAAGATCAAGGAGGACAAGAATTAATTACATAACGCTGAATGAACTGATAAAAAATGACTATCATTGTCATGGCTTTTGGGGAAAACATCACTGGTTCTTTAATGTTCTGTTTTCTGGATATAAGGAACCCCTTTCTCTTTTCTCCTAAGCTGTGTATTATTCACAGCAATTAGTATATTATACTTTTGCAAGTATAAATGACACATTTTTTTTCTCCCTGACTGATCCCTCCAGAATCCAGAAACTCTTATTGAGCGTTCTCATTTTTCTGACAATATAATTATTTGTATAAGTTCAATAAGAATCTATCCTCCTTGTAACAACTCATAATTTGAAAAATTGGTTATATGACCAAATATTTGACTGGAATGAATATCATATTTGAGAATGATGATACATGGAATCAGATATGAACAGACAGTTTTAAAGAGCTAAGATTGATTTCATGAAGCCAATGCTTACAGAGCCCTATTGGAAAAATCAGCCTTGTACCTGATTTATAGTAATCCCAGCATAGAGGTGAGTAAATAAGGTCTATTTCTGGAAGGCCTAGAAAACTTAGGATATTTTGGGGACGTCAAGAAGAGAATACTCCCAGATCTATAGGTACTGTAGGTGAAGTCTAGTGGCAAGTTCTTGGCTTGGCTTGCTAGACTTGAGACACTTTTAAAAGTCTAATCTGAGATTACTTATGAAAAGTTCCAGCAAAGCAAACTTAAAACGGTCTATGTGGTAAATTGCCATTTTTTGCTGCACATAGGTAAATAATCAGGCTAAATACAATTAGACTAGATTTATTTTGTAAATGAAAATGATCTTAATGGGTTATCTTTTGTTGAAATTGAGAGTGACTATAGAGAGAAATGTTATGTTTCCATAGAAAACTATAGCACACCTTTGTGAGTTGTTACATTTTTTCCTGTTCATTGTCTTTGAGCTATTTTTCACCTCCTCTTAAGATACATGTGATTTTTTACTCTATCTACCTGTAAATTAGACTGGGCCCTGCTGTCTTGTGTATTTGTCGGTCCTTACCAAATTCTCTATTCTTTTAGTTCCCTTCAATGTCTGGCTACAACATTCCAAATTAACATTTCCAATTTGTCTCCCACCCTCCTGACTTAGCATCACTGAAAACTAAAACTTGACTGTCCAGATCTTTACTGGGACTCTAGGTTGTCTTGAGCTGACCTTCCCCTCAAGATCTAAAGAAGCCTTTGAAGGCAAAGCTGGACAGCTTGATATAAACTGCAAAGAACTCACCACCACAAACAGATTGGGCAAACTGTGCCCGCTGCAGTGCGGGCCACTCGAGCAGTTCACCAAACACCTGCATCTTCCATGCTCTTCTCCTGGAAATAACCATTACCCTGTCACTGATGTCTATGACATCACCAGAGACATTCAAACTTTAAACCAGAAAATCTGTCAGATTGCCACTGCTGTCCTTACCCGGCCACCTGAAGATGCTTTGATCCCCACATCTAGAAATCTTCTCTGCCGGCTGCTCTCCAGGCTCGGAAGCTGGGTTCATAGTCTGTTTCAACATTTCATCTTTGTTTTTCTTTTGTCTTCATAGAAATCTCACTGACAAAATGCCTGATGGCTCACCATCCAGCAAATCGCCTCTATTTGATATTGCCAAGTCTCACCAGGTGGCTCCAATGTTCCTTAATGAATGCAAGGGGACCACATGAGAAATATACACGTTGTTCAGAGGGAAGAAGAATGTCTCTTGTACAAGAAGGATTCTCTCCTTGGCCAAACTTGAATCAATCTCCACTAACCCCTCTTCTCAACTAAGCTTTGACCTTCACCCCATCCTGTCTTTGGCCTCTCTAGCCTAGTCTTAGTGAGAAATCTGCTCAATTTAGTGAGAACCTCCCCCCTCGATATCTGATGAAGTTCCTCATTCTCCACTTGTGATGTCTAAGTCTTTGGCTTGCTATTAGCAAGAATCTTGTGAGATGAAGTTAACAAGAGCTCTTTACCCTTAATGTCTCCTCTTAGGAATTTTTCATTCCCTGATCCCCTCACCTTGCTCCTTGGCTATAAATCCCCATCTGTCTTTACTCAGAGTTGAGCCCAATCTCTCTCAACTATTATAATACCCTTATTGTAATAGTCTTGAAGAAAGCCTAGTGTCAGAATAATTTTTTCTTTAACAAAGGCAAGCCCTCCTAACTAAAAAAGTCAACAAACAGCATTGCTAGAAGTAAGAAATGCAGAATGTGTATTTTCAGTAAACTGCAGAAGAGACAGTTTAAATATCCCATATAGTTATTTTTCACTGATGATCAGAGACTACTTAATTCTGTTATAAGCAGTACACCATAGTGATTAAGAGCATAGGTTTTGCAGAAAACTCTGTTTGATTCCTGGCTCTGCCACTGACTGTAGAGGACTTTTGGAAATTAAAAAATACCTCTAATTATCATTCATCTGTAAAATGGGAGTGTTGTACATACCTTATGAGTTTGTTG
>NW_012153396.1:7348429-7356298 GCF_000956105.1 Propithecus coquereli
TATGAGTCTTTTTAATTATTAGCCCCATTTTACAGTTGAAGAACTGAGGTGCAGAAAAGTAATCTGAATTTTTTCAAAGGTTTTAATGCTTATTTCTACTTTCTCTTTTAAGGACCTACATAACCAAATGTCAACTGCACCATTTTCCCTTGGAAGTTCCAGATCCCTAAAATTCATATGTCTGTAATTGAACATGATCTTTCTTTCCATATATATTTCCCACTTTGTATTGTGTAGTTCAAACTGAGCCATCTTAGCTGCTACCTGGACAGAACCCACCTTTGAATAAGACAAAGAAAGATTAAATAGAGATAACAAATGAAGGGAAAAGCCAGAACTTGGATTTTGCCATGTCTTAGGCCTGGATTATTATTATAGGACTTCTGGATGTATGAGCTAAGAAATAAGCATATGGAACCACAGTCAAATCGTGTTTATTTATCTTGCATTTCAAAGATCACAGTAAGGACACATTTTGATTTTTCAGATTCTAAGTACACTTTAGAAACTGGGTTAGCATCCCAGGTTTCTCTGTAAAGAACAGACACTGGTTTAGAGTCCGAGACTCCTACGTTCAATGGACATAGAGGCTGGGTTAGAGTACCAGGTTCTTTGCTTGTGAGGAATGAATATTTAAGAACATGGGAGCTTCTCAGCTGACTGAAACCACCCACAGCCCTTTTGCAAAACCCTGCTGACTGTAAGTTCTGCCACTATGGCGCTAACTCTGTCTGCTTCCTTTCTTGCTGGCATGATTTCACTAAGGATAATTTGGAACTTGAATGTCTTCCCCAAATGGGCTCCTGTATGACCTCTCCCTCCCCTTATTTCTGCTCCTCCTTCCTCCCTTCATCATCTTACCACCTTGACTCTCATCAAGTTCCCTCGAATTCTTTGTTCTGCCCCGCTTCAAGCCTCTACGTTTTCAGAACCTCTGTTCAGCCTTTGCCAGACATTTTCCTTCCCATTCCAATCCCTCAACTCCCTACAGCCACTTGAATTTTAGGCTCTTGCCCCGAATGGGGCTCTCAAGGAACTCAGGGACCCCCAAAAGCAACTACATGATAGGACAAGAAAAACCCCAAGCCTCCTTCACATATAATGGTAAAATGTTTTAGCCTTAATGTTGAGCAGGTAATCTTGTCCCATTTGTCAGAAACACAATTTGGATAAAAATAGCAAGTGAGACAAAGATAAGGGCTAATTATTTTATATAAACCAGTGTGTTTTATATCATTGTGTTTATCTTACTTATGGCTAAAATTTTAGAATGAACACTATAAGATCTCAGTTTGCATCTGTCTGTAGGTTGATGCATGCATGTACATATGTTATTGTATTTGTGATTTCTACCTCCAAATGGTATTACCAAATTAATTCATAAAATTCTGTAAAGGAGTTCTATTCTGATTGATTTCAAGATAAATAAGACTTACATAAAGTAAATAATACTCAAATTCACCAAAATATAGACATTAAACTAAATGCTTTTTAAGTTTATGTAATTTGGGTAAATCTTGGGCAAGTAAGACTCGTTTAATGTTGTTGGTTTAATAAAACTATGACAAGAACTCTGGGGTACAGAATTCTGATGGAATCGCTTAAATAACTTTGAGACCACACCACTGGGATGAAGTTAGATTTTTAGAACTCTAGTGGAAAAACTAATGTTTTTTGAGACTGCTAAACCAAGATCAAGGAGGACAAGAATTAATTACATAACGCTGAATGAACTGATAAAAAATGACTATCACTGTCATGGCTTTTGGGGAAAACATCACTGGTTCTTTAATGTTCTGTTTTCTGGATATAAGGAACCCCTTTCTCTTTTCTCCTAAGCTGTGTATTATTCACAGCAATTAGTATATTATACTTTTGCAAGTATAAATGACACATTTTTTTTTCTCCCTGACTGATCCCTCCAGAATCCAGAAACTCTTATTGAGCGTTCTCATTTTTCTGACAATATAATTATTTGTATAAGTTCAATAAGAATCTATCCTCCTTGTAACAACTCATAATTTGAAAAATTGGTTATATGACCAAATATTTGACTGGAATGAATATCATATTTGAGAATGATGATACATGGAATCAGATATGAACAGACAGTTTTAAAGAGCTAAGATTGATTTCATGAAGCCAATGCTTACAGAGCCCTATTGGAAAAATCAGCCTTGTACCTGATTTATAGTAATCCCAGCATAGAGGTGAGTAAATAAGGTCTATTTCTGGAAGGCCTAGAAAACTTAGGATATTTTGGGGACGTCAAGAAGAGAATACTCCCAGATCTATAGGTACTGTAGGTGAAGTCTAGTGGCAAGTTCTTGGCTTGGCTTGCTAGACTTGAGACACTTTTAAAAGTCTAATCTGAGATTACTTATGAAAAGTTCCAGCAAAGCAAACTTAAAACGGTCTATGTGGTAAATTGCCATTTTTTGCTGCACATAGGTAAATAATCAGGCTAAATACAATTAGACTAGATTTATTTTGTAAATGAAAATGATCTTAATGGGTTATCTTTTGTTGAAATTGAGAGTGACTATAGAGAGAAATGTTATGTTTCCATAGAAAACTATAGCACACCTTTGTGAGTTGTTACATTTTTTCCTGTTCATTGTCTTTGAGCTATTTTTCACCTCCTCTTAAGATACATGTGATTTTTTACTCTATATACCTGTAAATTAGACTGGGCCCTGCTGTCTTGTGTATTTGTCGGTCCTTACCAAATTCTCTATTCTTTTAGTTCCCTTCAATGTCTGGCTACAACATTCCAAATTAACATTTCCAATTTGTCTCCCACCCTCCTGACTTAGCATCACTGAAAACTAAAACTTGACTGTCCAGATCTTTACTGGGACTCTAGGTTGTCTTGAGCTGACCTTCCCCTCAAGATCTAAAGAAGCCTTTGAAGGCAAAGCTGGACAGCTTGATACAAACTGCAAAGAACTCACCACCACAAACAGATTGGGCAAACTGTGCCCGCTGCAGTGCGGGCCACTCGAGCAGTTCACCAAACACCTGCATCTTCCATGCTCTTCTCCTGGAAATAACCATTACCCTGTCACTGATGTCTATGACATCACCAGAGACATTCAAACTTTAAACCAGAAAATCTGTCAGATTGCCACTGCTGTCCTTACCCGGCCACCTGAAGATGCTTTGATCCCCACATCTAGAAATCTTCTCTGCCGGCTGCTCTCCAGGCTCGGAAGCTGGGTTCATAGTCTGTTTCAACATTTCATCTTTGTTTTTCTTTTGTCTTCATAGAAATCTCACTGACAAAATGCCTGATGGCTCACCATCCAGCAAATCGCCTCTATTTGATATTGCCAAGTCTCACCAGGTGGCTCCAATGTTCCTTAATGAATGCAAGGGGACCACATGAGAAATATACACGTTGTTCAGAGGGAAGAAGAATGTCTCTTGTACAAGAAGGATTCTCTCCTTGGCCAAACTTGAATCAATCTCCACTAACCCCTCTTCTCAACTAAGCTTTGACCTTCACCCCATCCTGTCTTTGGCCTCTCTAGCCTAGTCTTAGTGAGAAATCTGCTCAATTTAGTGAGAACCTCCCCCCTCGATATCTGATGAAGTTCCTCATTCTCCACTTGTGATGTCTAAGTCTTTGGCTTGCTATTAGCAAGAATCTTGTGAGATGAAGTTAACAAGAGCTCTTTACCCTTAATGTCTCCTCTTAGGAATTTTTCATTCCCTGATCCCCTCACCTTGCTCCTTGGCTATAAATCCCCATCTGTCTTTACTCAGAGTTGAGCCCAATCTCTCTCAACTATTATAATACCCTTATTGTAATAGTCTTGAAGAAAGCCTAGTGTCAGAATAATTTTTTCTTTAACAAAGGCAAGCCCTCCTAACTAAAAAACTCAACAAACAGCATTGCTAGAAGTAAGAAATGCAGAATGTGTATTTTCAGTAAACTGCAGAAAAGACAGTTTAAATATCCCATATAGTTATTTTTCACTGATGATCAGAGACTACTTAATTCTGTTATAAGCAGTACACCATAGTGATTAAGAGCATAGGTTTTGCAGAAAACTCTGTTTGATTCCTGGCTCTGCCACTGACTGTAGAGGACTTTTGGAAATTAAAAAATACCTCTAATTATCATTCATCTGTAAAATGGGAGTGTTGTACATACCTTATGAGTTTGTTGTATTAGATGTTAATAATTAATATATGTAAAGCATTTACAAAATTACCTGGCACAAAATAAATGTTTAACAAGTGTTTGTTATGTTTATTCTCTTCATACCCCTACCCTAGTATGGGTTTTGGATATCCAACAGAGCTTTTGATAACTTTTCAAAGTTTACTTATTTATCTATATAATAAAATCCTGCTCAATCCCAGGTAGATCAGGTCAACCATGGGGTTAAATCAATTGGATTGAGTTAGGATAGGAAATGTTTCTTTGGAGTAGGTCTCCAGCATGCTGTGTGTGGTATAATATAAGAAAAAAGATATTAGATTCTCATGGTAACCAAATGATGGGGTTATCACCACAAATACCCCCCAAAGCAGCTCAAGATACTTTCTCCTACTTCTCATCATCCATGAGTATTATTGTTGCATTCTTAAGTGCTCTGAAGATCACTGATGATGTTTTATACTTCTAGCAGGCTAATTATTTCAGGAAATAGCTAAGGAAATTGTACTTACAACCAATTTTTGACCTTAATTAGTATAAAAACAATTTTCTCTTTTTCAGTGAATATTCTTATAAGGAAAATCAAGTTCCAGAAAAGAAAGCTTGGTTCAAACCATTATAGTATGGTAATGGTCCTTTAAAACAATTCAAAGTACATTTTAGCTTTTGGTCATGTTGCTTAATTTTCTAACTAGAGGTGCAATTTGCAAACTCCAAAATCTCTGTCAATTATGGGTAAGAAGAAAATTTGCCACATAATTATCACTAACCATGAAATAACTTAATTCATACAAATGGGCATCTTTTATATATTTTTCCCCTTATGGTTACATAGTCATATGAATAATAAAGTTCTAAAGGTCAAGAAGAAAATTGCCTCTACCCACAAAGCTCCCAGGCCATTATTTGAGATTGTAGAGTAGATTATACCCACCCTGTTGAGGGACAGAGAGGGTGTTAGAAGTTTATCAAACTTCTGTGACCACTGAACCAGACAGAAACATGACACATTCCATTGTTTCAGTGTCCAGAGACCTGTCATGATGCCCAGATATGCACAGAAGTATTCAAACCACGCGTGGCATCTTTTGCGAGCAGGTAATGAAGTCCTATTTTCCAAGGGACCCATTCCTACTTACCCAATTTTGAACAAAGAGAAAAAATGTGTTTCACTTTAAACATTTTTTATGTGACCAACACCATAAGTTCCTATAGGGAGCATTAAGTTATCTCTGACACATATTACAATATACAGATGCACGTTTGCTCCTCTACTAAAGCACCACTAAATTCAAGCCTTATTTCAGAATTATTTGTCTTTCCTGTTTTCCAACCTGATATTGATTTCCTGGATGGCTGAAACCACCTTTCCCTTATCTTTGCATCATTCACGCTATCAGAGTCTGATGCTTTGTAACCAGAGGCATCCAATATATATTTTTAATTTAGTTGATTATTGTTCATCTCTAAAACCAGAAGTTATGTGTTTATTTATGGGAAAAGGGGCTTTAATGACTTAATATCTTTTGATTAAAAAGTAAGCTATTTTGCCATTCTAATTGCCATGGACCTGAGAATAGAGTTTCACTGAGATGACTTTAACACAATGAAGGACAAGAAATAATTGTTTCCTCAGTCCAAAATGCCAACATTTTGCAAATTATGTCACAAAACTCGCCATAGAAACATGTCGCTTTTGTTTTTTTCCAAGAGCAATTTGAAGGAGGAAGAATACTGTTCAGTTTCTATAATGAAAGTGGTAGAATTTGTCCTTAAAAGTCATGCCGGAATTGTTTTTAAGGTTCGTATGACTGTAATTACCCTGGGGCTGAATGTAGTAAATGCAGTCTATAAAACAAAAAAGGAAATAAAATTAGCTTCACTCCTTAAATGAGTATGCTTTCTGACTATGAAGGAAGGGGGAAGGCATTATTTTTAAAAATCACATTCCTCATGAATTGTTGAACAGAATAGCTCACTAAAAGGACTTCTGCTAAAAATAAATACGGAAATCTTATGACAGCTTCCTATTTAAATAAAAGTATTAAAAATAAATAGTTCAGTGGATTTTTAAAAAACGTTAATCAGAGAAGGAGAATTGATGTATCTATTTTCTAATGCGTTTTCTGTGACAGCTAAGATTTAACCCATGTCCATATGATTTCTTTTGGCTAAGGTTTTACTCGTGTATATATGGACCATTAACCATCAACAATAAACCTTGCGCTTTGTGCTACAGTCAGACAATATGACAGAAGCCACAGACTCCTCTGAGGTAGACAAAGAGCCTACCAGTTTCCAATCTCTGCCTTATATGAAACTGTCTTCATGAGTCTGAGCAACCTCAGCCCACTCAAAATTGAGCTGGTTTTGGGATTTGCTCTTGGAACATACAAATAGGCTAAGTCACAGATCCCTATGGAAACAAGGAGGCCTATGTCTTCTTAAATACAGAGATTAGAAACTAGAGTCCATAATACCAACAAGAAGGTACTATGTGATTATAAAAAAGTAAAAAAAAAAAAAAGAGAGAGAGAGAGAGGAAAGGTTGGTCCATGAAATTCAACAGTTTAACTCCAGCTTAAAATCATTCAAAGCCTCCTGTTGCTCTTAAAATAAATTTTAAAGTCTTTATTAACAAGATCTTCATGATCTACATGATTTGTCGTCTGATGAACTGTCCAGCATTATCACTGGATTTTACCCACTAGATTTTTAGAATATGCATTTTAGAAGAATTCATTATACTTCCACCACGAACCAGGCACTGTGGTAGGTCCTGGGAATCACAGTTAAAATGGCAACTAAAGTCTAAAGGGTGAGAAAAATACTAAGTTAATTAATAACCAAATAACATTATGGCACATAGTAGGTATGATGAAATAAATAAGGAAGGAGTGGTAACAGAATAATGGAGTAGGAATTAGTCCAGGGATGGGGATAGGGCTTACTAAAAAAGTGATATTGAAGCACAGATCTGAAGTTTAAGAAGGAACTTTCCTTACCAAAAGACTGGAGAAACATTTCTAGGCTTAGGGAACCATTAATACAAAGGCCCTGAGATGGGGTCTGAGCACAGTGGCTCATGCCTATAATCCTAGAACTCTGGGAGGCCGAGGCAGGAGGATCACTTGAGGTCAGGAGTTCAAAACCAGCCTGAATAGGAGCAAGACCCTGTCTCCACAAAAAATATAAAAGTTAGCCGGGTATGGTAGCACGTGCCTGTAGTCTGGCACGTGCTGATGTAGGAGTATCACTTGAGCCCAGGAGTTTGAGGTTGCAGCGAGCCATGATCATGCCACTGCGCTCTAGCCCAGTGACAGAGTGAGAGTCTATCTCCATAAAAAAGAAAAAGATCATGAGATGGGAAGATGGAAAGTAGTTTATTAAATCAAAAAACAGTATAATTTCATGTCAGGAGGGAGGGAGGAGCTTAATGACACAAGACCTCGTAGGCCCCTATTAAGAATTTAGATTTTATTTGAGGCACAAGTATTAATGAAATGCACTATGCACTCTTTTTCACCTCAAGCTTTGGCACACATGGTCCCTCCTGTCTGACTCTCCTTCACCTTTTTCACCTAGCTAATTTTTAATCACTGATATCAGAGACCAGGTCAGAATTCAGTTTTGCATCCTCAGGGCTGGCTTACATTAGGTGTTTGATGAGTGAGGAAAATAATGAAAATAAAGAGACCATC
>NW_012153396.1:7366078-7369247 GCF_000956105.1 Propithecus coquereli
GAAGGGCATATACTAAAACGGTTTGTGTGTGTGTTTGCTCACCCTCTCTCTCTCTCTCTCTCCAAGATCTACAAAAACATGGACTAAAAATTACTCTTTCAAATTAAAGAACTAACATTCAGGGAAGTGAAAAGGAAGAGTTTCTATAAGCAATGTATATTTCAGCGTTGGTATTGGTAGGTGACCTTGGGGACATGGTAGATATTCAGTGAGTATTTCTAGATTTGTAGCACTTTAATTTTAGAACCTGAAGGGACTGTGGATAACTATCATTTATTGAGTGCATATGAGGAGTCAGGCATTTTGTTTAGATTATCTTGTCTTATCCTTACATTAATTCCTGAGTAAGGACTATTCTTATCACTGTTTGAAAGATAGGATAAATAAACATTGAAGAGGCCAAGTGACTTACCCAAAGATAGATCAAATGCTTGAAAGCCTCTATTTTAGCCTTTTTCCTCTGGATATAACTGATTCTAACCCCATTCTTTTAATAAGAAAAAAAGAAAGAAAAGGAAAAGAATTAATAATAAAAAACTAAGGTTTTGAGAAATTAAATATCTAGACTAAGGTCACATGACAAGTCCATGACAGAGTTGGACCTGGAAATTGTCTCAGTGCTATTATTTCAGAGCACGGACTTTCCTGCCATTCTATGTTACGGGTTGTTTTTAAGTTTATAGTATACTGGCCTGGAAGTCATGTGGTATAAATCTACAGCCTGCAGGGTGACTTTGGGCAAGTCACTTCACCGTTCTGACTTTCATGGTTTAATATTGGGACCTGTGGCTATCAGGCAAGACTCTTTCTATTTCTGAAATATTACAATTCTATGTTTCTGTAGTCTATGATGCTACTATCAACCTATATAGAAAATACCTAAGCTACAATCCCAACTTTTAACCAAACTGGTCAGTGTAGTATTATTTCCAGAACTGCAGTCATGGTCTTAGGAGTCAGAAAACATAAATTCAAAACCATTTCCTAGTTGTGAGACTTTTGGAAATTTACCTAATAGTTCTGAATTTCAGATCCCTTACTTGCAGAATGAAATTAAAAATTGTTCTACTTAGAGGGTGGTGAGGATTAAATGACATGTCTCACATAAATTCTGAAGAACTGGCAGAATTAAGCACTGGATGATGATAGTGGTGTTGGTGATCATGATGTCACATGATGGAGATAGTGACATTGGGAGATGTCTTGTGCTTATAAGGCTTATCAATTTGCTTCCGTGCTGTTAAATGCAACATAAATGTGTTCCTAATGTGGACATAGTCTTTGATAATGATGTGTCATAGAGACTAAAATATAATAGAAAAACATAGATGAAGATGAATTACTGAAGTTATACTAGAGGCTGGTAAAGCCACAAGTACTATGACTAATATGACTAATCTCTCTGTCTCTCATTCCTCCCTCTCTTCCTCTCCTGCCCTCCCATCCTCTCTCCTTCTTTTTTACCTCCTCTCTTCTTTTTCTCTCTCATAATGAAACTGATTTAAATAGATGATTTTCCTATCAAGACAATAACATCTTTATAAACATATAAAATTGTATATAGGTTATGATGCCAATTTGGTAGAAAATATATATCAACTTATAGAAATGCACATGTGACAAACTTACACATATGAATACATATGTACATTTTATATAAAAATTTCTCTAAATGTTAACATATCTGGATTATGAATTATTGGTTTACGTTTTTCTTTATAAATTTCTGCCTTTCATAAATAAGTGTGCATTACCTGTAGTATAAGGGCGGAGGCTTTTTAAGTCATAAACACAGCAAAAAGATTGTAAGGAAACATAGTCCATCGGAATCTTAACAATGGTTATTTCTTGGTGGTAGGATTGAAGGTAATGTTAGTTTAACTCTTTATCAACTACTACTTTACAATTCTTTTTGAGTATGAAGTACTTTTATAATGTGTTTAAGGATTATTTAAAACCATGTAAAAATACTCTAAAAGAATATGGTAAATATATTTCTGCCTACTATTCAATCATTTGATTTATGAGTTTAAACAGCTCTTCCTGGGAGATATCTGTACCCTCACACTTCAAAAGGTCATAAACTGTTTGACATTGAGCAAGTTATTTAATCTATGCTTCATTTTCTCCTTCTGGATAATGAAATACAAACATGTCCCTTATAGGGTTATCATGAAGATTAAATGAGAAAATGTACACAGAGTGCCTATAACAGTGTTTGGCACTTAATCTACCCCAAATCCCCATTCCTCCCAATCTACCATCCTCTGCTATTTCTACTGATGTCTGAAGGATGGAGAAGATGGAAGCCTCTTGGCCAACAAATTTCTGCTTAATTCCACCTTCCCCCCAGTCCCTATGACATCTCTTCACTCCCATCCCATTCAAATCTGTTAAGAGGTCTGCGAAAGATCATAACCATTAGGATGGCACCATGTAATCAAAGAATTACTGCCTAATCTAACTAACCGGTATGGATGTCTTCAAAAGGAACAAATAGCAAGTTGAATTATGATCCTGAAGCAAAGGCTTGTTTACCGCAGTGCTTGTTCGCAAGCTTAAATGTGGGACAATTTGTCTACAGAGAGTGGTCTCAATGCACAGTCGTCCTCATCAGTTCCAGTGACCTTCTCAAATGACGTGGCTTTGAACAGAATTGCTTTGGATAAAATGTCACTTCGATTCACCGTGCATTTAAATCTCATGCTGCTCACCCATAGTCTCTGCCACACAAACTCTGCAATTCCTTATTTACTGACAAGCCAAAATAAAAACATAAACTTGCAGGAAACACTTGAATCTGACTTCACAATGTGAGGAAGTCCTGGGATTTAGTGATTGTTTATTACCTTATGGTGTACACAGGTGTCTGTCTGATCTGGGAAGATGCAAGACGGATCACAAACTCCTTGCTGAAAAGGATTGTGCTACTAAATCAAGAACTTCAGCAACAATTTTGCTGTGCCAAAAGTAAAGCAGATGTCTTTCCTGTGGCTGTTTATCACAGATTGTATCAGATGGTCTGGCACGTGGTAGACATTTGATAAATCTTTATTTGAACAAATCAGTAAATAAACAAATAATTAATTTTAACTTCTCATCTACATCTTAGTTTCCTGGATAGTACATACAAATCTTAGCAATGAGTCTGCTTTATTGAATGTCTGAG
>NW_012153396.1:7369557-7371087 GCF_000956105.1 Propithecus coquereli
CCATTCTGCTTTCCCAAAATTAGAACAGGTTATGTACAATAAACCCAAGAGAAGCTTCTAAAGCCCTATCTTTTTAATTGCATGTATAAAGCATCAATTTCTCCCTTAGATGTTTCCTGTAAAAATATCGTGACATGAATGCATGTCCGTAAGTTTCGTCACCTTAAAGGAGAAAGGTTTTAATATAAGAAGTGATTGATATAATTCCTACTGTTAGCAATTATGATGATAATAACACTAGTACTACTAGTAATAGTATCTACAATTTTTCCATTTTTTCCCTAATCAGAAGGAAGCTTTGATGTGCCTGTTTTCTATGTGGCTACGGTTCAATGAAGGAGATAAAGAGGTTTCTTGATCTAACAGATGAAATGTTTTGTGCTTTGTCGTGTAATCATGTGGTTGCCTACTGATTCAAATCCTGAGTCAAAAGAAGTTATACACAGAAAGAACATTAGCTATGAGATCTCCTGAGATAAGAACTCAGCCCAAAAGGACACTTAGCATTACATACTGAGCAATTAACCAACCCTATTAGAAACTCTGTCTTAGGATATTTGAAGGCAAGATTGCATAGATGCACATAAAGTGCATGACACAGTAGCTGGTACAAGATGAGTACTAATAAATAAAACTACTGTTATGAATTGCTATAGAAGCACACAAGGTAGTCCAGAAGCAAAGACAATCTGAGTAATCTCCATAAGAAATCACTGAGGAGTTACTAAGGTGGCTTCTGAGCATCCTGATTTCCTTTAGTATCCTCAGAATTAATCCCATAGCCTCAGTAAATCTCCGATCTTGCCACCTGAAAGAGCCTAACTAGACAGAAGTGGCTATCACCCATTAGCATGCTGTATATTTTATCCTATGTAATGGAAACCATTTAGTGTGTTTGGGCAGAGAGAATAGTGTCACTTGTCATCTTTCTGTCCCCAAACTTTGTTCAGTGAACATGTTAATCTCTTTGGTTTAACAGGGGAAAAGGGGTTTACCTTCATAAATTTCTAATATTCAGAAGTATGCCTTATTTAGCGAATCAATCCAATCTTGTATGCCACACTTTTCGTATGTCTGAATCACCAAGGAATATTTTGAGATAAAATGAAAGATGTAAGAAAACTAAAAACTCAAGACTTAAGTATAGACTCTTCTTTTAAGGATGTACTTAATGATTGCTTCGTCATTTTTCCTTTCTTTTAATATTTGAGGACAAAGTTGAAAGCAATAGTTATAGTCAATACATCAACATGTACCAATAATTTATATAATTGAGAAGAACAGGACAATGCCACTCGAAGGCAGATATGTAGTGTAAGATGCTTCCAAACTGCAAAATGTTAGAACTGCATCGGTTAAGAGCACACAGCATAGCTCTTACTTTCTGCTAATAGTTACAAAGACAATAGCATGCCTGCTTGCTTTTACCTTGAAAAAGAGAAAGTTTAACTAGAAAAGATCCAGGAAAATGAAACAATGCATAAATCTAGATGTAATACTTAAAATGAAGAGATTTCAAATACAAATTCT
>NW_012153396.1:7374642-7376830 GCF_000956105.1 Propithecus coquereli
GGAGGATGGAATCACCTGGTCTTTTCACACTCGTGTCAGGCTCCAAGACAGAGACCACTGAAGACCAGCACTACTGAGTGGCTTGTCTTCCTCGCGGCACGTCCACCTGGCATCTCAGGGATCTGAGTGCAAATGTTCCAGAGTCCATCATCTATGCAGAAAACACTTGGGCCATACTCTATTTCCCACCCACCCCTGGCTTTATTTAGGTATAATTAACAAAAATTGTATATATTCAAGGTGTACAATGTGATGATTTGATATATACACATTTTAATGACAACCACAAACTGATCAATCAACATCAGACATAAAAAAGAAGAAAATCCTATCCTGCCATTAGGGACAACATGGATGAACCTGGAGGTCATTGTGCTACACGATATCTGCCATATTCTATGGATTGAAGAGTTGCAGCCACCCAGACTGAAAGAGAAGATACATAGTCCCCACCACTTGATGAGAGGACGATCAATATATTTGGGGGCCATGAGAATTAAAGATATTAAGGAACTTGACAAAGTTTCAGACCTGGAATTGGGACCTAGGTCTTTTAAATCCAAAGCACAGACCATTTAGTCTCCAATTCAAATGGCAAACTGAGGTTTTCATAAGGGAATTTCTTTGGAATTTGTTTCAACAACTAACAGAAAATAATAGGGGGAACACTGTGTCACCAACAACTAATTTATATTTTAAGGGGGTTTAGTTTGTATGGTAAAGTATTTCCCTGTAAACTTTTTTCTCAATGAACACTTACAGAAAAAAAGCAACAATGATATATTGCAGTCCAGTCTGCCTGAATTATAACAAATTTCAAGTTAACGAAGTCTGAACTAATCAAATTGAATGCAGCAATAATCGTGCAGTGCCAGGAAAAGAAAGGAGAATGGTTGTTGAGACTTTGTTTTGCTTTAGACGAGGAGGCTGTGGCTTTCAAGGTACTTGCTAATTAACTGTGCATGTACACACACAGATCCCTCAATCCGGTGTTTATCAAGAACACAAATATGTCATATTCTGGAAGTCTTCCCCTTATGAATTGCATAGCAGACCACAGCCCTAATTAACACTGGAATCCACTCTTAGACTTTAACTGGCTTAAGTTAAAGTCTTAAGTTAAGTTAACTGACTTTAACTGACTTTAACTGTGGTTGCTTTAACTGACTTAAAAGATCATCCTGTCCTAGGGTCAGCAAACGCTATAAGGTCCAAAGGGTAAAGATTTTGGCTTTTCAGGGCATTTAGTTTCTGTTGCAACTATATAACTGTTATGGTAGCCCAAAAATGATTATGGCCAATACATAAACAAATAGGCCTGCCTGTATTTAATAAAAATGTATCTATGAAGACTGATAACACATCAGGTTTAGCCCTTGGGCTATAGTTTTCTGACTCTTGTCCAAACTTTTTATTTTACAAATGAGAAAACTGAGGCCCAAAAAGAATAGTACATTTTGCTTTACCATGTGAACCTAAAAGCAGTGGTTGGAATTACTTAGATCTAAAAAAATTCCAATAATGAAAACACATGCTTGATTTCATGAGTTTTTCTTTTTCTTTTTTTAGAGATAGGGTCTTGATCTGCTGCCCAGACTGATGCGCAGTGGCACAATCATATCTCACTGTGGTCTTGAACTTCTAGGCTCAAGCAATCCTCCTGCCTCAGCTCCCAAAGAGTAGGTGGGACTACAGGCAGGTACCACTCTGCCTGGCTAAGATTTCCTGAGTTTTAAACCATCTTCTGATTCTTATCATCATCAATAAATATTTATTGATTACCTCCCTGCGTCTAAACTTCTGTATGCTGCATTTGGTTTGCAAAATATCCCTCTAGCTGAGTTACATTGATTACACTGTTTCCTCTTTAGTCCTACCAAAGCTGTTTAAAACCCCTCTGGTTGCATAAACTCACAATATGCAAGTCTAAATGTGCTTAATTTTCTTTTATTGAAGCTTCTACTAGTCTTTGGATCTCTTCAACTATACCTTAGTAGAGGACCCAGACAACAAATGACAGTGGCCTGTTAATGATGCCATATCTCTTAGCTAACGGCAGTTAGTATTTTCTACTCATATCAAACACCAGATATCTCTGTGTGAACACCTGCCTGGTAGAGATGCTTGCATTGCCCATAGAACAACTACTTTTTCCCCTCCTCCTCCCCTCCTCTGTTCTCCTGACAAC
>NW_012153396.1:7380565-7382659 GCF_000956105.1 Propithecus coquereli
CCTCTTTCCCTGATTCCCTCCCTCCAGCCCCTTCTCCCACTTCTATTCCCTGAGATCACTTTCCAAAATAAACTACCTGCATGAAAGCTCTTGGGTGAGATTTAATTATCCAAGATGCAAATTATCCAAGGGGTACTCAAAGTATGACATACCTCAAAGTATGTAAAAGAATGAAAGCAACTATGAATAATATTTATGAACATACACTATCTACCTGGCATTCAGTTTGTGCTATCTCATTTAATCTTCATCCCTGTCTTATGTTGCCTATTGTGTTCCCCTTGATCCACAATAGAAATGTGGGGTTCTTAAAGGTAATAGAATTCACAGAGGTCCGATATAGCTAGTAAGAGATAAAATAAGGACCTCAAATCTTGATTCTCTGATTCCAAACCCACCTTCTTTTCACCATGCCACAGAGCCTCCCTGTTATATAAAAGAGCCAAGGTTGGCCTCCGTGCAGTGGCTCCTCCGTTGCTTACAGGCAGCTGAGACCCATTGGCTCAAAAGCTCTTTGGTGCCAAATTCAAAGTTTTACATATCCAATTGTTTTAAATACAACCATAATAAGCAGATTTTGCCATTTAGAGCCTGCTTGCTTTGATACCCCGCGAAACTGCCCCATATCTGCTAGTCATCGCAGCTAAGATAAACCCCAGTGCAATAAACACCCTAAGCCACTGCAGCTTTTTGCAGTACTCAGACCCACAGACTCCCCGCCATGCTGTTGAGTGACATCACCTAGACACATGCCCCCTTTCTGATCTTCCTTTTCTCCAGGAGGTTCTTGTCCTTCTGTCCTTCTGGATGGCACCCCTGTCCCCTCCTCTAACCTCTGGACAGTCTCATGTGTTGAGACTTCCCCACATGCAAACCTGTCAAGGGGTCTCCCAAATGAAACTCATATGTTCTACTGCCCCCTGGTGGTCATATCTTTTTTCTTGTTCAGCCTCAAACTCTGTGGACTCCCGGCATGCCCACTCCAGCTTGATGACTCTTCTAGTGTGTTTGTCTGGCTAGCATGATAAAAAATTTCCCTTGAAAATGGAAAAAGTAAAAATGAAAACTAAGAAACTCAAGACTTGTTTAATAGAACAGAAAATAAATCTATAAAATGCATGACCACAAGAAATAGCCCAGGACGAAAATACAATTTGATGCCAAGAAAATTCAGATTAATTCAAAGATGATAAGGCCACACTGGCTTATTAAGATTGAGATTGCCACATGTCCTTAATCTTTCAGATTAGAGTCAAGAAAGTTAAAAAGCTGAAAGGAGGAATCTTTATTAGATTATATAGGTGTCTTCCATGACCTCCTAGCATACATCTTAGTAACTAGAAAATACTTAATGAATGTTCATTAAAATAAAAGCAATGTTTTTCATATCCATTCATTCAGTATTAGTGTTAGAAAGGAAATGTTCAGCTGGGAGGCCCTTGAAGCAGAACCAAGAGGATTTTGGCCAATTTGGGTCTAAATCTGTAGTATCTGAATCTATTAATATTTTATCTAATGTATTTTGTTAATTTTCACAAAGCTCCTGTGCTACCCAACAAAAGACCAATTTGATTCATGGCCAAGAGTTGGGCAAATTTAAGCTCTGCACTTTACTAATTTTCAACATTGCTGTCAATTAAAATTTCCAAAATATTCTAAAATGTCCCTTAATTTTATAATCTGGCATGTCACAATAATCCTCAAGTTACATATTACAAATTAGAGCAATAAGGAAAAATTAAAGAAATTTGGAATGTATTTTGGGTTGTTACAATGAATGAAGGCTATGTCTAGAAAGCAATAGTTGAGTGCCAAGGATGGCAAACATCCTACAATGCATGGGAGAGTTTTATCCTGTGAAGACTTTAACCATATCCTGCATGACTTCTGACTACCTCTTGCATGCAAAGACTTCGTGCTTCCTCAGGTCTGTACTTGTAGATTTTACAATTTATTCTGGCATATTTTTCCTATTTTACAAAGCATTATCCTTCCTTCTTCTATTATACTCAAATAAGTCTGGTTGGCTAATACTTAATCTGAAATTAGGTTTTATTTTGGCATCTTCTTGTATAAATTCTCTTTTAATTTCCT
>NW_012153396.1:7382784-7384679 GCF_000956105.1 Propithecus coquereli
TGACCCTTGTGCTTCTGGTGGGCCTTCCCTCCTGTTGGGCTGGCTTGCCAACTGCATCATGTTTGACTCACAATTTGGCATCTACAGCGAGTTCATGAGACAAAATTGAATACAGTTATCATTTCCCTTGAAAATCCTTTGGAAGAATGGCATTATAGACACTGAAATATCTTTTTTTTTTTCTTCCAGCTTTGAACCAATTCATAGTTTCTTTCATTGAGTACTAGATGAAGTGGCTGTCTTGCTTTTGGAAGAAATTTTGTAGGAAAAATATGCTTCTTTAAGCACTATAATTCTCCAGGATTTCATGTGGTATTTTCACTAGGAGAAAGGAGTGACCAAGGGAATAGCAAATTCTCATTTTCCAGCTTATGCTTATTCCTGGCATATGCTAACTGAGTGGAATAGTTACAGGAATGTCTTGCACATTTTAAATGTTCCATTCCTATCCCCTCTTAGAAAAGCCAGTAAAATGGAAGTTGCATAAATTAAACGTGCCTGTCTCCAGATGTCCTGGGTTCTTGTACGTATGCATCCTCTTAAATAATCACTGATGCTTTAAGTCAAGTAAGACAGCATTAATTTCTTGCAAACCAAAGTATCTAAACAGAGTAGAAAAATCATGTGTTTTATCACTTTATCTGCTTACTGAGAAGTAGACAATTGGAAATATCTAAAATTAGCTCTGCTCCAAAATCATCAAGGAGAACTGTAGAGCATGCAGCCCACAAAAACGTTATACCTCAGAGCTGAAAAATCAATGAGCTAGCTGATGGTTTTATAAAAAATGACCTATTCTTCCCAAGATGGTTTTTCCCATTATTGACTAGTTCAGCTTAGCATTCGTTTTTGAACACACCACGTGCTTTCCCTTTACCTACCTCCTGACCCATCTTGTATTCCAACCACTGCTGCAGCAACCAACTTCATGCAGGTTATAACCACAAAGCATTTCTCCCCAGTGATACCATTTCTATGACTTTCTGTCCTTGTGCCTCTGGCTTTGCAGTGTTAGTGTCGTTGAACAGCTACTAGGAACCACCCGGCACTCACACATGTGCAAACTAGAAGTGGAAAGGAGTTAATATTCCAAAGAGTAATCCTCGATCGGTTGGGCAGGGTGGAGGGTGATGTCCATAGGTACATTCTTTTTTCTTCTGTTCCTCTGTTGGATAATCCTGAGACACATTCAATATGCTCCTCAGACCACAAGTGACCACTCCAAAAAGTGATCATAGAAGACATTGGTACATAAACTTTCCCTCTTTCCCTGATTCCCTCCCTCCAGCCCCTTCTCCCACTTCTATTCCCTGAGATCACTTTCCAAAATAAACTACCTGCATGAAAGCTCTTGGGTGAGATTTAATTATCCAAGATGCAAATTATCCAAGGGGTACTCAAAGTATGACATACCTCAAAGTATGTAAAAGAATGAAAGCAACTATGAATAATATTTATGAACATATACTATGTACCTGGCATTCAGCTTGTGCTATCTCATTTAATCTTCATCCCAGTCTTATGTTGGCTATTGTGTTCCCCTTGATCCACAATAGAAATGTGGGGTTCTTAAAGGTAATAGAATTCACAGAAGTCCGACATAGCTAATAAGAGACAAAATTAGGACCTCAAATCTTGATTCTCTGATTCTTCTTTTCACCATGCCACAGAGCCTCCCTGTTATATAAAAGAGCCAAGGCTGGCCTCCGTGCAGTGGCCCCTCCGTTGTTTACAGGCAGCTGAGACCCATTGGCTCAAAAGCTCTTTGATGCCAAATTCAAATTTTTACATATCCAATTGTTTTAAATACAACCATAATAAGCAGATTTTGCCATTTAGAGCCTGCTTGGTTTGATACCCCGTGAAACTGCCCAATAGCTGCTAGTCATCGCAGA
>NW_012153396.1:7386759-7403016 GCF_000956105.1 Propithecus coquereli
GGGAAATACAAATTAAAAAAACAATGAGGTGTTACTACGTATCTACTACAGAGGCTCAAATCCAAAAAGCTGACAATACCTACTGCTGGTGAGGATGTAGAGCAGCAGGAACTTAACTCACTGCTCGTGGGAATACAAAATGGCACATCCACTTTGGAAGACACTTTTACGGCTTCCTCAAAGCTAAACATAGTCTTGCCATTGGATTCAACAATTGCATATTTAAGTATTTAGCCAACTAATTTGAAAATTCATTCCACACAAAAACCTGCACATGATACTTATAGCAGCTTTATTCAAAAATGCCAAAAACTGGACGCAACCGAGATGTTCTTCAAAAGGTGAATGGATAAACAAACTGTGGGATACTATCCAATGGGATACTATTCAGTGCAATACTCATCAGTGGGATAGTATTCAATTATAAAAAGAAATAAGCTATCAAGCCACTGAAGGCACAAATGAATCTTAAATGCCCATTGCTAAATAGAAGAAGCTAGTCTGAAAAGCTGCATATTGGATGAATCTATTTAGATGCCATGCTGGAAAATGCAAGACTACAGAAATAGTAAACAGACCGGTTGTTGCCAGGAGCTTAGTGGGTGGAGGTTTGAAGAGATGAGGCACATGGTATTTTTTAAGGCAGTGAAATTACACATGGTCCTTGACTTTAACAATGGTTTTAATTTACAATTTTTCTACCTTATGATGGGTTTATTAACTTCATCACAAATTGAGATGCTCCTTACGATTTACATGGGGTGATGGCTTCCATTGAATGCATATTGCTTTTGCACCATTGCAAAGTCAAAAAATCCTGTGTTGAACTTTCACAAGCCAGTGACCTTCTGCTGTGTGGCTAGAATCAAAGGCATTTTCTACTTAAGCTGTATCTGTCTGGAGATGGCACCATCGTAAGTTGGGGAGCATCTGCATCCTGCATGATACTGCATGGTGGATACACGACAGTATGTGTTCAACAGAATTTATAGCACAAAGAATGGACCTTGCTGAATGCAAGTTTTTAAAAAGACATTTAACAGGTTGGGAGATCCAAGGATGGAATGAAGAATGTGAAAAAATAATCCAACTATATTAGAAATGTATGAAACAACATTACTGAAAGGTGTGAAAAGAAAGTGCTGACCTAATGATTAATAACTGTGGAAACGAGTAGAGTCTGTAAGACTAAAGGCAAAAGAAACTATACATCAGAACTACAATCTAGTTGAACAAGTTGTTTCCCATGGGGATATGGGTTAATAATCTGAAATCATTATGTATGTTGTTATGTTCGAATTGTGTTTCTCCAAAAAATATATGTTGAAGTCCTAACAGTCAGTACCTGTGAATGTGACTTTATTTGGAATAGGGTCTTTGCAGATGCAATCAAGTTAAGATGAGGTCATTTGAGTGGTCCCCAATCCAATATGACTGTTGTTCTTACAAAAAGAGGAAAAGAGGCACAGAGATATAGGCACACAGAGGGAAGACAGCCAAGTAAAGACAGAGACAGAGATTGGAGTTATGCTGTCACAAACCAAGAAATACCTGGGGCTACTAGAAGCTAGAAGAGGCAAGAAAGGGTCCTCCCTAGAGGCTGTGGAGAGATCGTGGCCTTACCAACACCTGGATTTCAGACTTGAAGTTTCCAGAATGGTGAGACAATATATTTCTGTTGTTTTATGCCTCCCAGTTTGTGGTACTCGGAAATTAGTGCACAGCTAGCAATTAAGTCAATGGATACCAGAAGGTGGGAGCCAGGTTCCTTACTCCAGGATTGGGAAGTTACAAAGAAGTAAGGGAAATAGATGCAATGTAGTAATGGGTGGGAGTTAAGAGACAACAATGTAAATGGGGGAAACAAATGGGAGAGGAGCCAAATTTTTTGTACAAAACAATTTCAAAGAATTTATCTAGGTACCCCACCCTTAAAGAGGAGGAGCACAATTCCACACTCCTTATGAATGGGTTGTGCATAATGATATGTTTCAATATTGGTTCTTTAATAGTGACAAATGCACCATACTAATGCAAGATGTTAATAATAGAGGAATCTGGGTGTGGGGTAGATGGGAAATCTTCATAGTATCTTTGCCATTTTTCTGTAAATATGAAACTATTGCAAAATAAAAGTTTGCTGGAAAAAAATAAACCGGATATTTAGGTCTGAGTTTGAACCTTGTTCTAGCCCTTCTTTGTATGTAATAGGCAAGAGTTCAGTTTCTTATCTTTAAAATGGGGATGATCCCTTGTCTAGAAAACTGCTGTGAAGATTAAATGAACTGAAATATATGAAATATTTACCTGCTAGATTCTAACACATTTCCCTGGAGGATTCTAGAACATAGTAAATGTTGGTTTTCCTCTGTCTTTTTGAATATATTTTCTGGTCTACAGAAACCAAATACTTCATAGGATAAGGGGATGTTATAAAAAATAGTTAATTAAGATTTGAAAAATGGGCTTCTCACACTGTGCTTAAGTTTGGTGTGGATTTGGCCAAATATAAATTGCTTGTTGGTGAAGATGGGAGGTTGATTGGAAGTTATTAGTAAATTCTTCTTGGATAAGCCCAAGGTCAAGCAGTCCTCTACATATTGGCTGCTGGATGACCCTCCTCAATATACACTACTTAAAAGTGATGGTGGCCAGGCGCAGTGGCTCACGCCTGTAATCCTAGCTCTCTGGGAGGCCGAGGCGGGTGGATTGTTTGAGCTCAGGAGTTCGAAACCAGCCTGAGCAACCAGCCCCGTCTCTACTAAAAATAGAAAGAAATTAATTGGACAACTAAAAATACATAGAAAAAATTAGCCAGGCATGGTGGCACATGCCTGTAGTCCCAGCTACTCAGGAGGCTGAGGCAGGAGGATCGCTTGAGCCCAGGAGTTTGAGGTTGCTGTGAGCTAGGATGACGCCACGACACTCTAGCCCAGGCAACACAGTGAGACTGTCTCAAAAAAAAAAAAAAAGTGATGGTATCATGAGGCCCATTGGTGGTGGGAAACCTGCAGCCTTCAGATTTCAAGATTGTTCTTTTTTAAGCACCAAAGGGGGCAAGAAAAGCTTCATCTTTCTCTGCTGCACCCCTTTTAATAAAATGATTTGTTCTATAAAATTTGGATTCAGTCAAAAGGCTATACTTAAGGACCTAGAAGGCCACAGGTTTCCCATCCCTTGGCTTTTTTTTTTTTTTTTCTTTGACAGGGTCTTACTCTGCTATCCAAGTTGGAGTGCAATGGCATCATCATAGCTCACTGTAGCCTCAAACTCCAAGGTTCAGGTGATCCTCCTGCCTCAGCCTCCTGAGTAGCTATGACTACATGAATGCACCACCATTTCCACCCCCTAATTTTTTATTTTTTGTAGAGACAGGTTCTGAAAATATTGTCTAGGCTGGTCTCAAATTCCTGGCCTCAAGCAATCCTTTCGCCTCAGCTTCCCAAAATGCTGAGATTACAGGCATGAGCCACCATGCCTGGCCAGTTTTATGGTTTAAACCAATAAGCCCATCTTGATACTCAGTCAGACAAACTTTAATTAATTTATTAATATTTGAAATCTTGTTCTTCCTTAACTTTATCCCTATCTACTCATGTTGCATTCAATTTGAAGAGACTGTCTAATATAAAAGCCACACAAAGTCATTGTGGGTCTATATACTTTTGTTTCCCCTATCAGAGGGCCATGCTTTAACACGTAACCTTTTAAACTTTGCAGTCTCCAAAATTTATACCATGGGTGCCTCTAACTGTGTAACAATAATGTTTAACCAAACAAAAGCTAGTAATGTGTGAATGCTACAGGATATAGTTTTGTCTTTGTGCACTAGGAATAATTTTGTCTTGGCTCTCCCAGTTGTCTTTCTCCCTCCCTCCCCATCTCTTGCAATTTCAAGAATGGGTATAGAAACAAGACAGGAGGCTTCTGGGAAGGGATTTAGGAAATTATCGCTGTGGCGTACTATCATCTCCGTTGTGGGGGTCCGAAATTCAAGGAAAAAACTTGTGCCATGTTTGTGTAATTCTGGGTTTCTAGATTGTCTTATTTTGAAATGTGTCATTCACTGAGAAGGGGCTAGGTTTCCAAGATCAGAGCTTTACTGAGTGGCAGAGTCAGGTCTCAATTCCAGTTCTTGCCGGCTACAAACCTGACCTACTTCTACCACACCAAAGATTCATGGTTGGCTCAGGTTGCAGTTTATTTGCCTGGAATCAACTCCCAGCTCCTACACTACCAGGATTGGGATCCCAACTGTCTGGCCCTTGGCTAGATTGCCTAACATCTCACTGTCTCAGATTCCTCATTTGTAAAGCAGAGATGATAATAATAGCAATACACACTTGACAGGATTAGTTGTAAGGTGTAGACTATATCACTATGTTGAGACACACATGACAGAGACTGGCACATAGTGAGCATCCCATAAATGTCAACAAAGACTTGGTTTTCCTTCATATCACTTCTCAGTAACCACATGAATTACATTGTTTTGCTAAATTTTTAAGGAAACAAGATATTTACATTAAATAAATATATATTTCCTTTGTCATTACTTTGCATTTATTGGGACAGTGAAATCTTGAAAATGCAGTTAAGATGTTTCAATGAATTATCATTCGGTTATGTTATTTTCTGCTCATCATTGGCTACACAGATGATACATTTTATATTCAGTGAATTTAAAACCTAAAAAAAGGATTTCCTGAGAACCATAATTTTCAGGGCTACTTCCTAATTTAAATAAAGTGTCTTCCAAGTTTCCTTGATTTAAAGAAATAATGATACCCATCAAATTGAACTCTTGTGTATGATGCTCACTCCTTACCACGTGGGCTAAGAAAATCAGCCTAAATGGAGCTATCACAGATGGTTCACTCAGACAGCAAGGATACTTTATAAGCTGACAAATCAGCCAATAGGGAAGACACACAAACAACAATGAAAAGGTCCCTCATAATTCAGATCTTCTTTTTTAAAATTATTATTATTAACATTATAGGAGCAGCTGAACCACATTTTGCACGCAGCCACTGACATTTTTTTTCTAACCGTATTGAGAATCCTTTCTCCACCATCTGCTTTTGCATCTTAATGCTTTTGGGAACCAATGGACTAAAAACAATATTATTTATGTTAATTGTGCTGTGAACTGCATTAATAAAAAGGTTTAAAAACATTTGTGATATTATGCATTTAAATTCTGTCTATATCATCACCCTTCAGTGACAGGAGCTTTTGCACAAATGTTAAAAGATTGAAAATAAATTCATATTTTGTGACAAGCTTGCAAATGTAAAGGCGACTATTAATGGCAAAGCATGAACAAATGGAAAGCGCTGAATTTTGCAAATGAGAATTTCAAGTACCACCACATCCAAGAACGAGGTTTCAGTATAAGCAAGTAACTCATCTACAAGAATTCCTGTAAGTTAGACCTAGAATAATACATCTGCCACAGATAAACTGAAGGGCCACATATGGGTGTTTAATAAAGGCATTGATGACCATCTCTTCTTAACCTAAACACGGAGAAAAAAATCATCAACTCTGAGTGAAGAATCTGTCCACATTGGATGCATAATGAATAGTGGGCCTCAGAGAATGGAGGAGAGCTCATTTGCACTATATTAACACTTTCACTTGAATAGCTAGCATTCTGCAGTTGGCATTGGCTTCCATGTATCATATGTGAAAGCACTACCCACGTGTAAACTTAATTGTTGAATTAAAGTGATCTCAGTTTAATCTTACAGCAATCCTTCATTCATGATGAACAAATATTATCCCTCTAGAGATTAGAAAAAAAACCTAAGACCAGGGAAGTTTTGATTTACTCAAGATAATAGATAAGTATTCTACATTCTACATTCATACAATTGACTTTTTGAGAGTGCACGGTTTCAGAGAAATGGATAGATAACCTTAAACCAAGTTTCCCACGTTCAGTTCAGTTTTCCATGCATTGACCATTAATAACATTTTATTCACTGAGTGGTGATACTTTTTGTCCGACATAGTACAATTTTGGCATCACTATTTTATTATTTATCTATTACCACATTACGATATTACCACAAACTTAGAAGTTTAAAACAACACACATTGATTATCTCACAGTGTTTGTGGCTCAGGAGTCTGAACATGACTAAGTTACGTCTTTTCCTTAGTGTCTCTCAAGTCTGCAATACAGGATAATTTGTCTGGGTTGCAGTATTATCCGAGGCTCAGGTGGGGAAGTTTCTGCTTTCTGAGCTCATTCACGTAGCTGGAATATTTCAGTGTCTTACAATTGTACAAATGATAGCTTAATTTCTGGCTGACTATTGCCTGGAGGCCATTCTCAGCTCCCAGATGTCACTCACAGTCCCTGCAATGGGGGTTCCCCAACATGGTCACTCACTTCCTCAAACTGACTGAGGGAGAAACTCCAGCAAGACAAGTGCTACAAGTCTTATGTGACCTCATAATGTAATCACATGCAAGCAATCATGTATATCCTGTCACTTTTGTCAGATTAGAAGCAAGTCACAAGCATCACCCATACTCAGGGAAGGGGATCACATAATAGCATGAATGCTAGGAAGCAGAGGTCATTAGAGCTACCTTAAGAGTCTATTTGCCATAATCACTATCAGCTTATGCAATTAAATTAATAATTCATCGTATTAATAACCTTCTTATGAAGAGGTTAAAAAATTTAAAAATGTGCTGATATTACTAATAACAACTATTAGGTTCACCAAATCAATACAAAACTAGAAATATAAATATTTAGTCTCTGCCAGGTATCATTATAAGTTAAACTGAAGTAAAAATAAAGGGAAATTAAAGAACATATAAAAAGCCTGGATATATATTGATAAAGATAGCATCTAGAAGAGAATCGGGAAACTTGTAATTTGTTGTAGCTCTCTTGAAATACCTCTCATAAAGTGTAAGGCCACGACTCAATTTTGCAAGCACAAATTTCATACAATGGCACATACGTTCACTGGGTATGAAAGTAAGCACTGACTCTGGTTCATAATCAGTCAAGAACTCCAAAGTGATTCTATATACCTATTAAAGTTTTCTTTTCCAAGTTTAACTGCCGAACCTTAAATCTAACTATGTCAATGTCTGCTTAAAATCTTCCAGTGCATTCCATTGCACATTAGATAAAGCCCAAAATACTTAACATGGCCTGCAGGCAGTACAATCTGATTTCCTCTCACTCTTCCCAGTGCTCTCTCCACACACGCTTATCTCAACTGTGCAATACTCTGTTAGCTTCTCATACAACCCAGACTCCATTGTATGTATAGCTCCGACTGCTCTCAATGCTCTTTCATCACTGACTTCCTTATCTATTTATCACTTAAACCAATATTGTAAGTATTTTTCCTCAGAGAAGCCAAGTTATTTTGTAAATACCTTGTTGAAAAGTTGTTTTTCTTTCCCTCATGGAATTTATGTCAGTTCATACCTTTGTACTCATTAAAATATGCATTATTTGATGAATGAATTTTTATCCATTAAATTAGAATTTAGTAAAACAGAGGCTGGCTATGTCTAATATTGCATGCTGGTATAGATTGCTCAACATCATGCTGGAGACATAGTAGACGCTCAATAAATTTGTTCAAAGATGAATCAATTAATCGGCCAATTAACCAGAACTGATTACTAATGTTTTTATGCAGGAACCATCCACCTCCAATTTTCTAACACAATCTCTCTTGTTTGCCTCCCTGTAACTCATTGATGATTCTATGTACTTCTAGAAGAAAACGTAATCCATTTTCAATAGAAAAATTAAATGGGATGTGTTTTTCTTTAATTTGGAGGATATAGGAACAAATATAACTGAGGCTTTGGGAATAAAAAACATAGTACTTTAAAAAAGGATTCTTTGGGTTATCTTATTATAGAATAAGAAAGTGGTATCAGGCTTCTGGAAGGAGTAAAAGCTTTTAGTCTCGTCTTCTTCACAAAGAAGTGGGCCCCGATCTTCTCTCCTTTGCAGCTTGTAAGTACCTTTAAAGTTTGTTTAGGTATCCACTGAAATTATTTACACATATGTATATATAACAACTTTTGGCCCTGTAAGCTCCTATTTAAGAATCAATCATACAGAGAAAAAATTAGAAGATACATACACATAGATAATTGTTGAGCATTGCTGTAAAATAAAAATAAAACTGCAATAAGTGGTGTTTATCAGTAGAAAAATGTTTAAATAAAATGTGGCATAAACAAAGTATGGAATTCAAGTATACATACATTATTAAAGGAATGAATTAGCTCTGTGAAATGATGATAATATGTATGGTGCAATTTCATGCAGTTAAAGAGAAGTAGGGGAGGATGATATTTCTTTATAAAGATGCTCCTCGACTTATGATCAGGCTGCGTCCTGGCAAACCCATCCTAAGTTGAAAAGTCATAAGTCAACAATTCATTTAATACACCTAACCTATCAAACATCATAACTTAGCCTAGCCTACATCAAATGTGCTCAGGACACTCACATTAGCCTGCAGTTAGGCAAAATCGTCTGGAACACCAGAGCGTCAGTTGTTTGCCCTTGGGACGATGGCTCACTACTGCTGCCCAGCATTGAGGGAGTATATTACTGCATATTTATTGCTAGCCCAGGAAAAGATCAAAATTCAAAATTAGAACTACGGTTTCTACTGAATGTGTATTACTTTCACACCACCATAAAGTTGAAAAATTGTTAAGTGAAACTATAAGTCGAACCGTCATTAAGTCGGGGACCACTTGCATACCCAAATATCAATATAGTCTGAGAAAGGGGTGGATGGATTCACACAATAACTTAAGTTTATTCCTAAATAGGATTGTTTGAATTGGTGGTTTGTGTGTTAAATTCTTTATATTCTTTTGAATTTTTGGATTTGCAATGAAGTAACGTATATAACCATAATATACAAATTAATTTTTTTTTTAAAGAATAGAGAAGATTTCTTCAAAACTAAATTTTGGAGGCAGTTTTCTTGGAAGTTAAATAACCAAAGAGTATCATTCTTACATTAAAGAAAAATTGAAAAACTAAAAGAGAAAACTTTGTACCACAGTCTCGAATTTAATCAGCAGTTACATTGAAAATCGGGAAAAGAAAGAGAGTTGCAATGATTCTAAGATGGGACTGCATGATTTACCTATTGTTATTTCACACCAGTCTCAACATGGAGTTAATCTTCTGTGATTCTGTTAGAATTAATAAATGCTGATTATAAATACATCTCGGGTGATCACTTTCCCCTGCTATTTCAGCCAAGAAATTTTCTATTTGCTGGTTTTGTAAGTGAACTCCATGGGCTCTATCATTGCATGTCATTTTGTTGACCAGACTTAAGCAAATGTGTTAAAATCAAATGAGGATATCACATGGATTTTTTTGGATACCCCCTTTAACTTCCAAAAAACTTCTGCAGTAAAAGCTTAGTTCAACTATCTTGGTTCCATCCATCCACCCAGAGTGGATATTGCAATCAACATCACAAAAATGAACACATCTACTATTTAAAAGTAAGCGGTGATATGTGTGGTCAGCCACCCTTTCTCCTACTTCCGCACAGCAAACTAGAGCAAGATACCCCATCCCCAAGCATTAATGGTACACTTAATCCAAAGAAAGAAGGCTCTTAACACTTTGAGTGAAATTGATTGTAACATGATTTCCCCTGCACAAAGCATCTCTGCTATATTTTTCCTATTGTGACAAGCCATTTGAGTCCTCAAACCATTTCTTGTGTAATTGCTCAAATCTTAAATTATCAGTATTATTTGAAGGGAATACCTGCATTTTAACAGGAGATGTTGCAATTATGGCTGAGGTTTATAATCTCTTTGCAAGTAGATTGAGCTCTGCAGCAATTTGGACACTTTCGTAAGGAGATATGGGCTTTATTTTTAGGGGCATCAATAGAGCAGAGATTTCAAGCTGCCCCAGTCATGCAACAAAAAACAGCATGAAAGTCATTTATCCAGGGTCTTCATTCCATGCTGGTTAAACCAAGCCCCAAGCACCCGTTCTCTTTATTTGCACACACACTGCTTGAATTATCCTGATTATTGTCTCAACTCTTCCTTTTACTTTGCCTGTGGGGACAGTCTGCCAATATTCCGGGCTTCACCCAACAATGACAAGAACCCCCAGGAGGCTGCGTTTTGCTCTTGCCAGCACAGGGAAGAACTGGAGCAGAAATATGAACTCATCTCCAGACTGTCCCACTTGATTTCAGTCTCTATCTGTCCTTCTAAAAATACTTGTAGGCATTTTTTATACGTGTCTTATAGATCAAACCACATCATTCACTTCAACCACTCTCTTAGACTGCTGCATTTTTAACGGCACCCAAATTTCCAAGCAAATGAGGATTTGCTGAATCAAAGTTACCGAGTTTATCAATAAGGCAATGTCAGTTTCAGGATGGAAAGCTCACTTGAGCCTTAATGAGACATTTATCATCTGATATTCTTTTGCTAGACTCCAGAAAAAAAAAAGTAAGTTGGTTTTCTCCCTGAGAAATGTGTGGGCTAAAAACTTTGCAGTTCAACAACAGCACTTTCATTTTTACCTACAAGTAGATGAGGAAAGCCCACTCTATCCAAGCCATGGTTGGATTTGGGGGCACAATATAAAGACATAAAATATTTTATCTCTGCTTCTTCCCTTTCCCCTGCCCCAGGAGAATATGATCTAATTAGGAAGGGAAGAGCTCACATAAAATTACTAAGTAAGGGACTAAAAAAGAAACCTTAAAAGAAGATCAAGGAATGTGCTTTATGTATCAAAGGAGAAAGAAAAAGTATTTCTGCCTGAGTCAAAAGAAAAATAAGAAAACTGGAAGATGTCAGAGGAATAAGTATGTATTTGAAAAATAGATTAGAAAGGAACAGACAGGGGATAAGTCATAGCAAGGTCTTCAAAAAATCTGGGGTATCTTTAAAAATGATCATCTTAGCTCTGTTATAGTAAATCAAATAAGTAAGTTTTAAAAAAGACTTTACTCAAATAATTTGGGGAATTTGGCATTCCCAAAGATTGCCCAATGTCAACATGTGTCTATGCACAAGAATAGAGTGATTACCAGACCGTAAAATCTGGGGAAAGACTAAATACAAGGAAGACAAGACAAGAAAGAACAAATGCACAATCTGCAAAGAACTGGTAAATCAGTTTTCTTCGGCTGTGTAACAAGTCATCATAAACTTACTAGCTTCAAATAACAAGCAATCATTATTTCACAGTGTCAGGAGTCCGGGCATAGCATAAATGGGTTCAGGATCTTACAAGGCTGCAGTCATGGTGTCAGCCAGACTGTGATCTTTTCTGAAGCTGGGCATCACTTTCCAAGCATATGTGGTTATTGGCAGAATTTAGTTCCTTACGGGAAGTAGGACTGAAATCCTCCTAGAGGATGTCCCATTTCCTTGCCATGTGGCCCTCTCCATAGACTTTTTAAAACATGTCAGCTTGCTTCTTTAAGACCAGCAGGGAGATTCTTTTTCTCCAGCTTGCTGAGACTGAATTGTATACAGCATAAGCAACCCATCGCCTTACCCATGTAACATTACCTGATGAAGAGAGTGAAATCAAATCACATTTGCAATAGTCTATTGGTTAGAAGTGAGATACAGATCCCATCCATACCCAAGAAGAAGAGAGAGAACAAGGGTGTGTGGATCTTTGGGGGTCACCTTAGGATGTGTCTACGAAAAATGAAAACAATATAAATGGAATAATCAAGCTGGTATGAGATTGATCAACAAGCACAAACTGGGCATTTGTCTTTGTCCAAATGTGAATTATCTTAATTCATTTTTCTTTTCTTTATGTTTACAAAGGAATAAAATTTACATACAGTATCCACCTTAGACCTGGGCAACTGGACAGCCGTCTTGAGCCCTTTGCTGTAGAGGTCCCTGCGTTGGCACTCTTCCAGCTGTATCTCTCCGTAGAGGGTGGGAGGTTTATGAGGCCAAGGAAATAACAAAGTGGAGTCCTGCTCTGGATTGAATGTTTGTGCACCCCCCACCCCACCAAATCCATACGTGGAAGCCCTAATCCCCAAAGTAATGGTATTTGAAGGTGGAGCATTTGAGAGGTAATTAGGGTTAGATTACTTCGTGAGGGTGGGGCACTCATGATGGGATTAGTGTCCTTATAAAAAGAAGAGGAAACAGGATCCGTGTGTGTGTGTGTGTGTGTGTGTGTGTGTTTGTACACAGCAAGGAAAGACGATGTGAGGACATAACCAAGAAGAGGGTCCCCACCAAGAGCCCAATCATGTTGCTACCCAGATATAAGACTTCTAGCCTCTGGTACCATGAGAAGTGTTTGTTGTTTAAGCCATTCAGTCCATGGTATTTTAATAGAGCAGCCTGAACGGACTAAGGCAAGCACACATACCTCTACATTTATGCTACCCTCTGGGTACCTAGTCCACAGAACTCCCTGCTCAAATACCCTCGAGCCTTCTTCCACAAGCATGGAGCCTTTTTCTTCAATCTATCCTCTCAAGGGCAGAGCTTGCCACTGTGGTGCATGTACCCTTAAGTCCTGAGAGTAACTCAAGGGGCAGCTCATTTAAAGAAGGCATTGGCTGTCACTGCTAGGACTTACAGTCTGAGGTGTCCACAAACATGCTTCAGGCTGGAACCAGGGAAAAGCACTGAAGAGAGGTGGGCATTAGACTGAGGATTCTCCACTTGTCCTCTTTCCCCAAGCCCCACAAATGTTGGAGTTGGGCCTGTTTACATATTGAAAATAGAAATACCATCTTGAGCAGATAATTCCATCCATGCCTATGGGGTCCAGTGACAACCCACTCAAATATTTCCCCTCTTTGCTGAGTGAGGAACAGCCTCTAGAGAAGCCAGAATACAAAATGCTACCTCATCAATAAACTCAAACAGCTGCAAAAAATTCCCAACCATTCAGGGAAAAAAAGTTATCTGACGGGTAATTATGACATAGGATACCTGGGACACCTAAATGTTTTAAGCCATCCATTTTTAAAGCAAGTGAAAAGATGTGTGAGAAGTAGTTTGGACTCTCATCATATAATGCATGAGAGATACAATAAAATGTTGATTGTAAAACTCAAAAGAGTCACTGGAGAAAAAAGAAAAGAAATTTCTCACAAAAACATGTGAACTGAAAATATGGTTCAGAAGATGGAAAAAAAAGACATTTCTGGCTTGAGGTTTTAGTGCCAAGCACAAATACTTCTGTTCCTACTCTATTACTAGGAGATTGTGAGAGAATCAGGTATTAATATTACCCCTTGGAGGCTGTCCTGCCTGTTTACAATATGGCATTAAAGAGGTTTTGGAACTCAATAGCTTTCTTCCAAGTTTTCATTTTCCAACTTCATGGCCATTCCAGATAAACATCTGTGCTTCATATCGTGTGCCGGGCACATTGCTACTGAACTGATATCAAATGGCTTTTGCTCCATCTGTTGCCTGCTGAGGTAACACTTGATTAAAATTTTTTAAAAAGCCGTTCAGTCAGAACTGAACTTCCACAGTGTTTGACCCTTAAAAGGAGAGAAAATCTGGGGAAAAAAACTCAGTTGACATTAATAGCAAAATGAATTTGCATTGATTGAACTTTTTGCAGGTTATTATAATTTAAGTACCTCGAGAGGCATATATCATAATTAGCCATCGGTTTCCCTTTGTGTATGCATAGGAATGCCTGAAATCTCAGTGGTAGAAAACATATTTAACATAAGGCTACAGGTGTGTGGATGTATATGGATAATGATACAAAGAATTATCCTTGGCCTAGACCTTTTTTTCCTCCAGTGGTATCTTTTCCTTATGGCAAGGTTACACCTAAAGCATTGTATGGTCAAGAAGATAAAATCAAATGAGGTTGAACTTACGCCTTCAGTCCCAACAGCACTGACTTAACTGCCAACATAGTTTGCCAAATAGTTATTTTTTTTAAATATTAGAATTTTAAAAAATGACAGTAACTTCCCTCATGAGCCCCATGTTTTGAAAGATTGTGTCAATCAACTAAACGACATTTATTAAGTAATCCTTAAAATGAATATTGTTTGTTATAAAAGCTTATGTCATTGCCAATCAACATAATTCATCTGCATGAAATCATCGCTGGTTACTGGAGTAAGTTGATCTAAGTCAAGGCAAGATAAGAACAAAAGCATTGGTCTTTTAGTCAGCTGTATCTCAGATTTTGAAATACAGTGTAGTTAAGAGTTCATTAACCCTTATTGATCTCGGATCAAAGGTTAGGAAAAGCTACTCTTGTGAAAGTTAAAGTTTTCATCAGATTACTTTGAAATAAGGAACATTAAACAATGTAGTAAATTTTTTTATTAAACCGAGCATGTTCATTTTAAGGTGCCTTCTATTCTGAAATTATGTTCTTTGCACTTATTTTTGTTAACATTATTTTTCCCTATGAAATAACACTGATAGCAGATCCTTTTTTTTTCTTTTGCTGTGATTCATGCTTTTACTTGGGTAAATGAAAACATGCAACCTTAATTGATCTCCCAAATTTATTTTGAAATTTTAATAGTCTGTGAAATCCAACAATCTGAAGAAATATGCTGTATCATTAAGAAGTACTTTCTATGCACTATGTAGAGAATGTATGTGGTATTTCCCTGGAAAAATGTTCTTAGCATCTCGAATCATCAAGATCTTTCATAGTGCTTTCTGCTAGGAATAATCAATGTTAGTATTTGGCAACCTCAGTTCGGTTTCTTTCTTAAAATCTATAAAGAAATAAAAAAAGAAAACAAAACAAAGCAAATCACACCAGGATAACAAAGAAAGGAAGGTCAAATTAAATGTTTCCTCATTTTCTTATTATTCCTCCATACAACACCCCTGCTATGTCTTTATTTCAACATCTGGAAGGCATCAGAGATTCTGCAATGTATGTGCATGCTAATAATGCTGATTTCCTCTTATTAATCTAACAAATTTCTACGGAGCACCTGCTTTGGAATAGATATTTTTCTAAGCACCAGAAATATAATGGTCAACAAAACAGACAAATCTCATGGCACTGATATTTTCATGGGATATAGTTTCCTCCTGAATTGTTTTTTGGCAAAAGAATTCTTGCCTAGTCAAGACTCTTGTCACAATCAAAGAAGCTCAAGTTAAAAAGAGGTTCTTTGAAAGAGTACAAAGGCACCCTCATAATCCACCTGCAATAACAAAATATCAGAAAACCATCCTATTTATTTTCCCTGGGTCTGCACAGATTTTGGTTTCTGCTCTTCTCTGCTCCACAGAGAATTGTTTTTACAGTTCTCTCTCACTACAAGCCTCTTGTTTTTGTTCTATTTTAATGCCAATATTCTTGCGGCTTTGTTTTTCTGATAAGGCTAATTCCAGGCCCACTCAATATAATGTTTTGATTTCCATGTCTGCTAACTACTGCCCAAACCCTGTCTTTATTCTCAGCTCAAATTTTCCATAGGTAATTTAATTAACCAGCTTATCAGTGGATGCCAATCTGGAGTCAGCTGTCCCTTCATGTTTTAATCAACAGTAGCCACTGAGGGCAGGATCACTTGTTACAGACATGCCCCCGGTATGCAATTATTTTTAAATCAATTTACAAAACACACATGTGTAGAATGCAAATAAGTATGCATATATTGATCACTATTTGTGAATAAATAAAATTATATTCTAAAACCATAACTTAAATTATGCTTCCAGAACACACTGGTAATACAAAATGTGCTGACAACGTTCTTGTTTATAAATGTGCTCTATGGGTAGAACTACTCCTTGACAGTATACAGCAAATGGGATTTCTGTAGAACACATTAGCACAGACAGAATCCCCACTCCACTCCACTCCAAAGAGACAAATAGCTTCCTATCTCTTAAAGCCTGGTTCCAGAGGTATCATGTAGATAATAAGAAAAATAAAAAATGATTAACATTTGAAAATCCCACCGCAGTTGCAGACGCTGCTTTTGCCATGTGGTATGATATATTGTCAGCCCTTCAGTATTCTGACACTAGTTATTTCTCATGGTTCAGGTACATAGAAGTGTCTGTGGTAAAGGGATTGGCAGGGAAAATAAAGCAAAAAAGGTCCAAAAGTGCAGTATCTGTTGTCTAGCCATTTGGAAGGTATAGTTTATAAGTTACTTTGTATAAATAGAAATAGCTTTATGTTAATCTATAATTAGAGAAATGGTCAATCATCTACCCAGAAATAATCAATTAATAATA
>NW_012153396.1:7404741-7405062 GCF_000956105.1 Propithecus coquereli
ACTCTGCTATGGAGCTCATCCAGCATTTTTTAAAATTCCAGCTGTTATAATTTTCACTTACTCAATTGCCATTTGGTTCTTTTGTGTAACTTCTACTTCTTTCTGATATTTTCTATTTTCTCACTTATTTCAAGAGAATCTGTAACTTCTTGTTGAAGCACCTTTATAATGACTGCTTTAAGATACTTGTTAGAGAATTCTAATATCTGATTCATCTCCGTGTTGAAATCTGTTGATTGCCATTTCTCATTCAGATTTTGATTTTCCGGATTCTTGTTATGATGAGTGATTTTGCTTGTGTCCTGGACATTTTGGGTATTA
>NW_012153396.1:7406522-7410767 GCF_000956105.1 Propithecus coquereli
TAATTAATGCATTTATAAAGCTCAGCAGGACACTCATCATTATGTTAATTGACATCATCTTTGGGTGACTTGATTATCAGTGATTTCTTTGTGTTTTTTATTTCTATTTGCCAAATTTTTAACAGTGAAATGTGAACTTACATTTGTTTCTAAACTCCAAATAGCAATAATAATAGCCTATGATACATTTATAGTCAATGGAGAAAGGAGATCTTAACCAGATATAAATAAGGCAATCTGAATCAGTAAAAAATAATAATACTAAATTGTATAACTTGATCTTTATCTGGCTGTGTAATCTTGGTTAAGACATCTTACCATCAAAACCTTAATTTCCTCATTTATTACCATGGAATAGTCTAATCTTTCTATGAATGCTGTAAACTGTTTTAACGTAAGCATACTTAGATACTTCCCATACATAGCATGCATTGATTTTTCAGCACAGTGCTGTACTGGGTTCTCCCTCATTGAGTTTCCAGACTGACTGAAGCAGAGGGCAAACCCAGAGAAATACAATTAAAAGAAAACAATCACTAGAAACAAATTATTCATAGGCTTCCCAATCAATCAAACAATGCTTGAAATCATATTCCTTTCTACTTAGAACACTTCAATTCCTTTCCAATATACTTAGAATTAAACCGTGTTTATTATCAAGGTCTATTGGCTGCTGCAAAATTTCCAACTCCAATCAGTGCCAATTTCCCCACTCAATCCCTATGGTCTATCCATACTAACGTACTAATTCCTAAATTGTTCTGACTCCAGAATCTTTGCATTTGATGTTCTCTGTGCCTAAAACTTTTCCCTCAACTAATCATGCAGCTGATCTCTTATCTTTTGCATCTGAGTTTAAATATCACATTCTCAGAAGCGCTTCCCAGATAGCCCTGTCTAAAGTATCACTTTCTACACATGTACCCATACATCACACACACCAAAAGCTAAATTGCTTTATTTATGTATGTATTACTATCCCACCTCTGGAATGTAACTCTGAAGCAGAAGCATTATCTGTGGTTTAGTCTAACTGTTGTATCCCAGGCACTTAGAACCCTTTTTGCTGCATGATAGGGTATATTAGTTATTTATTGCTGCAGTACCAAAATACCACAAACTTCATAGCTTAAAATGATACACATTTATTATCTCACATTTTCTGTAGGTCAGGAATCCAGACAAACCTTAGCTGGATCACAAGCCTTCAGCCTTCAATCAAAGTGCATGCCATAGCTACAGTCTTACTTGAGACTCATTAGGGAAGGGTATACTTCCTAGCTCACTCATGTTGGCAGAATTCAGTCCCTTGAAGCTGTAAGAAAGAGGCCCTCAGTTTCTTGCTGTTGGCTGAAAGTCTCTTTAAGTTCTAGGGGTTGCCCACAGTTTCTTGACACGTGAGATCCCCCCAAATGGCCACTTGCTTCCTCACAGCCAGCTAGAGAGCAGTTCAGCAAGATGGACATCTTATGAGACATAATCACATGACCACACAATTGTGTACATCCCATCATCTTTGCCATATCTGTTGATAAGAAGCAAGTTACAGGCTCTGCCCACACTTGGAGCAAAGGGATCACAGAAGGGCATGAGCACCAGGAAGGGAAGATCATTAGGGCCACCTTAATGTCTGTCTGCCACTTAGGGGCAGAGTCAATATTTATTGAATAAATTGAATTAATGGTTATCCAGAGAATTCTGGCATTAACCAATTATTCCTCAAATGGACAAGTAAAATGTAGTAAGAAGTTTTCTATCTATTACATGCTAATTCGGGGGTGGGGGCGCGAAGAGAAGAGGCCTAAAATAAAACATATTAGAACTTAGGTTTGACTGATAAAAATTATATTTCCATATATATTTATCTGTATTAGTTACCTAATTTAATCCAAAGATGGAAAGTGATATATTGAATAACTAAGGTAGTTTGTAAGAGCTTCTGAGGATTTTCTTCAGTTCCCATGATCTCTGAGCACATCTGTCAACGTACCCGATTTCTTTTAGATGAGGTAGAAAGACCTCTGACATTTGAAATGCATCACCTTAATCAAATTCCCATTATCCAGAATGATTTCAGAGAATGTATTACGGGCATAAGGAAAGTCATGAATGTCTAACATTTCATGCACAATAGATCAACTTAAAGGTAGAGGTAGCAGGGAAAACAAGAGGCCAGAGGTTTCAGATCAGGTGTCTTTATGTTCCTCATGGTAGAGGCGGAAAATTGTCCATATATGCTCTGGAGCAAAGGAAAGCATAAATCTACTCAGGCATCTAGCATCAACTCTTTGAGTGACATATTTCAGTTTTTGCCAGGTTTTAATGACAAGCCCCAAATCACCTGGGACATAGAAGAAGCTTTGTGCATGAAACCTTTCACTGGATAGACTATATGTGTCTGTGTCTTCCTAGACCCCAAATTGTCACATTCAGGTGATTGGACTGCAGGTATGTGGGCTGAGGATTTCTAATTCATTAAATGTGTGACTTCAGGAAAAGAAATCTCTTAACTCCTTTAGATTCCAATTTCACTTGGTGTTAAATAAGAACACAGTTACGTGTCTGTCATTTCCACAGTGAGACCACTGATCTGTGCTAAGCTCTCTTTAGAGATGTTGTTTGGAAAGCTCGTATAAAAACACAAATTCCCTGATCTCTCTCCCTGCATATTCTGATATAGCAGGTTGGGCTGGGGACTCTGCATTTTTTAAGTTTTCCCAAGAGATTATAAAGTAGGTTTGGAATCTGGTGATTATTATCTATACGTTTTATCTAACCAGCTATGATTTTCCTATCAGCTGAGTGCTGGTCTTCTGGGTCTTAGGGAGAAATGCTAATCAAGACATTAACCCTATTTAGAGAAGCAAGTTACTGGCTCTTACTGCAGGAGGATTTATTGCTGAGATGGACTAGCCTCAATTTTCAACTCTTGTCACACTCAGAGTATGTTGTGGTCGCTCTGCTTTCCTTACTATTCCACTGCCTCGACCTCTGGCCAGTTATCACCATTATTTCTATGGAGGAATGTTTCATATGAGCTTGTGCTTTACTCCATGGCTGCATGTTCCTTGTGACTTAAAGCTAATATTTTTATTCCAGTCCTGCCCTTGAGTATTCAGCCCTGGCTTATTTACCTTCAACCTTGATTTACATCAGACAGACAAAGAGGATGCCAAAACTCCCATTAGAAAATTCGACACTGGTAGGATCCAGGTTGCATTATAAGAGGTAGCATAGGGGCAGAAAGGTAGTCCCAGGTGCCGAAGGATTGAGCGAATGATGCAGAAATGTTAGAACACAAGGAGAGATAGAAATAAACTTGAAACCTACTAAAATGATGGGAACACTTTCTTGTGTGATATCGATGATGATGGTGATGATCTGAGCTGCTTTATGAAACCAGAGCCCCCTCAACCGCTTCTCCTTCCCTAGAGACATAAGTGCAATCTCTGTAAGAAGTTATTCAAAACATGCTACATTTAGCCAATCCATCTGCGATAGGCAGAATAATGTCCCCTATCCCAAACATATTCACATCACAATCCTACAACCTGTATATAGGTTACTTAATGGAAAAAGAGGACTTTGTTTATGTGATTAAGTTAGGGACCTTGGAATAGGGAGATTTTCCTGGGTTATCTGAGTGTGTCCAGTCTAATCACATGGGTTGTTAAAATCAGAGTAACTTTGCTGGAAAAAAAACCAGGGAGATGGCAAAATGAGAAGGACTGCACCTGTTGTTGCTTGCTTTGAAAATGAAGAAAGGAACCAGGAGCAAAGAAATGCAACTGGCCTTGAGATTTTCCATTAGAGCCCCAAGGAGAAACACAGACCTGCCAATGGCTTGATGTTATCCCAATGAGGATTTCTAACCTACATAATGGTAAAAAATACATACATTTGTGTTGTTTCAAGGCTTTGTGTTTGTGGTAGTTTGTTATGGCAGCAATAGAAAAACAACGCACCATCCAATAAAATCTTCATTTCCCCAGAAACTTTTTCTCCAGCTGAACTAGTTCACATACTGTGTCACTCCCCCAAATATTTTGTTCACAATTTTACCATTTGTGAGTTCCTCATTCTTTCTCAATATCTGATCCTACATTTTCTTTAAGGTCCAAGCAAAATCCTATCTTCTCTATTAAGCTTGTTTGTGTCACATCAAAGGCTGTGTGCCTGGAGGCACTGTCGTACCTGGGGGAAGGTGCTACTGGCATTTAGTGGATAGGACCCATGAGTGCTGCA